>NC_045429.1:439997168-440297168 GCF_902635505.1 Sarcophilus harrisii | reverse complement strand
TGTTTTGTCTATGTTCTCGTGCAACATAGCTAATGTGGAAATGTTTTGCATGACTGCACATGTATAATATATATCAAATTGCTCACTACCTCGGGGATGGGTGAGGAATTATAAGGAGAGAATTTGAAACTCAAAATTTTTAAAATTGTTTTTACATGTATTTGGGGAAAAAATATTTTACTTAAAATTTAAAAATAAATTCCTATCCATTCTACACTTATAAAGCCCAGCTCTAATGTCCCTTCCTCCAGTGAGTCTTCTTTGATTCCCTTGCTCAGAACTCACACAGTACTTGCTTTTGTTATCCTGCCTCTTCCATGCAGCCTTCCCTGATTCATCTTAGCTTTCTCTCTAAATGTCTGGAGTATCAGTTTATGACTGGAAGAGATCTAAGCTATCCTTCTAGTCTTTATAGAAGAGTAAAACTGAAGCCCACACAAGTTATGTGATTGGTCTGAAGTCATAGAGATAGCAAGTGACACATAAGGGATCTGTCAATTCATTAAAATTAATTATGTCCAACAGAGTACAGAACTGATTTGAGAAGCACGAGGTTTGGAGAAGATAGAGGGCCTTCTCTGAGGCCTTTATAAACTGGGAGACCCAGAGGAGACAGCTCAGCCCTAAAAGCAATTATATGTCCCCTAAATTTTTTCCATATGACTTCCAAGGGCCCAGTTTTTCCCCAACAGAGAAGGTTTGGGCTGAAACTCACCTTGTCCAGGTACTGAGGGAGCAGTTCGGCACACAGAAGAGCTGTTTTCTCACTCACCTCAGAGGGCTTGAGGACCACAGCATTACCTGAAGGATTCAAGAGAACACAACTTCATTAGAGTGTCACCCCCTACTACTGTACCCCATGAATGCAAAAGCC
Source organism: Sarcophilus harrisii (assembly GCF_902635505.1). Classification (NCBI taxonomy): domain Eukaryota; kingdom Metazoa; phylum Chordata; class Mammalia; order Dasyuromorphia; family Dasyuridae; genus Sarcophilus; species Sarcophilus harrisii. Next base: position 440,296,294 of record NC_045429.1, on the reverse strand, counting down.
ATACTATTCTCTTAGCCCTCCACATCAAGCCATAACCAGCATAGGGCAACTCCAGCTTTTGGCACCTCCTAGGGAGAAAGGCACAGGGCTCCTTTCCACAATAACCATCAAGGAGAGATTAATAAAATTGAAATTAAGAAAACTATTGAACTAATTAATAAAACTAAAAGTTGGTTTTATGGAAAAAAAACAACGAAATAGGTAAACCTTTGGTTAAAAAAGCATCAAAAGAAATTAAAGCAATAATTAGGAGCTATTTTGCCTAAGTGTATGCCAGCAAATCTGACAATCTAATCAAAATGGATGAATATTTACAAAAAACTAAATTTCTCAGATTAACAGAAGAGGAAATAAATTGTTTAAATGCTTCCATTTTCAAAAAAGAAATTGAACAAGCCATCAATGAATTCCCTAAGGAAAAAAATCTCCAGGACCAGATGGATTTACAAATGAATTCTGCCAAACATTTAAAGAACAATTAATTCCAATACTATGAAACTATATGGAAACATAAGTAAAGAAGGAATCCTGTCAAATTCTTTCTCTGACACAAATTTGATACTGGTATCTAAACCAGGAAGCGCCAAAACAGAGAAAGAAAATTACAGCCCAATCTCCCTAATGACTATTTTAAATAAAAGATTAGCAAAGAGATTACAATTTATCAGCAGGATAATATACTATGACTAATTGGGATTTGTATCAGGAATGCAGAGCTGGTTCAATATTACAGTAGCCACCATTGCATTCTCCAGCCTTCTGGTCTTCCCCGACCAAGCTCAGAGATCACATCACCCACACACCAACCCAGCAGACTGATGCACACATATAAGCATGTCTGCATGCATGCACACCTGCACAGATATCCACACAAACTTGCCTGATCCTATGCTATGACTTGATTTAATTCAAATCTTGACCCCCAGCCCTGACCAAACCCCATTAGCCTGAAAAACTCAAGCCATGAATCTCAGTCTTTTCCCCTATATCTCATTTTATTTGAAAGATGAAGGAATAGTTAATGATATTATAGTTAGCATTTGTATGGTGCCTTCTATGTGCTAGGCAGTAGACTAAATTCATTACAATTATTATTTCATTTGATCATCACTACATCCCTGAGAGAGAAGGATTTTTATTGTCTCCATGTTATAGATGAAGAAACTGAAGCAGATAAGGATTGTGACTTGCCCAAGGTCACACAACCAGTAAATATCTGAGGCCAGGTTTACCTCAAGACTTCCTGACTCCAGGTCCAGAACTCCAACCACTAAACCACCACTATAGCTGGACACAAATACCGGAGTCATGTTCTAACTGAGAGAGGACAGAGCCTTAAATCTAATGATACAATGCAATGTGGGGTGCAAAAATGCTGGCCCTTTGGAGAAAGGTTTAAGACTTAACTCTTCTTACCTGTACCTGTGAAATGGGAGATTTAGAAAAAATGGAGAGGTAAAACCACCCTCCTTTTAACTGAGCAAACAGACCCAGAGGGGTAAAATGACTTCTCTAAGATCATGTTGCTAATAAGTGAATATGGAATCAGAACCTGGACTCAAATTCTGACTGAACTATTTCATGTCTTGAACTGACATTGTATCATCCTTATCTGCAAAATCACGGGCTGGGCAGGCTATAAGACCTCGAAGGAACCTTCCAACTATAAATCTCTGATCTTATGAAACTGCTGGGCAAGACACCAGTGATTCTGTCAAAAACCCAAGCTGAATGTCCTTCTGATGTTTCAGAAGAATCTGGACTGAAGGATTGAGTCTCACATTTAGTTTGATCAGAGTTTGACTGAACTGACCAAAATCCTCTTAGTGATGAAATACAGTAGGATCCCCTGAGGTTATTTCTAGGGAATGCTACCAAGTTCCATGATGAACTCACTTTCTTCCTAGCACAAAACACAAGATTTGAAGTCAGAGGACTTGGTTTCAAATCACTCAACTCTCTGGGTCTCAGTTTCCTCATCTGTAAAATGGGAACATTTGGTTAAATGGGCTCTGAGATTTCTTTCAGCTGTAAATTTAGAAACTTATCATCCAGAAGAAGGAAGTCCCCACCTGCAGCAATGGCGCCCACCATTGGCTGGATGGACAGGCTGAAAGGGTAATTCCAAGCCCCGATGATCAGAACCACACCCAGCGGTTCTGAGTGGATGTAGGGCTGGTCATCCTTTGTATTGTCGTTCTTCGCCACAGGCTCATCCGGGATCCACTCGTGAAGGTGGGCAATCGCATACTCGACCTCTTCCAAGGCATAAATAACCTCTTCATAGAGTGCAGACCACTTGCTCTGTAAAGACAACAGCATTCAGGGGGAGATCGCAGGCTCTGGACCTCAAACCTTACCCATCCCAACAGTCTTATTTTATACAGTGACAAAACAGAGCCCAAGGAAAGTGAAGGGATTTGTCCATTATCACACACAGGGCAATTGCCAGTGGCAGGATTCAAACCCATGGCCTTGGATTGTAGAGTTAGTCCTTTCCTATATTTTACCAAAATTCCCCCCAATTAGAGGCAGAGAGCCAAGCCAAAGACCACTGGGAAGAGAGCCTGTTTTCTAAGAAGCCCCCTGAAGGCCAGCTCTCTGTTAGCTGGATCAGGTCTCCTTCCCAGGATGTCCCAGTGATGGACATTGACTGTATACAGTAGTTTGGGAAGGAGCTGAGGAAGCTGGGGGGGTATTACTTCGTATTAAGAAAGCATCTTCCGTAAGCTGAAGGGTCAGCCTAGAGGAGCTCTGAGAGCTCTTCCAGCTCTATTCTTGGCTTGATTTAATTTGTTGGATGGGGGCTGAAAAACCACCCATGAACCTATGGGCCCATCATTTCTAAGTGCCCTCCTTGCTCTTGCTACTGTGAACCTCTGCCTGGATTTCACTGCCCTCTCCTCTACAAAGTGCAATCCCATTTTTCTCTCACTGATCAAGCCAAGCCCATTGCTCCAATCCATACTAGGCTCATTCTGGCCTCTGCACCTTTATTCTAACTCCTACCTTTGGGACCTCATCCCATTCAGGGCTTCTGTCCCACTCTTTGAGTCCTACCCCCCCCCCACTGCCATTCTTCTAACCCAAATTACTTCCCTTTACGTTCCTCCCCCCATGCTGAATTTGCCCTAAAGTCTACGTCCCTACTGCCTGGAACTTTACCCCATAACCTCGTAATTCCAGGATTATAGGATTTTGAGCTGGAAGGAGTCATTCTGTGAGTGTAGCTTTTCTTTCCCCAGTTAAACCCTAAGTTCTTTGAGGGCAGATAGGGTTTGCCTGTATTCTCCTAGAATGTCCCCTAGAGACCTAGGATGGGCTCCTGGCCAAGGGTGAGCGCGAGAACTAACTAGTACCTTGTGGAGGTCAGCGTGCAGGGCTGCGGCAATCTCCTCATCTCTCTCCTTTATCATCCTGCGCAGGTTCTCCAGCTGCTGGAGCCTGAACTTCACGGGTCGGGTTTTGCCAGAGTTGAAGGCAGTCCTGGCCCGCTTCACGGTCTCACTGATCTTACTCATGGTGTCTGAGAAAACAGAACCACGGGCAGAGTTGGCTTTTTAGGAACCAAAAATGAAAATTAGCATCTTTTCCATTGAATTCAATCAACAAAACTTTTTAGCGGACATTATGCACCAGGTCCTATATGAAGTATCAAGGATGTCAAGATCAGTGACTGACCTCCAGAGGCTTATATCGCACTGAGGGTCTCCAATGTGTATGCATATGGGTAAAAACAAAGTCCTTTTGGGGTGGGGAGTGGGGAGCATTAACCACTGGGAGGGATCAGGTGGGGAAGGGGGCCACCGAACTGTGATTTGACAGAAGCCAGCAACGACACAGAGCTGAGGAGGTAAGCACATGTCAAGAGTAGGGACCAGTCTGGGCAAATGCACAGAAGTAGGAAATGGGATAGTATGGGTAGGGAATAGCTTGTAGGAGGGTTGGTTTGGAACATAAGAGAATGAGATGGAAATTCATGTGAAATTGGCCTGGAAAAGCAGACGTCACAATATCCTGAGAGGAACATTAAGTTTGTTCAATGAACTTAGATTTATAGAATCTGAGGACAAAAAAAAAAAAAATAGACTTGCTATTTACTCCTTGTGAGTATTTCTAACTTAAGCCATTGAAGTAAGTAGAGCAAGTAAAGCATTTTGTCCCAGATCCCACAACAAGTTTGTGACGGAGTAGTCTCTGTTCTCAGTACGAGGCACTTTCCACCAGGACGTGGTCTCTCTCAGACCAGCATAATGAGAGCTCCTCATCCCTCCTTCAACACGTATATGTTCATAGCCATCCATTCCATCGGCATTTGAGGAGACTCCTCTTGGACAAGACAAAGCCAAACTGAAAAGGACATGTCATGGTAGAAATCCAGGAAACGAGACAGGGGAGGAGAGGGGTTAATGAGGAGGAACTTCGGACACCTCAATCTGCATCCTGAACATGGCCGCCCACTCCGACTCCCCATCCCTCTTATTCCACAGATAAGGAAAGTGAGACCCAGAGATGCTCTAAGTCGCTCAAGTGTCAAGGGGTAGCCTGGGATTCGCCTCCCACCAAAGTCAGATGACCCTCAAGGTCATCTAGACCAATCCCTCATTTTTCAAAGCAGGAAAAGAAGGCCCATAAGAGAAAAGCGACCTTGCCAAAGCCAAGTGGAGGCTTTTGAACCCAAGTCCTCGGATGCCAATCCCAGTTCTGGCCAGCTCTGTGCTCCACTCCTAATCCCAGTTCTGGCCAGCTCTGTGCTCCACTCCTAACTTTGAGAAAACAAACAAATGGGCTTAGTCCAAACTAGGAGATGATTGCTTTCAAAACAATGGATTATTTGTCACTAAATCCAACTGTGTTTGGTTTTTAAAATCAGTTTGTGCTGTAGCGATAAAAGCTGCCTGAAAGCTAAAAGTTAAAGCATCTGAACAAATGAGGAAATCAGCAAATTCATACAATCTCTACGTACACCTGGAGTTAAAAAGTCAGAAATGCTTATTGGACGTCTTGGACTGAGCACTTCAAAGACAAATTCAGCTGATCTCAGGATTACCTCTTCTCCCTCGATCTAACTTCCATATTACTGTGAAAGGTACTGCTGTCCTCCCTGTGATTCAGTATCCCAAACTCATAGTCATTTGGACTCCTCATTCCCCCCACACATCATCTGCCAGATCTGTGGATTTTATCTTTGTAATAACTCTCAGATATGCCCCTTCTTCCCCCTGCTGCTGCCCTCGCTCTGGGGTGGGCATGGACAGTCCCCTTGCCTCAAGCCTCTCTCTACTCCAGTCTATTCTCTACTGAGCTATCAAAGAGATTTTCATGGAGCACTGCTCTGACAAAAGTCAGCCCCTTATTCTGTAAAATCCAGTGATTTTCTGTGTTCTTCAAAGCCCTTCATAATCTGCCCTCTGACACCTTATAATCCTCTGCAATCAAGGAATCTGACCTCCTGGTGTTCCTCACACATGGTACCCTATTTCCTGACTCCCCCATTTTCACCGGAGGTCCCCCATGCCTGGAATTCTGTCTTTCTTTATCTCCCTCTCAACTTTCCCAGCTTTCCTCATTTGACATTTCAGTTAGAGGTTGTTGAGAAGAGAGATTGTTTTCCATCCAAGTTTTCAGACTCCCTTAAGATCTCTCCACCAACCATTTGGTGGTCCAGGGATTCCAAATTAAGAACACAGAGCAAGATAGACTCTAACGTCCTTTCCAGTTCTGAGATTTAGTGGCTTTAGAAATATGTTTTTTTTTTAAATTTTGAGTTCTGTGTCTTTCAGTTCTGCAATTCCTTCAAGATTCTTCTTTCAGAAATATGGCAGTACCTAATAAACAGTTTGAAATGGCAACACTAAACTGCTGTTGAAGTCAGTGAATACCCACTATTGATGAACTTTTTCTCTGACTTTCTGTCTCTCTATCTCTCCACCTCTCTTTCTTTCTGTGTCTCTGTCTAGATGTCTGTTTGTCTCTATGTCTCTCTATGTGTGTCTTTCTCTGCTTCTCTCTCCCTTTCCAATTACTTTGAGTTTCACTAATCCCTTCAAGCAATTCTGGTTTTGATTTTAAGCCAAGTGTTCCAATTCCAAAATTCTTGTCTATGCCTTCTTTCCAGAAACATTTGGCACTGTCACTCACTAATGGAAGGGATGGGGGAGGAGGGCTTTCTCCAGGAGATCCCAGCTTTTCCCCAAATTTCAGGAACCTGATCCCTCTGAGAGTCTTCATCTTAGCATCCAAGTGTCTGCCTTTGACCTTAAAAGACTCATTTTGATAAATGGAGAAATTCTAGAAATGGCCACAGGTAATGGGTTTCCTAGGGCAGAAGAGATCTGGATCTCACTTAGGGACTTCCACCAGAGGGTAGCGTACCTTCTTATTACGCTGGATGTCACTCAGGGCTCCAAGCCTTCAATTCCTCTTTCTCCAATCACCAGTCCTAGTGCCTTATGATTGATTGACAGCCTCTTTCTATCTCTGTCACTCGTTTTCTTCTGTTGTTGTCCTACGTCCCCTATACTTTGTTATCACCATTCCCAATACAGAACTCAGGAAAAGTTAATGAAGAGCTCTCTGGGACAAAGGGATAGAATTGGTGGAAATATTCCTTCTGCCCATGCCCGGTTTTAGATCATCTGAGGAGAGGAGTAAGTCCTCTTTGATTCTTAAATAAGTCTGTCACATACCTACCAAAGAATAAATGGATTTCCTTAAGCTTAAGGGGGAAGGGATGGTTCTCCCCATTCTCACCTTGGTGGTGTTCAGATTTAAATATAATTGTAATGGATCCAATATTCTCTCAGAAACTATATTCCCCAGAAAACTCTGCGTTTTTAGAGGCACTGGATTTCAAAATCTCTTGGAAAAAATGAGATCCTAGGTTGAAGTGGGACATAGAGATGGGGGGGGACGGATGAGAAGAAAAACACTATCTGTGTTCTGGGCTTGAATGCCTTTTTTTTTGGTTTCCAATGGCCTCTCTACAGTGGTACCCAAATCACATTCCAAAAGAAAGCCCCAGGTCTAAGTTCCCAGGCCGATGGAGGCCACGATACTCCCTACAACGCTACCAGTTCCCATGCTAATACCGGGCCATGGATAGCTTTGTATGTGAGAAATGGGAAACATGGTGTAGGCTGGACAGGGCAAATGTGTGGCAATTTAATTCTTTGCCTTTGATTTATATTATTACTATTTAATTAATGATTTCATGCATGTATCAAACTAGCTTGAGCTATGAGGAAATATACTGGATAGCAGCTTTGGGTACCCACAGGTCCAAAGCAGTCCCTCAATCCAGAAAATCTCAGGGTGGCCCAGAGATAGGTGAGTCTAGCAATCCTTTACATCTTCGTGGCTCTTTTGCTTTTCAAAGCATTTCTATATCCTGATCTCATTTCATATGCATAAAACTCTAGGACATCGGTAGGTCAGAGATCGTCGTTCCTATTTTACACTTGGGGGAAACTCAGTCCAAGTGGCAAGCAGGATGATAGGCTCATGGGAATTAAAGTTGAAAGAGTTCTAAGAGATCATTTAATCCAACCTCATCTCCTATTTTATAGAGAAGGAAGTCAAGACCAGAGATGGATCTGGGCTAGAACTAGGTCTCCAGAGCTTTTTTTTTTCTTTTTTTTTTTTTTAACTAAAACATGTTCTTGTCTTGGGACTAGATTGGGTCTAGAACATGAAAACCTCCCCAAACACAGCAAGCCAACAAAGGGAACTTTTGTCCTCTGCTCAAAAATGCCAGCTTCTGGAGCAGTCTCCTCATCCAAGCGTTTCACCCCAACCATAAAGCTTCAGAGGAGAAAGGGACCTTAGAAACCATGTTATCAATCCCTCTGGTTTCAGTCTGAGGAATCGGAGATGCAGAAAGAAGAGGGCTCCCTAAAGTCACATCACTACTCGGTGACAGGATTGGGAAGACTTTTTTAGACTATTTTCCATTAGAGCTCCAACCATCCATCACATGTTTCCCATGGCTTTGTCTTAGAGTCTTGACAAATCCCAAAATGGTGACATCCTGGGAAGGAGATTATTAACTCCCCATAGAAATCTTGTCAATGGCCACAGAGGACTTGGGGGTGTGTGTGCCAAAAATATACTCTTCCTCTATTCATATTGATGGAGGAGAAAGCAGCTCTAACAATCAATCCAACCTGCATTTGTAAAGCACCTACTGTGTGCTTAGAGATGCAGTAGATAAAGTACTGGGTTTGGAATCAGAAAGACTCATTTTCCTGAGTTCAAATCCTGCCTCAGACATTTACTAGCTATAAAACCCTGGGCAAGTCACTTCATCCTGTTTGCCTCAGTTTCCTAATCTGTAAAAGTGATTTGAAGAAGGAAATGATAAGTCACTTCAGTATCTCTGCCAAGAAAACTCCAAAATGGGGCCATGAAGCGTTAGACCGGACTGAAATGATTGAACAACACTATGGGGCAGGCTCTAAAGATACAAAGACAAAAACCAGCCCTATCTTCAAAGACTTACATTCTATCGTGAGAGGCAACATCTACTTTTTTTGGTTTCCAATGCTTCTCTACAGTGGTACCCAGAGATTATTGTGAGAGATAGCATATATATATGTATATACATATATATCTCTCTCACAATAATCTCTCTCCATATATATATGTATGTATATATGAATATACAAAATGTATACAATGGATCTTAGTTAATTTTGCTTTTATTCGGAGGACACTAGCAGCTCTGGATTTGTTTTTCTCAATCAGCATGATTACATCCAAATTGGCCAGACCTCTAGAACATCACCCAACCAGGTGAATCAGCAGTGGATCCCAGCATTGCTGTATCCTGTGGGTCCCCAGGCTCCCATCTGCCAAGCGTCTGAATCCTAGGCTAGAATTTCCCTTTGTGGTTCTGCTTTCCAGTGCATACCAATAAGGGACATTAAAGAGAAAGGGAAATCCATCTACTACCCACAGACACCTAGGGGTCCAATAGCTCCCAGAAAGAACTGTATTCTACAAATCACAGATTACTAGAACACTCTCTGAAAGAGACCCCCAAGCCACCTCATCCAACTTTACCAAGGAAGAAACTGAGGCTCAAAGAACCCAAGTGATGTCAGAACATAGGATCATAGATTCAGAACTAGAAGGGACCATCTAGCCTAATTCTCTCATTTTACAGCTAAGAAATACAGAAGACAGGAGTCACACGAGTTCAATAGCAAATTCAACATTTCGATTCTAATGACACTTTCCCCTTTTAAAATATAAAACATGAAATCACAGAAACTCAGAAAGGGAAACACTTCAGGTTCCATCTAGCCCCACAAGAATCTCTTCTATAACACACTGGACAAGTGATCATCTCACCTTTATTTCGTGATCTCCTATAAGGAAAAATCCTTTACTTCCAGGGGAGCCCCATTCCACTTTTGGACATTTCTTTACTATTTGTTATTTATCCTTTGTTTCTGAAGAAGTCTGGTGAAATTATCTACCTCTCACAAAGACTGATAAGAGTGATAATCTTCCAGCATGACATCCCACAGAATCATAGAAAGTAAGAGTTAGCAAAGATCTGAGCCTTTCTCTTGGCTAAACACTCTCAGCTTTGCTACAAAGTTTCTCCAATTTCCCTTTCTCTTGATGGAATTTTATAGCCCAAAGGTAATTGTGGATTTAGTCAGTATAGTTCAAATAATCCCCAACCATCCTGGAGTCAGTTTAGTTAGGGAAACATCAATTGATAATTATCAACAGAGAGAAATTTGATCTGGGAAACAAGGCTCTAGGAGCTCCAAGACTGGAAAAATCTCACTTGGGGAGACTGGGAAGAGACTTGGGGAGTCTGGGACGTCGGAAGAGAAAATGTCCAAAAGTCAAAGAATTTTTGCCCCAAAGACACTCTTTCCTCCCAATCTCAAACATTTTCAGCACATGTTCATGAATGCAATGCTTCTTGAGAAATTCAATCATTTGAATTATTAATATAAATATTATAATAACTATTCAAAAACTTTTTCGAGAAATATACAGAACTGGAAAAAAACACACACAAAAAAATACAGCCAAAGTGAATAAAGAAGTTACCTTCTACAGCTTCTCTCAGGGAATTGAACTCCTTGCAAGGGTTCCAACTGGAGATAGCCACTATCTCTCACCACTCCCTATTTAAAGACTTTTCTTCCCTCCCTCCCCAGCACAGCTTGGCTCTGAGCCCAAGAAGTTTGCGTGACAGAGCAAAGTGGATATTTAAATGAGAGGGGGAAACTTAATCCAGAATCCTACACTTTCGAACAAGCCTTGGTTTGAGGATTAGCTTTTGGGTTGTCTCATCTGCTTTCTTCTGTAATGTGGTCATGGCTCTTTAAAGGGATGGGCAGGGCTAAGATGCTGGGTCTGAAAAGGGAAGTCTTGTTTGCCCATGGTGTGGGACCAACCGCTAATTGATTCAGCCTGGTGGAGAGGATTTCTAGTTTTTCAAGGCACAACTTGCCAGGGCAGTGACTGCTTTTTTTCAAATCAGTTACATAAAAGTCTAGAAGGTACAAATCATGACTCGAAATTCAAATCACGTTCCCTCTGCTCAGAGCATCATAATCCCAGTCACCATGTGGCTAACCCAGGAGACTGCATTTGCAGAGCCTTTCAGGGTGAGGATGGAACCTGTTTTATGCTTTGAAGATGCCAAATAATAGTTTTCTCCATCCCCCTTCCTTCTTCAAAACTTTTGTGTTGATTGGCTCTTCAGTCCCTGACACAAGAAACCAGGTTCTCACTAATTCTGTGGGACTTTTGCCTTTAGAGTTCCCTCCAGAAACATCAGAATTTTGACTGTGACCCTCTCAAAATGGATTCTCAGTTCCCCCTTAAGAATTCAGATTCACAAAATATCAGATATAAAACGGGTCCTATTTAATTTGATAGAAAATAGGCAGAATGGGCTTATGCAGTGACCTTTTGACAAGAAGGAAAACAGATCTCCTTTCTGGAGGACATTAGTTCTCTCTGCAAAGCTCCATGCTCCCTTAGATTGATATAGTCCATACAACTTAGACTCAGGGGTCCTCAAACTTTTATAAATAGGGGGCCAGTTCACTGTCCCTCAGACTGTTGGAGGGCCGGACTATAGTAAAAACAAACACTTTGTTTTGTGGGCCTTTAAATAAAGAAACTTCATAGCCCTGGGTGAGGGGGATAAACATCCTCAGCTGCTGCATCTGGCCCGCGGGCCGTAGTTTGAGGACCCCTGACTTAGAGTATCAGTGAAAGGCTAGGTTTGAGTTCTGCCTTGGTGCATGTCATTCCCTTTGTCTTTGTCTTTGTGCTTAATAAGTCCTTGTGGGTTGACACTGATTGAGGTCTCAAATCCCTTTTCTCTCATTGAAAGTCCATCTTTCTCATCTATCTCCATGTGGTCCCAGATCCCAGATGTCCTTCTAGGTGCTGCATGAGTACAAAGGCGTCTCACAAAGTTAGCATGAGACCTCTTTGCCTTCCTTAGTGGGTCCCTTTGTCTTTTTAAAAACCATCCCATGGACAGAAGCAGCTACACCCAAAGAAAGAACACTAGGAAATGAATGTAAACCGCTTGTATTTTTGTTTTCCTCCCGGGTTATTTTTACCTCCTGAATCCAATTCTTCCTGAGCAACAAGAGAACTATTTGGTTCTGCACACATATATTGTATCCAAGATCTACTGTAACCCATTTAACATGTATAGGACTGCTTGCCATCTAGGGGAGGGGGTGGAGGGAGGAAGGGGAAAAATCGGAACAGAAGTGAGTGCAAGGAATAATGTAAAAAATTACCCTGGCATGAGTTCTGTCAACAAAAAGTTATTTAAAAACCATCCCACATATGACCCTGGGCAAGTCACTTAACCCCAATTGCCTCAGCAAAAAACATAAAAACATCCCAGAAGGCAGGTCCATCATTGCCTCTCATTGCTGTTGGTGGGGCAAGGAGGTCCCAGAACAAGACAATTTATATTCCATTCAAAAGATAACTTATTCTTCTTGCATCAGCATCTCCTCTTAGCATCTTTAGTTTTGTGCCAGAGTTGTTTCTGTTCTTATATATCTCCTGTACTTTATTCTAAGACTGACAAGAACAAAGTCTTTTTGATAGCTTTGAATCCCCAAAGACCACCAGACAGGATCACTGATTAGTAATAAAAACACTAATTTGTTGTTGTTCATTATCTCTTCGTGACCCCATGGACCATAGCATTCAGAGCTTTTTGACCTCTACCACCTCCCAAAATCTGTCCAAGTTCATGTTCATTGTTTCCATGGCACTATCCATCCACCTCATCCTCTGCCATCCCTTTTTCCTTTTGCCTCCTATCTTCTCCAACATCAAGGTCTTTTTCAATGAGTCCTATCTTCTCATTATGCGGCCAAAGTATATATCAGCTTCAGTTTTTGACCTTGAAGTGACTAGCCTGAATAAATTTCTTTAATTATTAACTGATTTAATATTCTTATTGTCCAAGGGAGTCACAAAATCTTTTCCAGCACAATTTGAAAGCATTGATTCTGTGGTTCTTAGCTTTCCTTATAGCCCAACTCTTCCAGCCATACATGGCTATTTGAAAAGCCATAGTTTTCCCAATATGGACCTTCATCAGCATGGTGGTGTCTTTGCTTTTTTCTTTTTTTTTTTCTTTTTTTTTTTGTTTTACATTTTTTTTATTATAACTTTTTATTGCCAGAACCCATGCCGTTATTTTTTTTTACAACATTATCCCTTGCACTCACTTCTGTTCTGACTTTTCTCCTCCCTCCCTTCACCCCCTCCCCTGGATGGCAAGCAGTCCTATACATGTTGAATATGTCACAGTATATCCTAGATACAATATATGTGTGTAGAACCGAACAGTTTTCTTGTTGCACAGGAAGAACTGGATTCAGAAGGTAAAAATAACCCGGGAGAAAAAACAAAAATGCAAACAGTTTACATTCATTTCCCAGTGTTCTTTCTCTGGGTGTAGCTGCTTCTGTCCATCCTTGATCAATTGAAACTGAGTTAGATCTTCTCTTTGTCGAAGAAATCCACTTCCATCAGAATGATGTCTCGGCTTTTTAGTGTGCTGTCCAGATTTACCTTAGTTTTCCTTCCAAGGCTCTGCAGTCACCATTCACAGACATCTTTGAATTCATGAATATAAAAGCTGACAAGGTTTTGAAAGGATGAATGTTGAAAATTATCATTGCATATATTTTGAAAAATAAAAAGCTATTATTAAAAAAATAAATAAAAATTAAAACATCATTGTTACTTTCCAATCCCTGTGCCCATTATCTCCATCATCCTCTCTACAGTTTGTTTGTCCAGAGGTGCTTGAATGTTGTGTCTCTCATGAGATTGTGAGCTCCTCAAGGACTGGGACTGTATTCCCAGAACTTGGCAGAGTGGCTGGTACATAGTAGGGGTTTAATAAATGTTTATTGATTGACTGACTCTTCCCAAAAAATCCTCCCTAATAAGAAAAAACAGTTAAATAAAAGAAAATGGCATACCAATCCTGTGTGACAGGACATGTTGTATTCCATACCCATAATTCATCACCTCACTTTTGAGAAGAGGAAAACATGTTGTATCATCAACCCTCTAGGATCAAGTTTTATTACTGTATTAATCTAAATTCTGAAGTCTTATAGTATTGTTTGCCTATGCATGAATGTTCATTATAATTCTCTTGATTCTGCTTTGATTAATTGCATCAATTTATTCAAGTCTCCTACGTGTCTTTAAGTTTCCCAGATTCATTTTTTATGGTACAACAAAGCCTATTACACACATGTACCATAATTTGTTTAGTCATTCCCAAATCAATGGACATCTTTGTTTACAGTTTAGGGCTTCCACAAAAAGTGCCGCTATAAATATTTTTTATGTGCTTAGGACCTTTTTCTTTTTTTTCATCTTTTATTTCCACCAAGCATATGCCTGGGCGGGAAATCTCTGGATCAAGAGGTAGTGACTTTTCTCATATGATTCCAAATTGTATTTTTAGAGTGATTTTACTAATTCACCAAGAGTGTGTTGATAAGTCTATTTTCCCATGTTTTCTCACTTTATGAAGTTTGAGTGAGTTAAAACTTCAAAACTGTTTTCATTGTATTTCTTTTATTACTAGGGATTTAGAGAATGTTGTATATGTGTTGGTAGTTGACCTTTCTGGAGATACATTAATTCATTATTGGTGGAATTGTAAATGGTCCAGTCATTCTGGAAAATAATTTAGAACTTTGCCCCGAAATCTATTAAATTATGCAAACCCTTTGACCTGAGTCATTCTGACTTTTGTTCTGCCACTGGACTATGATGACTCTGGAGGAGAAAATAAGGCTGATCACTTTGCACAAGTCTGCCTCACTTAAATACAGTGATATCACCCTCATGATGTTGGTCCTCTTCAAGAATGAAAATTGAATAACAAAAAATGACCTTTGTCATACCTCTTTCTTCCTCCCTCTCTTCTTTCCTTCCTCTCTCCCTCTCTCCCTCCCTCCCTCCCTTCCTTCCTTCCTCCCTCCCTCCTTCCTCCCTCTCTCCCTCCCTTCCTTCCTTCCTCTCTCCCTTTCTTTCTTCTTTCCTCTCTCCCTCCTTCTCTTTCTTTCTTTCCTTCCTTCCTCTTTCTTTCTCTTTCTTTCTTTCTTTCTTTTCTAAGTGACTTGCCCAGGATCACACAGCTAGTGAGTATCTGAGGCTGAACTCGAACTCATATTCTCCTGACTCCAAGGCTGGTGCTCTATCCATTGTGCCTCCTCGCTGCCCTGTCATGCCTATTTCTTACACATGTCCCTCACTGTTGTTATGGTCTAAGTTTAAGCTTACTCCTCCTTTGGATGCTTCGTGTATTTGTGGAAAGGTATGGAACAGGTTTTTAGGAAAACGTTTTGTATTAACTGTCTTTATCATGTTATCCATGTGGATAGTAGCTGCCCTCTGGGGACCCAACCTGCTAATTAGGGCAGAAGTTGGGGAATGCTGCCATTTTCTTCTACGTCTTCCTTTTCTCCTCCTGCAACTGTCTTCTGTTCTGGCCAGAAAGTCTAAAGGCCTTCACCTCCCAGATGTTGCGATTGTAAACTAAGCCATCTTTTGTCTCGGGTCTTACCTGGCCCTTAGTCATTGAATGGGTGTTGCCACAAAACAACTGAGTCCTGGGAAAGATTGATCCCTTTGACTTAGAGACACCACCTCTAGTTCTACACTACAAAGTAATCAGAAGAAGAGGGAAAGGTGCAAAAAGTATTTATAGAAGCTCTTTTAATGATATCAAAGAACTGGAAATGGAAGTTTTGCCCTCACTTGGGGAATGGCTGAATTATGGCATATGAGTGGCATCCTATTGTGCCAGAAGTAATCCATAGTGCCCATTGTTGCTGAGAGGCAGGGACCGAGATTTGGCCATTCTCGATCACTGGGAACTTTGGAGACAGTCGTTTCAGTTGAGTGAGAAGGTCAAGAACCAGATTCCCAAGGTTTGGGAAATGGCTGTCTTCTCTCTCCTCCAGTTACCATGTTTGTAAATAGCAATTTATTCATTTCTCGGGAATACTCAAGCTCTTTTGGGAGCAGAGATTGTAGTGTCGAGCACAATACCTGGCAAATAACAGGAACTTAATAAATGCTTGGAGAGGATGGAGTAAACAAAACTAACTATATGCTTTGAAGGGAGGATAGGGTCTAGACCAAGAAAGGACCTTAGATGCCATTAAGTCCAATGTCCTTGCATTACAAATTAATAATTGCTATTTCCTTCCATCTTTAAGTAATTTGCCAAAGTTCATACAGGTAATTAAGTACCTTTGCAACTCATAGGGGAAAGAGATTGTAATTGGTTAATTTGAAGGAAGTAATCGCACAGATGTGGAAGCCACATCGTTCTTCTCAATTTCAGAGGAATGCTTTGTGGATTTATGGGACCCAGGTGCATCCCCAAGTCCCAGGTAATAAATCAAGAGTAGCAGACACACCAGAGTCTGGGGATGAGATAAGACTGCCTTTAATTGTCATGGGTGAGGCTAAAATAAAACAAAGTCAGCCTGTGGGCTCCTAAGGATAACACCCAAATTTCATGGATTTTCTCAAGAGCTGAAATTATGAGGGACAGCAAATTTCATTTGCAAGATAAGAATTCCCTCGGAATTAAAATGTTTCACAAGAGTTTGAGCCTCTAAGAGTACATTTTGCATTAAAAAGTGATTGGTTGATAAATGGTCAAAGGATATGAACAGACAATTTCCAGATGAAGAAATTAAAACCATTTCTAGTCATGAAAAAATGCTGTAAATTATTATTGATCAGAGAAATGCAAGTTAAGACAACTCTGAGATACCACTACCCACCTCTCAGACTGGCTAAGATGGGAAAAAATAATGATAATATTGGAGGGGATATGGGAAAAGTAGGACACTAACATGTTGTTGATAGAGTTGGGAACTGATCCAACTATTCTGGAGAGTAATTTGGAACTATGCCCAAAAGAGCAAAAGTCTCTTCAGGCCTTTCTGAAATCATCCTGCTGATCATTTCTTACAGAACAATAATGTTCTATAGCATTCATATGCCATAACTTATTCAGCCATTCCCCAACTGATGGGCAGTCACTCAGTTTCCAGTTCCTTGCTGATGCACACATGACTTCTTTCCCTCCTTTATGATCTCGTTGGAATACAAGCCCAGTAGAAACATTGCTGGATCAAAGGATATGCACAATTTGGTAGCTCTTTGGGTATAGTTTCAATTGTTCTCCAGAATGTTTAGATCGGTTCACAACTCCACCAACAATGTTTCAGTGTCCCAGTTTTCCCACATCTTCTCCAACATTCATCATTATCTTTTCCTGTCATCTTAGCCAATCTGAGAGGTGGGTAGTCCAAATCCCTGCATTTTCACTCATTGTCTCCCTACCTGGTCTCCCCATTCGTCCCAGCTTCCCTTGGAGTCCTTAAATCCCAATCTAAAGTTCCACTTTCTGCAAGAATCCTTTACTGTCTTCCTTCATCTTAGGTCCTTCTCTCCCTGACCATGCCCAATTTAGTCTATAAATAAAACAATAAACTCTCTTGTCTATATTGAGTTTGTGCATTAGACTGTGGGGTCCTTGAGAACAGGGACTGGTTTTTGCCTTTCTTTCTATCTTTCCTTGCTTGTTAACAAGTCAGCTATGTTAGTCTCCCTTGAACTTTCACTCTACTGGCTAAATATCTCTCAGTCTTTCAACCAAGTCTCGGATGACATGGATTCAAAACCCTTCATGACTCCACTTGACCACTGTCCAATTTAACAGCTCCCTTCCCAAACTGCAGAGCCCAGACCAAAACCAGTTTCCTGGTTCAGGCAGGACCACAGACAGCAGCCTGATTCCTCATTGCTAAGACTTTCTTGTGTCTTCAGTTATATTAACTCTCTTTGATCCCATTTGGGATTTTCTTGGCAAAGATCTGGAGTGGTTTGCCATTTTCTGTTCCAGCTCATTTGACAGAAGAGAAACTGAGGCAATCAGAGTGGAGTGACTTGCCCAGGATCACACAGCTAGGAATTATCTGAGCTCAGATTTGAATTTGGGGAGCTGAGTTTTTTTGTTTCCAGGCCCAGAGCTTTATCCACTATGGCACCATCAAGCTGCCTCTATCTTCCAGAGTTATTGTTAAACCTGGGTCCTCTTAACACTACCCAAGATTAAGTGCATTATCTCTTCCAGCACCTTCTCATAATCAGAATGCTGACTCATATTGACCTTGCAATCTCAAGAGACTCAACTTTAAATCGCCAAATCCTTTTAAAAAATAAATAAATAAATAAATAAAGAGCATGCCTCTCCCATTCTTTGTATGCCAGTGGAAGACTTGGCATTCATCCCTATTGAATTTCATCTAATTATGTTCAACCCAATGCCCCAGCCTGTTGATATGTTTTAGGATGCTGAGTCGGTCAGCGGTTTTCCTATCTTTCCAAGTTATTAATTTATGATCTCTCCCATTTGACTATAATTTCAAAGGCAAGATGGTTTTGCCTTTCTTCGGATTCCTCTTCTTGATACATGATCACTCCAGTGCTCTCATCCCCTGTCTTGGTAAGGATCCTTTCTCTGCTGATTTCATCCAAGTCAGCACAAACCAAACACAGATCTTGGGGGGTGGGTGACTGATTCCATTAATACTGAGCCATTCACAACTACACATCAAGTCTGAGTTCAACCATTGTTGCATAATTACCTAGTCCCAGCTCTCTATTTTTGCCACAGGAATCATGAGAGAGATTTTATCCAGTGTTTTGCTAAAATCTAGGTAACTTCTAGCTAAAGAGTTCTATGGATCTGCCAGGTTGGTGACTTGGTCAGAAAAGGAAATTAGCCCAGATTGGTGGAACCTGTTCTGGGTGGAGCAGCACTGTGTAATCTCTGTTTCTTTTCAATGTACTTACTATTAATCTTTTTGGATAATTCACTCTAGAGAAGCAGATGTAGTAAGTTCCAGTTCCAGCACTCTGACCCCACAATGACTTCTAAAAGACCAGAAGGACAAACCTTTCTCTTGTAGAGGCAACTGGTCTTCCACCATTCTAGGGACTCTGGGTAGAGCTTCCATTGCATCATGACCCATTGTCATGATGGGACAGTCTTGGGGACAGTCAATAAGGGACAGTCTTGATGACTATACTAATCTCCAGTCTGAACATGAGTTGCCAGAGCCCTCTGAGAGACCATTTAGTCCTTCTCCCTCATTCTAAAGACATTAAAACTCTAACCTAAAAGTGTGGAACCTTGTCCAATATATCCTTCAAATCAATTAAAAAATGTTAGTTGTGCCCATTGTTTGTGAAGTGCCTACTAAGTGCTAGACAGTGTGTTTAAGAACAAAAATCCCAAATGGTTCTTGCCCTCAAGGAGTTTCCACTCTACTCAGAAAAGTAAATATGAAATCTATAAAAAGAAAGAGGAGTGGGATCAGCTGGGGAGTGGAGGAGGGTCAGAGAAGGCTTTGGGGCTCACTATCCAGGCTTCATAGTGAGCTGGCGATTCTCTGAGAAGCCAGTATTCTCCCTATTGTACAAGCTCCTGGTCCCCTGTTTTCTCCAAGATTAAATGCAAAGCCCTCTTCAATCCCCCCATAATCTGGCCTCTTTCCCCCTTTGCAGTTTCCTATAACTTGCATACTTTGTGATACAGGGACACTAATCTCCCTCCCGCCTTTCCTCACATGAAGCACTCCCGCCATCTCTCCAATCCCTGTATTCTCACTCACTCTCTCCCAGCCTGGAACTCTCTCCCCATTCATCCGGGCTTCCCTTGGAGTCCTTAAATCTCAATCTAAACTGCCACTTTCAGTGAAAATCCTTTCCTGGTCTTCCTTCATCTTAGGGCCTTCTCTCCCTGACCACGCCCAATTTATCCTATAAATAAAATACTATACTCTCTTATCTGTGTAGGGATTGTACATTAGACTGTGGGCTCCTTAAGAGGGACTGGATTTTATCTTTCTGTGTATCTCTCTGGTGAAGAACATTTCCCAGACTTTAACTGATAATAATGAAGGGTCACTTAACAGCCATTGATTAATTAACATCAATAAATGCTTGTTGAGGGTGCAGTGGATAGAGTACCAGCCCTGAAGTCAGGAGGAATGGAGTTCAAATCTGGCCTCAGACACTTAACACTTCCTAGCCGTGTGACTCTGGGCAAGTCACTTAACCCCAATTGCCTCAGCAAAAAAGAAAAGAAAGAAAGAAAGAAAGAAAGAAAGAAAGAAAGAAAGAAAGAAAGAAAGAAAGAAAGAAAATACTTGTTGCCTTACTGATAGCCTTTCAGCTGTCTTAATCTCCCTTGAACCTTCACTCTACTGGCTAAGCATCTCTCAGTCCGCATCTCTCAGTCCCTCAACCAAGTCTCAGATGACAAGGATTCAAGGCTCTTCACGGGACTGGTCGGCCACTGTCCAATTTAATGATGTCCTTCTGCAGAGCCCAGAGGGAGCCCAGTATCCTGAGGAGAACTAGGCAGCCCGACTCCCCATGGCCAGGAACTTCATTGCATCCTCTCAGTCACGTGGGACTTGTGATCCCCATTTGAGGTTTTCTTGGCAGAGACACTGGGGCTTTTCTAGCTCATTTGACAGAAGAGAGACTGAAGCAGACAGAGTGAAGCGACTTCCCGGGACCAGCCAGCTGGAAGAGTCTGAGCTCAGATTCGAACTTGGGAAGCCGAGTCTTTCCGACTCCAGGCCCAGAGCTCCATCCACTATGGCGCCACCTAGCGGCCTTCCAGGCCAGAACCTGTGTCTGTTGCTAAATCCAGTTGCTGCCCCAGTCACAATGCTGACTCCTGGTAACCTTGCAATCTCAATGGACTCAACTCTAAATCACCAAATCTTTCCCTACAACAGCCACACTTGAAACACGCCTCTCCCATTCTGTGTACGCCGGTATGGGACTTGGCGCTCATCCCCACTGAATTCCGTCTGATTATGTTCAACCCAATGCCCCAGCCCGTTGATATCTTTTAGGACGCTGACGCATCATCCAGTATTTTTGCAATCTCTCTCGTTATTAATTTACAATCTCCCTCATTAGGCTCCAAGGACAGTGGGGCTTTGCCTTGCTTGCATCTGGGTGCATACCCAGCCGGGCGCTGTCATCCTCAGCGTCCTCTGCTGCTTTTATCCAAGTTACTTTTATGCAGATCAGAACAGACCAAACACAGATCTCTGGGGGGCTGGTCCCACTGATGCTGAGCCATCCACAACTGTATATTAAGTTAGGATCTGTGTAACTGGACAGTCATGAGCCCCCATCTCTTTATTTTTGCCACATGTATCATGAGATAGAGAACTGGAGCCAAAATAGCAAAGTAAAGCCATGGACTCACCCAAGCTCTTCCCCAAATCCCTTTAAATAATGACAAATTCTAGCGCTTTAGAACCCACAAAAAGCCAGTGTGAAGCAAATTTCCAGAATGTTGGCAAGAAAAGTCTGTGGCACCGGCAGGAGAATGGAACATAATCCAGTGCAGGTCGTGCCTCTGCAACCTGGTCCCAGCAAACCAGAAGTCCGTGAGCCCTCTGAATCAGTGGTAACAGTGGCAGTTTCTAGACTCTGAGCCCACAGACTCAGAAAGTCAGCAGAAAAAGTTTATTGCAATAGGGTAAGAGGGGATACAGTCCAGCAGACTCCCTGTCAACGATACCCCGGCCCCGGCAAACTAGGAGCAGAACCTGGTACCTCTGGGAAAGCAGCTGCCGCTTTCAGAAATTTTAATCCTTATAAGGTAAGGGGGCCAAACAGCCAGTCAGAAGGAAACTCTGGGGGGGCTCTTGGCTAGCACTGAGCCAGGTAGTTCTCTGCTGTTTTGCCCATACTCAGATCTGGGATGTAGTCCTGGATCACAGTCCCAGGGCAAGGAGAAGCACTCACACCAGAACTTACAGCCACAATGGAGCAGGGACCTGCCTCAAGTTCCAGGACAGAAAAGAGTGCTTGTAGGCACTCATAGACCAGAACACAAGTCAGGAGAGTAATAAATACACTTCTCCTTAGATCATTCCAAGTCTTGGAGATCTTGGAGATCCAAGAGACTTGGAAGAACTAAGAACGCACAGGCTCTTAGAAGTATCTTTGAAAATAGCTGCACAAAATCCCTGAAGCT
The DNA here is from genome assembly GCF_902635505.1 of Sarcophilus harrisii. NCBI lineage: Eukaryota > Metazoa > Chordata > Mammalia > Dasyuromorphia > Dasyuridae > Sarcophilus > Sarcophilus harrisii. Next base: position 440,274,651 of record NC_045429.1, on the reverse strand, counting down.
TGGGACATTGCACCCTCCATCCTGGAAGCGGAGACCTGTTACAACAAAGAGTTAAAAGTCAAGTAATAGGCTGGGGAAATGCACAAATAACAGGAAAAAACAGAAAATTACTATGGTGATAAGCAAGATCAAAACACACTCCAAAGAAGATTATAAGTCAAAGGTCCTACATCCAAAACCTCCAAGGGAAAAAAAAAAAGAATTGTTTTCAGGCCATGAAAGAACTCAAAAGAGATTTTGAAAATCAGGAAAGAGATAGAGAGAAAATTGGGAAGAGAAATGAGAGGGATACAAAACGAAGTACAAAAAACCAATGAGGAGTAGAAAGGCATTCTAGCCTTAAAAAGTAAAATTGGCCAAATGGAAAAAGAGGTATAAAAACTCACTGAAGAAAATAATTCCTTAAAAATTAGAATTGAGCAAGTGGATGCTAATGATCTTATAAGAAATCATGAAACAATAAAACAACGCAAAGAGAATGAAAAAATGGAAGACAATATAAAATATTTCCCTGGAAAAACAACTAACCTGGGAAATAGATTCTGGAGAGATAATTTTGAAATGATTGTATTGCCTAAAAACTATGATTAAATAAATTGTCAAGGAAAACTGTCCTGATAATCTAGAACCAGATGGTCAAATAGAAATTGAAAGAATCCAGCAATCACCTCCTGAAAGAGATCCCAAAATGAAAACTCCCAGGAATATTATAGCCAAATTCCAGAACTCCTAGGTCAGAGAAAATATTGCAAGTGTCCAGAAAGAAACAAATCAAGTGTTGTGGCACCACAGTCAGGATAACACAAGATTCAGCGATTTCTGCATTAAAGGATCAGAGGGCTTGTAATATGATATACCTGAGAACAATGGCACTAGTACTACAACCAAGAATCACCTGCCCAGCAAAACAAAATATAATCCTTCAGGGGAGAAATGGGATATTCAATGAAATAGAAGACTTTCAAACATTCTTGATGAAAAGATAGGGGCTGAATAAAAAAATTGACTTACAAATACTAGGCTCAAGAGAAGCATAAAAAGCATAAGGTTAATCTATTTACATTCCTACATGGCAAGATGATACTTAGTAATTCATAAGAATGTTTTCATTATCTGGGCAGCTAGAAGGAATATATATATATCACACACATCTATATATAGGAAAGGAGAGAGAGACAGAGAAACGGAGAGAGAGAGACAGAGACAGAGAGACAGAGAGACACAGAGAAAGAGCACAAGTGTGAGTTGAATATGAAGAGATAATATCTAAAAAAATAAAACTAAGGGTGAAATAGGAATGGGAGAATAGAAAAGGGAGGAGTAGAATGATCTAAATTATCTCACATACAAGAGGTAAGAAAAAGTTTTTACAGTGGAGGGGAAGAGGAGAAAGGCATGACAAGTGAGTGAACCTTACTCTCATCAGAATTGGACTCAAAGAGGGAATAACATACTCACTCAATTGGGCGAATCTATTGGATAGAAATCTATTTTACCCTACAAGAAAGTAGAAGGTGAAGTGGATACAAGAAGGGAGGAAGGTGATAGAAGGGAGAGCAGATTCAGGGAGATGGTAGTCAAAAGCAAAGCACTTTCAAGGAGGAATAGGATGAAAGGAAAGAGAGAAAAGGGCTGGAAATACAGTTACCACTAGTAATTGTGAGAAGAATTTTGAAGCAAGTTCCTCAGAGAAAAGCCTCATTTCTCAAAAATATAAGAAACTGAGGTGAATTTATAAAAATAAAAGCCTTTCCCCAATTGATAAGTGATCAAAAGATATGAACAGTTTTCAGATGACATAAACAAAGCTATTTATAGTCATATAAAAAAAAACTATTGATTGGAGAAATGCAAATTAAAAAATTCTGAGATACTCCCTCATACCTATTAAATTATAAAATAGGCCAGAAAAGGAAAATGATAAATATTGGAGGAAATGTGGGAAAAAATGGGACACTAATGTATTGTTAGATACGATGTCGGTAATTAGATTCCTAATACTGACTCCCTCAGCCCCATTGCCTAAAGAACGCCCATGGTTCTCTGGTACCCTTAAGGAGCTCATGAGTACCCTGGATCTCTCCAAATGGCTTCAGTCCAAACCAATGCTATTCCCCCAAATACAGGGTTGGGTCCCTTGTATTCCAGTTCCATTTAGCCACTAAAAGTCAAATTAGCTTCTACAAAGGAATACTTGCCTCAAAAGTACAATCACAAATATATAAATTTCTCAATATATAGTGCTTAATTTCCCTACCCCTACCTCTTTGCAACCCCTCAAAATCTGAGGCAGGGAAAAGAAAGATTCATAGTTTAACAATCCTACGTTCCAAGTCGAAAATCCCAGCCTGATCTTGTCCACGACATCCTGGTTGCTTTGGGCTTCCCTACCCAGTGGATTGCGCCATCTTTCTGCCAACTTGGCTCCCAGGTGGGCAAGGCTCCAAAAGCCTGGCACAAGAGGGATCACCCTGGCACCTGAAACCAACCAACAAATACCCCCAGGCTTTTTTCTCAAGACAAAAAAGAGGCGGGGAAGGCATCTCTCAGGGTTCAGTTCGATTCGGGGTGTCCTTATGGTGGGTGATCCTCAACCTCTGGAAATAGGACAGAGATTTCTTTTCTTTGTAAAAGAACTAGCTAATTCTGGCTCCACAGCCGCTTGCTGGAGGCCACTCCCAGCCGCACAGTAGGAGGTCCAGGGCCTCCTCCCAGGAGCAGGCTGCCTCCAGGTTTGGAGGGCTGCACATGTGCCAGGCAAACACTACAAACATATCTGTGCACATAATGTATTTGTGTTTGTATAACACGTTGATGTAGTTTTTATTTCACAAAGATATAGATGTCAATAACCGATTCTTATCATTCATGATAACCCTGAATTTAATGACGGCAGAGCCTTGGTCCTGGGAGAAACACAATCAGGCACCTTCAAACATTGCTAGAACAGCCTCACATGCAGATCGGAGAATGTGCCAGCTGTTGCTTTATTAACTGTGAACTCCGAGCCCACAGTGCTACGATTCATGCCCGAACAGAGCTTATCTGATAGCCATATTTTCTCTGGAAAGCGAATCACAGCCTTCTCATGCTCAGGAAAACCAGATATTTCAGCCAGGGTTTGGGAGCCATCTTAAACAGTGAAATCACTGAGGGAAAGGAAAAAAATGCCCCAAAGTGGCACAAAACGGGCACCTGCTTACGGCGGGAGGGCTGGAATGAAAGGGCAGACCATCACCTCGTTCAGCCTCGGCCAAAAATATAGGCCGAACAAATGTTCGCTGCTCTGCACACGGCCACAGACTGTGTAAGGGGGGGTCAGTGTTGATTTGGGGCTTACAAGTAAATTTAATGAATAAGCAAATTCTCAAATATGGAATCTATGAATAATAAGGATCAACTATATACGTAAACATATATATAACATGTGTACACACACACACACATACAAACTCTTCTATTACCAGATGTGATCTGTTTCCTGAATTCTGCATCTCTTCCCTCTTTCTGTCTCATTTGATCCATTTCAAGGTTTTCTTGATAAAGATTCTGGAGAATTCACCATTTCTTTCTCCAGATCATTTTATAGATGAAGAAACAGGCAAACAGGGTTAAGTGACTCGGCCAGGGTCACATATTAGTAAGTGCTTGAGGCTGAATTTGAACTCAGGTCCTCCTGACTCCAAACCCAGCACTCCATCCCCTACAGCGCCACCTAGCTGCTATCCTTTTTCTCTTGAATACAATATACTCACTCGTGCACCACATCCTAATCGTGGATCTCACCCCTGCTAGGTTTTGTACCGCTGGGTGAGCTCTATTTGCTTGGTACTATAAATTTTAGGTAATCATGTGCAGACATTTGAGGCGCTGAATTTTATTACTAGTTTCTTACTCGGATTTTTTTTTTTTTCCTTCTTATAAACTTCTGAGTGTCTCGATGCTATTCTTTCTTTGTGGTGCCGACTATCAAGTACTTTGCTGTGTGTACCATGGACCTCTTGGATATGGGTGAAACCCCTTCTGAGAATAATGCTTTAAAAGGGAAAGGAAGGAGAGAAGGGAACAAGCATTTATTAAGTTCCTATTATATGCCAGACACTGTGCTAAGCACTTTATGAACGTATTTCATTTGATCCTCAAATGCATAAAATAAAATACATACAATTATAAAGGATAACATTTATATTAAAATAGTTCGTTGTTTTTTTTTTTTTTTTTCTTTTTCAGTTTACAGATCCCAGATAAAGAAGCCTCCTTTCAGATGCCTATCTTGTTAGTTCTGCAAGGCTCATTTTTCCCTTTTCCATCCTTTTAAATCTAAAATGCCTTTTTTTTTTCCTTAGGCAATTGGGGTTAAGTGACTTGCCCAGGGTCATACAGCAGGAAGTGTTCAGTGTCTGAGGCCATATTTGAACTCAGGTCCTCCTGACTTCAGGGCTGGTGCTCTATCCACTGCGCCACCTAGCTGTCCCCCTTTTGCTAAATCTTAAGAGGTTCTCAGTCATATTTTGTATATTTACCCTAGCAAGATGTCGGACCCCTCTGTTGTCGTTAGAGAAACTGTGAGAAAAAATTATAAAGAGAAAGATGACCTTGGAAGGAGAAGTGGGCGTCAAATGGAAGAAAGAATGAAAAAAGTATTTTAAGCACTTACTATGTGCCAAGCACTGCACTAAATGCCATGGACACAAATAAAAAAAGAGAGAGACCTTTCCCTCAATAAACTTATAGTCTAATAGGAAGAGGAGGTACCCAGCAGAGAAGCTGGTCTTACCTGGGAATTCCCAGGGACAGTGAGTGGAACCATATTGGTTGGTTGGCGGTGAGGGAGTTGGGGGGGGGGGGTGTTCCAGTGGCAATGGCAGTGTTGGTTTGATTCCAGTTCAAGAACTGGAAAGTTAAAAGTGAGGGGAGATAGAAAGGGAAATGGAAAGGACATGGTCAGGGTAGAATGAGAAGCACGTAAGTAATACATTACTCATTACTTATACATGTAGAGGGTACTAATAATCAGACCCCTCTAGGAAAGGGTTCATCCAACTCTACTTGGTTCAGACAACTGTTCACTCTCTGCAAGTTAGTTTAGATGTCTGTGTTATGTGCTAGGTTAATATAACTCACTCTACTATTCTTGTTGTGACGTTTATGAATACTTTTCTTGGTTTTTCGTTTTTGATTAATCGCTGCAAATGATAATCATTCTTCAAGCCTTTTGAGCTTGTGTAATGGAAGGAGTCTGTTTTTCTCTCTTATGCTGTCTCCGTATTCAACCTCAAAGAATTGCTTAACTTTTCCATGTCGTTTTTGTGGTTGGATCCTTTTCAGTAAGGGAAGGCTGTAGTTTATCTTAAACATGTCAAAGACTCACATCACTCTTCCGTAGAGAAGATTGATTCCGGGGTGTTTGACTTTGTTTATCTCATTTTTCCTAAATGAGTCACTTATTGTCTAATCTGGAACTCACTGGAAAGATGCAGGAACAAGAGCTAGAAGCATTGTATGTATGTGTCTGTGTGTCCTCTTTCTGTTGTATTTATGCTAGTTTTCAGAATGCTAATAAAATTTTTAAAAAGAGTATTTTAAATTTAATTTAATTTACTATATATAATAGATATAATTTAAACCTTTTTATAATTTAAACCTTTTTATTAGTGACCTGGATAATGTCATCAGTGCTCACTTATCAAATTCACCAGTGACACTGAGGGAACACAAACTAGATGATGGAGTTAGGACCCATAAAAAGTCTTGATAGGCTGGAGCATTGGACTCAATTGAGAAAATTCAAGAAGAATAAATATAATTTAAAATTTTTAAATCAATCCCATAAATATAAACTGGAAAAGGCATGTTAGACAACAATTCTCTCAGGAAAACTTTGAGGGTCTTAGTGGACCACAAACTCAAAGTGAGTCTGAGGTGTGATATGGAAGCCAATTGCTCATCTAGTGTGGGCTGCATTAACAGGACCATGGTCTCCAGAAATTGTGAGATTCTCTGTGGGAAATTATGCTTGATGCTGGGGACCAGGGTCTAAGAAGATATGGATAAGCTTAAGAGTGTCCAGGACGATGAAGGGCATTGAGTCTATGACATATGAGGATCAGTTGAAAGAGCTGGGTTTGCTGATCTTGGGGAAAAGAATATGAGTGTGGTAGATGGTGGGTAGTAACTGTCTATAATTATATGGAAGCAGGACTAGACCCATTATATTGGTCCTAGAAGGCAGACCTGGACGTAAAGGGTGGAAACTGCAAATGGGAAATGGGAAATCTCAGTTTAGTTTTAGTAAATGCTTCCTAAAGATTGGGGCTGCCCATGAGGGCAATGGGCTGCCTTGGGGCAGCTGGGAAGGGAGCCCTTCAACAAAGGCGGAAGTCCCTGTATTAAGTATGTTAAAAATGTTCATTTATCTCATGTGTTGCTTGGATGAGATGCCTGAAGAAGTGCCTTCAACTCTCAAATTCTGTGAAGAGAACTTCAGTGAAAGCTTATCTTTCTCCCTTATTTTCTTTCATTCACATTCACAATTTTTCCTTTCATCTCTTTATTTCTCTTTCTTTTCTCTCCCATTCCTCCTCCTCCTCCTCCTCCTTCATCTTCTTTCTTGTTCTTGTTCTTTTTCTTCTCCTTCTTTATCTCTGTCTCCCTCTGTGTGTGTGTGTGTATCTGTCTCTGTCTGTATATGTGTGTCTGTCTGTCTCCTGCACCCTCATCCTAGGTTCAGCTCCTTTCTGTGACAGTCATATGTGATTATCAACAGGTCCCTCCCCCTCTCTGAGCCTCAGTTTTCACAAATGTCACATGGGTGCATTGAATTAAATGATCTCTGAGGTTTCTTCCAATCCTAAATCTATAATCTTGTGATCTCTTTCTTAAATGACTTTCTTCTTTTCCATTTATTTCTCATTTTATCCTTTCTTTCCTCTCTTCTCTCTTTCCTTCCTTCCATCCTCCCTCTCACCCTTCCTTCTTCTCTTCTTTCCTTTCTTTTCTTTCTCCTTCCCTCTCTTCCCTCCCTCCCCCTCTCTCTTTCTCTCTTTCCTCCTTCCTTCCTTCCTTTCTTTCTTTCTTCCTTCCTTTCTTTTTTCTTGATAATGGCCCCTTCTGGAGCATTCACATTTATCTGAATAGGCCTCCCCTGAGGAGCTGTTGTTGTTGTTGTTTGACCTTCATTCTCAAAGACGACCTTGACATTTGGGAGGTGAGGCGCCCAAAAGAAATGGACTCGAGTGAGGGAGGGCTGGGCAGGGTCACCTGCCTCACTTTCCCCTCTGGAGCCATCTGGGGCCAGAGGCCAGATGTAGACCAGAACGACAGGAGATAGCCCTGGACACACTGGGAGACCTTGGTCTTATTAAGCTATGGTCTTCAACGGGTCATAGTTTTTGATTGAGGTAACACCCATTCAGTGATTAAGGATAGCTAAGAAAGAAATGAGACAAAGAAAAGCCCCTTTTATTTAGTCACAAAAAATAAAAATAAAATAAATCCCACCTGGGAGGGGAAACCCTCACCCAGAAGAAGGCCCAATCCCAGAGTTCCTAGCACTCTATGACAAGTACTTCATCTTCCAGTGGGGCAGAGGACAGATGCAGGTTGGAGCTGATCCTGAAGCTAGGTTGTTTCTCCTGCCAGTACCTTACCAGGGCAAACACCTTTCTCTGAAAGTCTCCATCTCTGTCTCTCTGTGCCCCATCTTTCCCACACACACACTTTTTTCTCACTCTCTCTGGACAATCTTAGATTATTCAAGCCTGAGGAAAGCAGAACTGGACATGCCAGTGAGGTAAGCTCAGTGTGCCAGGGGTTCTTCACCAGGGGACAGTCAGTGCCAGTGGCCCACCGTGCCCGCCCCTCCTTTAGTCACCATCAGCCTGAGTCATCGCTCTCTGGCAGGCTCTCCCTCTGTCCCAGCATCCTCTGCTCCCTGCAGCCCCACCCCACTGGGGTATTCAAGGTGCTGCATGCCTGGTTCCACCCTGGGACCCGAGCCCAAACCCAAAGCAGAAATCGGCTTCTCAGCTCCCAAGAACTCTCGCTCACCACTTTACCCTAGATTTCTGAGGGACCTCAATTGTTAAAGGTCCCTCCCAAATTCCTTTTTTTAAAGAATCCCTTGAACTCAGTCAATCCAGGAGGTGTTTACTTGGTAATTATTGGTTAGTGAGCTGCTGGCCAGGCTCTGTGGGAGAGACTCCAGGAGAAGGGTCCCAGCTGGCCAGGACCTTCCAAAGAGCAGTCTGCAAAATTTAACTGTGGGAAAGAGGGGGGCCGAGCAGTGCTATGGGAAAATAATGCTGGATCTGGAGCCAGGGGGACTGAATGCGAGCTTTGTCCCTTCCCCTTATTACCTGTCTGATTTTAGACCAATCACCTGATCTGTTAGCCTCCTGTTCCTCATCAATAAGATGACTTCTGAGCGTCCTTCTCACTCTGAATGGAGAAGGAGCCTATCCCTGGCCATCAATCATTCTGAGACTATTAAACGTATCATCGAGATTATTTATGCTCAGCAGCCCTTTCATCAGGTAGGAATCCTGCTTCAATGAGGCTGAACAGGGAACAGAGTGATTAGCAAACAAATAAGCCAAGCATGGCCCTGGAAGTGTTCCAGTGGTTGTTGGGTCCCGCAAAGAACACGTCTGATGGTGGAAAACCATTGATACAGAGAAATATATATATTTCTCTCTTTGAATCTCTCTCTTTCTCTCTGTCTCTGTCTCTGTCTCTCTGTCTGTCTCCCCCCCCCCACTCACCCTCCATCTCTCTCTGTGTGTCTCTCTTTTACTCTCTCTCACTCTTTCTCTTTGTCTCTCCCTCTTCTCCTCTCCTCTCTCCTTTCCCCTCCTTTTCTCTCTCTCTCTTCCCCTCTCTCCCTCCCAATACTATAGAAACACCAGAAACAAGAGTTGAATTTTTACTCCAGTCTAATACTTGTTACATGATTTTGGACAAGTCACTTTCTTCTCTCTGGGTCTCAGTTTCCTCCTCAGTGAATCTCTAAGGATCCCTAAATTTCATGATCCCATGGAGTCCACTGAATGAATAACACAGTCTTAGAAATGAAAAGGCAGAGAGAAGATAGGAATCACTCTTGACAGGAATAAGCTGGGAAACTTCATGTAGAAGAGTTTGTTTCTCCTCCTCCTTAGAAGTAATTTTTCCCCCCACATTGGTTCTTGTGACTTTCTTCCCAGGTTCTGCTCTCCCAGCTTACCTCTTCCCTCATTCAAATTAGTTTTTCCAAGACTCTTTGAAGTTGTTTATATTTACCACTTCTTATAACACAATAATATGTTATATTCATGTACCACCACCACCCCTTTTTAACTATGCAATCAGTCAATAAATGTTTATTGAGTACCTACTATGTGTCAGATACATAGTCAATGGACATCTACTTTGTTTTCAGTTCTTTGTTATTAACAAAAATGCAAACTGACTTCACAGAGATGGGGAACAATGAGCATGAAAGAGCAAAATATACTGTCAGACTCTGTTTACGTGTTGGGTTGGCTCTGCTGAATGAAAGAGTGAGAATATTTGGGAATAGAGGTGATGTAAAAAGAAAAAATACTCAATGAAAATGTTTAAAAAGAATGTAGAAATGGTGCTGATATCTAAACCAGGAAAAATGAAAACAGAAAGAAAACTATGGACCAATTTCCCTAATAAATATTCATATGAAAAATGTAAATAAAATACTGGCCAGGAAGTTACAACAATATATCACCAAAAAAAACCAAAAAACAAAAACCCTCATACCCACACACCACCCTATGACCAGATGGAATTTATACTCTATATGAATATAGGGCTGGTTCAGTATTAGGAAAAACTATCAGCATACAATTGACCATATCGATTAAAAACCAACAAAAATCATATGATTATCTCAACAGTTGCAGAAAAAGTTTTTCATAAAACACAACACTTTTCTATTTTTAAAAATCACTAGAAAACATAGGGATAAATGGAGCTTTTCTTAAAATGATAAGTAGCATCAATCTAAAACCATCAGCATACACTATCTATAATGGGAATAAGTTAGAAGCCTTTTCAATCAGATAAGAAGTGAGGCAAGCACGTCCATTACCACCACTATCATTCAATATTGTACTAGAAATGCTAGCTATAACAATGAGAAGGAAAAAAATTGAATTAGAATAGACAATGAGGAAACAAAACTATCACATTTTGCAGATGATATCATGGTATATTTAAATAATCCTAGAGAACTGACTTTAAAAAACTATTTGAAATAATTAACAACTTCAAGAAAGTTATAGGATATAAAATAAACCTTCATAAACCATTAGCATTTCTAATGTTACCAAGAAAGTCTTGCCATGAGAGATAGAAAAATTCCATTTAAAATAACTATAGATAACATAAAATACTTGGGGTTCTACCTGCCCAGGAAAACCAAGGAGCTATATGAATTGCAAAATACTTCTCATACAACTAAAGACAAATCTAAACAGTTTGAGAAATAGTAATTGTTCATGGTTAAAGTGAGCCAATACAATGAAAATGATAATTCTACCCAAATTAATTTACTTATCAATGCCATACCAATCAAACTACCAAAGAAACTATTTTATGGAATTAGAAAAATAATAACAAAATTCATCTGGAATAATCAAAAGCCAAGAATATCAAGGGAATCAAATGGGGAAAAAAAATATGAAGGAAGGTAGCCTAGCAGTACCAGATCTCAAACTCTATTACAAAGTGGTAATCATGAAGATAATCTGGTACGGGCTAAATAATAGAATGGTGGATCAGTGGAATGGATTAGATATACAATGCACAATCATAAATGACCACAGTAATCTAGTTTTCAATAAATATAAAGACCCAAGCTTTTGGGAAAAGTGTTCACTATTTGACAAATATTGTAAGGAAAATTGGAAAACAGTTTGTCAGAAAATAGGTATAGGGCCACATTTCATACAACATACTAAAATAAGCCAAAATGGAACCGTGACTTAAAAATAAAAGGTGACATAAGCAAATCAGAAGAGCATGGAATATTTTACCTGTCAGATATATTGATAAGAAAAGGATGTATGTCCAAACAAGAGATAGAGCATTATGATTTAATATAAATTTTACAATCTTGTGAATGGAAAAATTTTAATACATTAAATTTAAAAGGTATTACACAGACAAAACCAATGCAGCCAAGATTAGAAGAAAAGCAGGAAACTTGGGAAATGAGGGTAGAGAATAGAATTTACAACAAATATCTCTGATAAAGGCCTAATTTCTCCAAAAATATAGACAACTAAGTCAAATTTAACAAGAATACAAGTCAATCACCAATTAACAAATGGTCAAAGGATATAAATAGGCAGTTTTCAGAAGAAGAACTCAAAGCTATTTATAGCCACGTGAAAAATGCTTTAGATCACTATTGATTAGAGAAATGCAAATTAAAAACATCCTGAAGTATCACTTCACACCTATCACATTGACAAATTTGACAGAAAAGGAAAATGACAAATAAAGAAGATATGGAAAAATTGGGATACCAATACTTTCTTGGTGAAATTGTGAACTGATCAAATCATTTTGGAAAGCAAATTATGATGAAAAACATTACCCATCTCAAGAGAAAGAACCAATGGAGTCTGAATGCAGATTGAAGCATACTACTCCTTTCTTTCTTTTCCTTTCTTCCTTCCTTCCTTCCCTTCCTTCCTTTCTTTTTTCTTTCTTTCTTCCTTCTTTTCTTTCTTTCTTTCTTTCTTTTTTTCTTTCTTTCTGTCCCTGTTCTCTTTTGCAACATGATTAATATGAAAATATGTTTTGCGTGACTATATACATATAATCTATATCATAATGCTTGCCTTCTCAAAGAAGAAGGATGGGAGGACGGGGAAAGGAAATTTGGAACTCAAAAATCATAAAAAATGAATGTTAAAGTTGTTTTTACTTATAATTGAGGGGGGGAAATAAAATAAAAACACTCTTTGAAAAATAAAAAGACTGTTAGTGATCACTAATAATGGCTTGCATGACTTCATCCTGAAACAGATTAACCTTATTCCTTTTTCTTATGGATCAATAGATTCCCAGATCAGAGAAATGCCATAGATCAGCATTCAAACTCCTCATTAACATATGTAATGGCGGACAGACCCATTGTGAACATGTGCAGAGTATTTAGCCTGACATAATCCTCTATATGGACCAGCACTTGGAAGTAGTGGTGGGAAGTGGAGGGTCCAAGATGGCTACCTTCCTTCACCTTAAGGATACCTAACTAGACAAGCATGTTTTGTTTCCAACCATTGGGAAGCTATTCTGTGACTTTTACCACAAAAAGAGGAAAGACTTTACAACCGACTTCTAAGCAAGCAATTTGATTTAGCAACATTGACCCATGCCTTAGTCATGAATGACTTAGCTTTTCACTACAACACAATGATGCAAGAAAAGTACAAAGGACTCAAGATGGAAAATGCTATTCACATCCAGATCAAGAACTGGTGAACTATGTTTAAATGCAAGTCTAAACATACTTTTTTCATTGACTTTATTTTGTTATGATTTTTCCCTTTTGATCTGTTTTTTTCCTTTACAATTGTGTTTAACATGAAAATATGTTTTACCTAATTGCACATACAAAACAAATTGTCTATCATTTTCAGAAGAGGAGTGCTAAGAGAGGAAGGCAAGAAGAAAAATTTGGACTCAAAATCTTATAAAAATGAATGCTAAAGGGCAGCTAGGTGGTGCAGTGGATAGAGCACCAGCCCTGAAGTCAGGAGGACCTGATTCAAATCTAGCCTCAGACATTTAACACTTTCTAGCTGTATGATCCTGGGCAGATCACTTAACCCCAATTGCCTTAGAGGAAAAAATAATGCTAAAAATTATCTTGATATATGTTTTTTGGGGGAAAAACAAAATACTATTTTTAAAAAAGAGAGAGAGAAATACTGGAGTGGTTTGCCATTTCCTTCTCCAGCTCATTTGATGGACAAAGAAACTGAAGCAAGCAGGTTTAAGTGACTTGCCCAGAGTTACACAACTAGTAAGTATCTGAGTATCTCTGATGCACATGATAGGATCATGTAAGAAGATATCTTAATAACAGGGATTATAAAAAGTTATTGTTTGAATAGCAATATCATTGGTGCAGTCTCTAAGAACAAAATGACCAAAATGTAAAATGATCGATATGAACCACAAATGACTACTTTGGAGACACATTATAGAGAAAGTACTTGTTTAGGTCCGGGTGGCATAGCATCGTTTCTGAGGTTCCTTTCAATATTGGAATTCTGAGAGGCATAAAATAGGAAGCATACAAACACATGAAACGATGATTGTCCCTGCTCAACTGTAAGCACTTAATAACTGCTCATTCCTAAATGAATGAATGAGCAATTATTAAATGCTTACTATTGAGCCAAACTCTATGCTAAGCACTAGTATCCAAACACATAAAACAATGAATGTCCCTGACTTCATTCTAGGAGGAACCAACCCACAGAGAGGAGGAGTGGCCAGAAAGGAGCTCTCTGGTCAGAAAAGTTATGTGGATGGTGAGATAGGAAAGTCGATTGACACAACCCATCCAGGAACAATGACAGAATTGATTTAACTATGGTTTATAAAGATGGTTGGCAGGGAAAAGATGGAGAGACAGTGGGGAATGAAGTGAGTGAAAAATGAGATTATTCAGCTTGTGATGTTCATCGCAGAGCAGTGTGGCTCAATGTGCTGAGTCTGGAGTCAGGAAGGTGCATCTTAGTGAATTCAAATCTTGCCTCAGACACTTACTAGTCATGTGAGCCTGAACAAGTCACTTAATTCGGCCCCAGTTTCCTTATTTGTAAGATGTCCTGGAGGAAGAAATGGCAAACCATTCAGTATTTTCACCAAGAAAACCTCAAAATAATATAATGAAGAGTCAGACCTGACTGTAATAATGCTTTACAAATAGCTGAAGAAAGAAGGTAAAGGAGAGAAAAAAGATATGCCCAATTGAATGCAGAATTCCAGAATGGCAAGGAGAGATAAGAAGGTTTTCTTACATGCAATGCAAAAGAAGAAAGAAGAAAGAGGAGGAGGAGGAGGAGGAGGAGGAGGAGGAGGAGGAGGAGGAGGAGGAGAAGAAGAAGAAGAAGAAGAAGAAGGAGAAGAAGAAGAAGAAGAAGAAGAAGAAGAAGAAGAAGAAGAAGAAGAAGAAGAAGAAGAAGAAGAAGAAGAAGAAGAAGAAGAAGAAGAAGAAATAGAATGGAAAAGACAAGAGATTTCTTCAAGAAAATTAAAGATACCAAGAGAACACTGCAAAAATGACCATGACAAAAACAAAAATGGCAAAGACTTAAGAGAAGCAGAAGATATTAAAAAGAGGTGGCAAAAATACACAGAAGAACTATACCAGAAAGATCTTAACATCACTGATACTCTCAATGGCATGGTTCCTTACCTACAGTCAGACATCTAGGAGAATGAAGATCCTCAGGAAGCACTGCTAGCAGAGAAGCTAGGAGAGGGGATAGAATTCTAACCAAGCGATTGAAAACCCTCAAAGATGGTGCTATTAAACTGTTGTACTCAATATGCCAGAAAAATTGGAGGACTCAGTAGTGACTCCTGGATTTTAAAAAATTAGTTTACCTCTTAATCCTAAAGCAGGGCAATGCCAAGAATGTTGAAATTATCAGTCGGGCTTACTTCATATGCCAGCAAGGTTTTGCTTAAAATTCTACAAGCTAGACTTCAGCAGTACATGAACCAAGAGTTATCAGAAAAGCTGGCCAGTAGGGGCAGCTAGGTGGTGCAGTGGTTAGAGCACTAGCCCTGAAGTCAGGAGGACCTGAATTCAAATCTGGCCTCAGACACTTCACACTTCCTGGCTGTGTGACCCTGGGAGAAAGAGGAAGGAAGGAAGGAAGGAAGGAAGGAAGGAAGGAAGGAAGGAAGGAAGGAAGGAAGGAAGGAAGGAAGGAAGGAAGGAAGGAAGGAAAGAAGGAAGGAAGACTGGTTCTCAAAGAGGCAGATGAACTAGAGACCAAATTGTCAACATTCACTGGATTATGGAAAAAGCGAAGGAGTTCCAGAAATACATCTACTTCTGTTTCATTAACTACTCTAAAGCCTTTGACTCTGTGGACCACAAGAAAATGTGGCAAGTTCTCCAAGAGATGTGAATACCCGATCATCCTTCTTGTCACCTGAGAAACCCATTTGTGGACTAAGAAGCAACACTTAGAACCAAACATGGAACAACTGATTAGTTTAAGATCGGAAAAGGAGTACAAGGCTGTATAATTGTCACCTTATGTAACTCATATGCAGATTATTTTGTGCTAAATGTCAGACTGGATGAAGCAAAGTCAGAATTAAAGTTGCCAGAGAAATGTCAACTATCTCAGACAATACCACTTGGATGGGAGAAAGTGAAGGGGAATTAAGAAGCATCTCGATGAAGGTGAAGAAAGAGAACATAAACGCAGATGAAGTTAAACATCAAAAAAATGAAAATCTTGGAAACTGGTCCCATCCCTTCCTGGCTAACGGAGGGAGAAGAAATGAAGCAGCATCAGATTTTCTCTTCTTGTGGAAGGACAGCTGTGGCAAAGCTTTGACACTAAAAAGCAGAGATGTTTCCTTGCTAGCAAGGTCTGTACATTCAAAATTAAGGTTTTTCCCGTCGTAATGTTCGGCTGTGACAGTTGCATTGTAAGGAAAGTTGAATGCTGCAAAAATCAATGCTTTCAAATTGTGCTGCTGGAGAAGACTTAGGAGAGTCCTTTGGACAGCAAGGAGATCAAATCAGTCAATAGTTAAAAAATAATAATAATAATTCAGGCTAGTCACTGGAGGGTCAAATAATGGTTAAATATTTGGGCTTCTAATGGGAAGACAGGACTCATCAGAAAAGATCCTGACATTGGGAAAGATTGAAGGCAAAAGGAGAAGGTGACTTGGGAGTATGAGATGGATAGAAAGGGTCATGGATGCAATGAATATGAGATTGGCCAGACTTGGGAGACAGTGGAAAATAAAAGGGCCCGGCATATTATGGTCCGTGGAGTCACAGAGTTGAATGTGACTGAACAACTGAATAAAACAATGATATTCATTTGGATGTTCTCATAAAGGCCCTTTTCAGTGGGCAAAAAATTGAGGGGATTATATTCATATTTTAGAGATGAGGAAAATGACCCCAAACAGACAGAGAAGGGAGTAGAGGGGAAAGGAGAGGGGGGAGACTAGAACCCAAGGTTCCTGACTCTTCCCCACTCCTCTTTTTTCCCTTTCTTTCCTCCCTTTTCCCCAGAAAAGAGGAATCATAATTCAGGGGGACTCAGATTTAGAAGTTTCTGGTACTAGCAGATTCAGCCCAAGGAAGAGCTATGAGAAAGCAAAATTCTCCTGTCCTCCCATTTCTTTTCAGAGGTGAGGGCTGTGGATGTGGAACACTACAGACTCTCCAGACTTTTAATTCTTTACACCCTTTTGTTCTTTGTCTTACAGGACTGGTCTGTGAGTGGGGAAAGTGAAGGGGAAATTGGGCAATAAGTTAAAAAAAAAAAAAACCTGGTATCAATTAACATTTATTTTAAGGAAAAAAGTTGTAACCCCAGTTGAAGAATTCCCAGGATCAGAATAACCTTGGCCTTGTAATGATCAGTTCTCAAAGGGCTTCAGTCTCTTTCCCTGTAAAATTGGCCAAAATTGGTAAAATTTGGACAAAATGGTCCCTTCCACCTGGTCGGGTCTGACCCTTCGTGACCCCATTTGGGGTTTTCTTGGCAGAGATGCTGAAGGGGTTTGCCCTTTTCTTCTCCAGCTCATTTTACAGATGGGGAAACTGAGGCAAACAGGGTGAAGGGACTTATCCGGGATCACACATCTAGAATCTTTGGTCAAATTCAAACTCAGGTGGA
This sequence comes from Sarcophilus harrisii, assembly GCF_902635505.1. Classification (NCBI taxonomy): domain Eukaryota; kingdom Metazoa; phylum Chordata; class Mammalia; order Dasyuromorphia; family Dasyuridae; genus Sarcophilus; species Sarcophilus harrisii. Next base: position 440,257,729 of record NC_045429.1, on the reverse strand, counting down.
TGAGTCTTCCTGACTTCAGACCGTGCGTTATGGCGCCACCTAGTGGTCCTCGGATTTTAGTAGTCGGAAGCTATTAGTAACATTATGGTCATGGAACCGTCATCAGGCTCTCAGCGGGGATTTGGCTCCCTCTGGTGGTAACTCCTGAGTAAAACCTGCAGATGCTGAGATCCATTCACAAAATCCTCAACCGGTACTCGCTGATGGCAAAGCCTTGGACAGCTGGACAGAAGGACTCATGAGGCCTGAAAGGCGTCCCTGGCTTTAGGGAGAAGGAGCCAAGCCCAAAGAAGGGGAGCAATTTACCTGGTCACCCAGGAAGGAAACAGGGGCTCGCCTGAGCTCTTCCGACTCCTCAAATCCAATATTCTCCCCCTTACGTCGCGTTCCCCGCCTCGGGCACGTTTAAATTTAGGCCTCCAGGTCAGACATCCCAAGTCAGCAGGTCTGGGACCCAGCTTGCCTCCTTTGCTTGGTATCCTAGGTGACTTGATTTCCCTGAGCCTCAGTTTACTCATCTGTAAAATGAAAGGGTTAGATTCGATGTCTGGAAGCTCCCTCTAGAGAGACAGTCCCAATACAAGAACCTGATACCTCCAGTCCTATTTCTAAAACTCCAGAGTCCCATCTGCTGCCCACATGTCCTCCCCTCCATCTTCCACATGATTCTTGGTTTAACCCTTAGCCTGTGTTGTACCTCATTAGTCATTATGATCCTGAGCTACTGTTTTTGTCTTCTCCAAAGGCTCCTGGACACCAGGGGCCCCGCAGTGGCCACACAAGAAGCAAAATAACGCCCTTGGGGGAAACTGAGGGAAGTTTAGGAAAAACACAGGCTTGGAAGCCAAGGAGAACTTTCGGAGATTGTGCTACTTCTTATCAGCAGCAAAATTCCCTCCAATGAGACAACTTGGTGCAATGGCCTGACAATCAGTAACTGGGTTCAAGTCCAGCCTGGGGAGGATGGGCAAGCCCCTTGATCTTACAAGGTTCTTTTTTTCTCTGCTGTAAAATGAGAGAATAATCCCTTGCAAGGTTGGGAAGGAAGCGTTCTTTAAAGCTTCCACACCCAGAGGAGTGAGCATCATTTCTATTAAAAACTTAATATTAAAGGGATGCATGATTTTGTGGGAGGGATAGAGGGGGAAGTTCCTCCTTCCACCAACACCCATCTCAGCCCTTCCATAACCAAACAAATGCTTCTCAAGGCCTTTATCATTCTGTGACCAAACACAGGAGACTTACTGAGCTTGATCCTTGAGTGACAGATAATGAATCCAATGAGTTTGTTTTTATCCTACAGACAGGAGGGAGCCATTGAAGCTTCTTGAGCAGAAGAGTGACATGCATCCCATATTTGGGGAATGTCAGTATACCAGGTATGGCAGAGTATTTAAAAAGAATAGTAAGAAACAAGTCTGGGAAATTTTAGGGAGATGCCTGATTATAGAGGGTCCTGAAGGCTGTATAAGGGGGATTAAACTTTGATCAATAGAAACCACCAGGCTCCATTTCATCCTGCACCCTTCTAGTCCATCTGCACTCCCTGAGCTCTATTTTATAAGTCTTGGACGCTGAGATTTATGGGATGAGTGAGAGGGGGATGGGAGGCAGGAAGCACAACGGCCTGCTCCCCCCTTTCTCTCCTCCCCACCAACAGCTCAGATCTCTAAGCCCAGTGGGCTGGCCTGAAGTCTAAACTGTGCTCCTCAGTCTGCAAATCCGCACAAATCCAGCAGAAAGTAAGCTCCCTGAAGCAGGGGCTGCTTGCGGCCGGTGCCTCAAGTAGAGGGGACCCATAATATTGGTCACTGGGTTCACTTAAGGTCTCCAGACAACATGGCAGTTGCTGGGCGACTGCAGCCTTTCCTGCAGGGTTCCAGAGAACTCAAAAGGACAAGCCTAAGACTTGCAAACTAAGCTGTCAAAGTGGAGCCCCGGGCAAAAATTACCTGACAGGGAAATAGACTGATTTCCGCCCACCCACTTCCCTGCACCTCCTGGGACAATTTCCAGTTTTGCATCCCACCTCAAGTGGTGGAAGATCTCCTGTGATACTTTGCCACCTTGTGGCCTTCTGGGGCATCAGCACCCACCCTATTCCTCCCTTGATTTTCCCAGATCAGTTACAGGCAAACTCCTTTTGGACACTGACAGGAATGAATTGGAATCCATGTGAATCAGTTTCATAGAACCAAAGAGCCGGTTGTTAAACATTCATTGTAAGTATTTATACCTCAGAAATTGGCAAACAGCTCAAAGCATGATTTGATTTATGATTTTGTTGACTATCCGGACTTAAGAAAGTCGTGGAGAAAATGTTAATGCAGATTAAATTTTAAAATGTGTCATGCTTATGATTAGATTCCCCTGAAAAGCCGGTTGTTAAACATTTTTCAGCACACCTTTGGGCACAGGGCTGAGTTTGGTCTGCTTTTCCCCCTAAAAGCAGATACCTCATCCCTACGGGAAAGTACAAATAGAATAAAAGGGAATCTGATTTGTCTAAAGCAGTTGCAGGACCCAGGCATCTTGCCCAGTCAAGTATAGTCCAGACATCACGTGGCTGGTACAGTGCTCCATCCATTAAAGTTCCGATTCAATTCAATTCCAAAAGAATTTATTAATGGCCTACTATGTGCCAGATATACTCCTGGGTCCTGGGAATACCGACCACAACAGAACAATTCTTACCCTTAAAGAGTTTAAAGAGAATTCTTGGTCTACCTATTCAGCCAATGAAGGATTATAGAATAGAGCTGGAAGAAATTTTAGACCAACCCGCTTATTTTTTTGTTTGTTTGTTTTTCATTTAATTTTTATTTTAGCTTTTTATTTTCAAAACATATACACAGATAATCAACATTCACCCTTGCAAAAACCTTGTGTTCTAAATTTTTTCTCCCTCCTTTCCCCCACCTCCTCCCCTCGATGGCAAGTAATCCAATAAATATTAAACAAGTGCAGTTCTTCTATACATTTCCACAGATATCATGTTGCCCGCGAAAAATCAAATCAAAAAGGGGGGGAAATGAGAAAGAAAACAAAATGCAAACAACAAAAAGCGTGAAAATGCTATGCTGTGATCCACACTCACTCCCCACAGTCCTCTCTCTGGGCATAGATGGCTCTCTTTTTCACAAGATCATTGGAACTGGCCTGAATCCCCATCAGAATTGATCATCTTGTTGCTATCTCCTGGTTCTGTTCACTTCACTCAGCATCAGTTCGTGTAAGTCTCTCCAGTCTTCTCTGAAATCCTCCTGCTAACCTTTTCTTACAGAATAATATTCCATAACATTCATATACCACAATTTATTCAGCCATTCTCCAACTGATGGGCATCCACTCAGTTTCCAGTTTCTGGCCACTACAAAGAGGGCCGTCACAAACATCTTTGCACACGTGGGTCCTTTTCCCATTTTTACACTCTTTACCAATCCCCCCACACACACCTTGTTTCACAGATGAAAAAAACAGGCTGAGAATTTCTCCATTGTCCCACCAGTGGTGATTGAGTCAGGATTTGAACTCACATCTTGGCCCAATGCTCTAGCTACCGTACCTGCAAAACAAATGCACTGGAGATGCTGGGGAATCGAACCTTGCGGGTGAGTAATGATTTAACTGAACACAACCTTCCCCACCCTCATTTCTTAAAATCTCTGCTTTCCTTTTAAACTCAACTTAAACACCACCTTTGGCGAGTGATTTATCCATCCACCAGGTAACAGTGCTGCTCTAAGATCCCCTCTAGCTTAACTTATAATCCTCTGTATGCCCTCTATACATGTGTACATCTCCCCCAGATAGAATGAGTGCTTAGATAATTGGATGTGTGCACATGTTGGATTTAACATATTTTTTACCATGTTTAATATATATTGGATTATTTGCTATCTAGGGGAAGGGGTGGGGGGAGAATTGGAACACAAGGTTTTACAAGAGTTAATGTTGAAAAATTATCCAGGCATAGGTTTTGAAAATAAAAAGCCTAACTTTTTTTAAAAAAATTTTAAAAAAGAAATATTTTTTTAAAAATGAGATAACTTATGTTAAGGGCACTAAAATGGTAACTATTATTTTTAAAATTAAAATGGTATATAAATTCTAAAATAAAAAAAAGCTTTTTTTTTTTTTACAATAAAATTGCTACTTTATTCACAAAAAAATTTAAGCATTTTAAAATAGTAAATTCCAGGAAATTGCGACTATACATAAAAAGATAGGACTATACAATCACACTGCCCCAAATACAAAAATAAATGTTCATAGAAGCTTTAATTTAAAAAAAAAGAATATGAGTGCTTTTGGGGGGTGAGGATAAGAGGCAAGAGAGACATTTCTTTCTTTGTTTCCCAACATCTAGCAAAGTGAAACGTGATATTGTTCAGTCATCTTTCATTTGTGTTCGACTCTTCATGATCCCATTTGGAATTGTGTGGGATGTAGAATAGAAGACCCTTACCCAAAATGACTACTCAGAGATCACTCAAAATAGAAAGTAGAAAAGTCATTTATTATACCTCTGGAGGATGAGTCCTTCTATCACGAGACAAGGGAAAGAGAAAGCTCCTGGTAGGAGGCCAAAAGAAGTAGCAAAGATACAAAGCTTTTATAGATTACATCACAATAAGAGAGCATCGAGAAGGGGAGGAGGGGGCATCTACTTGGCTGTTACTCTCTGGAGAGATTGAAATGGAAGGTTTCTCTTTTCCCGAAATCACCTGATTTCTAGGAAACAGAAAATCAGGACTTCAGGTTTCAGATATCGCTGGCCAAGGCTCAAGTACATATGGGCCTACACATATTATACAGGTCATAGGGGAAACACAGAAATAATGAAAACAAAATACAGAAAAAGAATTCACATATTCCTGGAAGTTCTTCACCTTATCTCTCTATTCTACACAATTCCCCTCTTGTTATATGTAAATGATTTTTATCATATTGCTATGAAGAACTTACACACTGTTCAAAATCAGTTAACATATCTATACAGGTTTATCAAGTTCGCCATCAAGATCATCCTTCTCTAATACATTCCAGCCTTTTCTCTGAAGAATCATTTTAATAGCATAGCATAATAATTTTGAACTATTGTGGTTACTAATGTAATTATACAGGGTAGACATAGTGGCAACAGGATAATGTCACTGATTGCAATAAGTCCATACCATAAAAATTGCTTCCATTAACTATCTTAGAAACAGTTATCACAGAACAGAATGGCATTTGGCAGACATAAAAAAAATGATAAATTAATAAAGATGACAATCTAGGGAAACTGAGGCACAACATTACACACTCTCCTTCTGAATATCTGAATTATTGAATTATCTCCCCTAGATACCTGGGAGGTCTCAGTACCATAATTTTGACCAACCCAAGGTAAGAACTTATGGCAAGGGCAACCTTCCATTGGGGTTGTCTTCCTGACAACCCCAGAGTTATCAGCAGTATAAAGGCCCTCATCTCAGCCAGAGAATCCAGGTTGAGATGGACGGTTCACTGTGTTAGATAGTCTGCAGTCATTTGTGCACTTAACTCAGCTTCTTCTTATATAGGGAGTAGCAGGGCTTGAGACAGTCATTCTGCCCATTCAGAGAGGCACCCCCACTCCAGGGGAGAAGGGTGAGGCTTGGAGTAGCTCCACCTGTCACCACTCAGAGGTACAGACAGGGCTGCTACTAGGATACAGATTTCTGAGCAGAGCTATCAGAGCATACAGTTAGACCATCAAGGCAGACAAACTCCAAACTTTAGAGCCCGAAACGTCCTTTGAGAATGCAGAGATACCAATTAAGAAACTGGGGTTACAGGGCTGGAGACTGCCAGTCCCAGGACAGGTATCTATATCTTGGAGATTTCCTAAAAACAGGCAATCAGAGAATAGTCTGCCAGAGCAATTCCAACAGAATAAGGGATCTCAAAGCTAAAGCATCAATTAACCATCCCACATAGAAAGTTCCTATATATCCATAATAGCAATAATTACACAATGTAACAATTTCCATCCCAAATCTTAAACACACGGTAATACAGTTTAACAATAATTCAACCACTTTCCCACTTCCCCCATATCAGTCCAAATTACAACAGGAGCAGGGGCGATGGTCTCAGTCTCAGCTGCTTCGGGCTGAGAAATGGGCAAAGGCTCTCAATCCATGCAAGGTGCGGGTCTAGCGTCAATCTAAGCTTCAGATGGGCCGATTCATGTCATTCAATAATCTGTTATTTGACCTAAATCTAGAACAACCAAATCTAACAAGGTTAGAACAGTCTGAGATAGAAAGACTTGATTCACCAAATGTGAAGAGGAATTTCTTTCACAAGACAGCCAAACAGCTGTCAACTATATTCCCAATAAATAAAACAGCAGTTAAATTTCACAGACCATTGTTAATTGTCCTCTTATCATTTAGAAACCTTTTAAAAGGTTTTAAAAACAAACCCAAATATCCAATAACAGACAGATGACCAGGCTAAATACTTATTTGCCTAAGCATTTAGGATATAATGATTACATATAACCAGGTTGGAAACAACAAGGTATGACATAATTGAATTGCATTAAGTTTCTATCGACCATTGCTCTGATCATAGAAATCAGTCACAGGAAGAAAAAATGCAAGAACATAACTATAACATAACATAAGCAGTTAAAACTTAACTTTCAGCAAAACAGTTTAAAATAGCTTTAATTCATTTTTACTCCCGTTAATTGTCTCATTAACTGTCAGAGGGTGGAGCTGTAAACCCTCAAATAGCATTAATTATAAATCCAAAGAATTTTACTTCTTATAACAAATTCTATTAACCAAGTTTCAGACATGTCCTAAACAGATATTTACCATAACCTTCTATCGGTCCCAGAAAATTCACGCAATTCTTACAAACCCAAGTAGATGTTGAATCTTGAATAAGTTGAATATTATATCAGTCATTTTGCTTTTAAAATACCCAATACACAGAAAAATCCCAAACTACATATTGTTCACAACAAAAACATTTTCAAAAGGACGAAGGCAAAAACTATTATTCTTGGAGTCCCTTTCAGATGATTGGCATCAATACAGTTCATTAAAACTTCCCATTTTCACATAAAAGAATTTGAAAAGTTCTTGAAAATATCAATTAAACTTTTTTTGAAATAACCCTTTCAAACTATATATATAACATTTCTGATCATATTGTTTAATATTCATAACATTATGTATCTAAAGAAACAAATGTTCAATCAATTAACATCTTGTAAGAGCAGTCTGTCCCTTTAAATCATAGTTTGCTTTCTTCAGCCAAAAGCAGCTGTAACTTTCCACTGTTGCTCTGCTGCTCCCCCCCAGCAAAAACACATCCCGTCTCCCAGCCATCTCTCCGTGACTCCCCTTTCCAACCAATTCCTTCGTTTTCCCACTGATTTCTTCTTGGAATCATTTGCTCCTACTAATCAATCCTTCTTAAATCACCTTCATTCTCCTATCCCATCTCTTTATCTCTCTCTCCTCCCAAGGTCTACTTGCTCAAACCTTCTCCGCCATACTTTAAACACTCCCAAACCAATAACCCTTCTGACTAGATACTCCATTTAAACTATTAATTGCTTTTGGAAATCAATCTTTCTTTTCTCTTGTCTTTAAGTCACCTTTTTGTAAATTATAAATTTCAAGATTCACAATTTTGATCCAAATTTCATAAAACTTATAATATAGTTTACAAAGTACCCAATACTTCTAGATATATCTTTGAAGCTGCACATGCCGGCCATCAGGACTCTACTTCCTTCAATCTTCAGTCTTCAATTCTGCTTTCCACTGAGTAACTCTGCCCTGGGTCATTGTCTAAGACAGAGGGAGGCTGCTCACCCAGAGCCAGAGACCATGGAGAAAACTACTCCATGGGCACCTGTCCCTCTCCAGGGTACACAGCCATCTCCCCCAAAGACTCCATCCCGGACGAGCCCCCAACTGGGTGGGATATAGAAGACCTTTACCCAAAATGACTACTCAGAGATCACTCAAAATAGAGAGCAGAAAGGTCACTTATTATACCTCCGGAGGATGAGCTGTTCTATCACAAGATAGGGGAAAGAGAAAGCTCCTGGTAGGAGGCTAAAGAAGTAGTAAAGATACACAGCTTTTATACAAGAGATTACATCACACATAAGAGAGCATTGAGAAGGGGAGGGGGAGGCTTCTAATTAATTGTTGCTATCTGGAGAAATTGGGATGGAAGATTTCCATTTCCCCAAAATCACCTAATTTCTAGGAAACAGAAAATCAGGCTTTCAGGCTTCAGATAGACTGTGGTCAAGCTAATAGACTAAATATCGATAAACGTTAAATACCGATAAATGTCTTCAGCTCAGGTTAAATAAATATGTTTATAGTTGGCCAAGGCTCAAGTACATATGGGGCTGCATTATTATACAGTTCATAGGGGAAACACAGAAATAATGAAAATAAACTACAGAAAAAGAATTCACATATTCCTGTAAGTTCTTCACCTTGTCTCTCCATTCCACACAGAACTCTTGATGAAGATCCTGGAGGGGGTTACCATTTCCTGTTCCAGTCCATTTGGCAGATGAGGAAACTGAGGCACTCAGAGTTAAGTGACCTGCCCAGGATCACACAGCTAGGAACTGTCAGAGGCCAGGTTTGAATTCAGGAAGATAGAAAACAATAGGTACTCAATAAATGCTTGATTATTTGATGGACATTTAAGTTTTAAGGCTGGGAATTGGAGATGGTGGATGTAGAGCCCAAAGCTGGTGGCTTTTCCGTCTCGTTTTAAAAGTCCTGACAAGTCCCTGCCTTTGAGTCGGATGGTTCCCGTTTCTCAGCTTGCCTTTGAACCTAAATGACATGGGATTGATGTCTTCAAAGCCTCCGCTTCTCCTCTGCAAAATGGCAGTTAAATTGGATGCCTCGGGCGGAAACCCTGGGAGCCATATTAACCCTCTTCCTGGCTGAGGGGACCCCCTTCCCACAGCATCCCGACAACGCTTTCCCGTTAAGAGAGGGGTCCTTTCGGCCCACACCTTTCCTGGTCCCCCACGGCCCCCCAGGGGGCCCCCTCTCCCAGCCCGGCCCCAGGCCCCTCCCAGCGGGGAAAATGACGCCTTCTCCCTCCCCAGCCAAAGCTGCCCAGCGAGCCCACCACGCAGGGCCTGGACCAATGAGCTGCCACGGCTGTTGCCAATTGGGGGGGAGGGGGTGGGCGGAGGTTCCTCCTCCTCCAGAGACCTGTTACAGGCTATAAATGCGGAGCGGGCTCAGCCCCGCCTACCGGAAGTGATGGGGGGGTGTCTGCGGAGCTGGGCGGTTCACAGAAGGGAGCGCCCCCAGGGCGGGGCCCAGCACCACAGTGGGAGGGCCCAGCACCACAGTGGGAGGCCCCCACCCCCACATCCGGGTTTTTACCTGCCAGGCGAGTCCTGGGGGGCGGGGCAGTCAGAGGGCAAACGTTACCTCCTCGAGCACCCACCGGGCACCTCCGGGACGCTACTCCCTGGCGAGCCGGCCGCGTAAGGGCCGCGGGGCAGAGGCTGAGCCCCGCTTGTTCGCGGGGCCCCACGGCCTGCGCCTTTCGGAGCCTCCTTGTGCCATGAGCGGGCCCTGCCGGGCGGGCAGGACAGGACAGGGATGGCTGGGCCGGAGCCGGGCCTTCCCAGGCTCCCTGTGGGACCGGCCGGCGGAGGGGGCTGGGCCCAGGAGCAGGCGCGGTCACTGCTGCCGCAGGCCCAGTAAGGCCGCCATTGTGGATGGCGCCCCAGGGCCTGAGGGGGGCGCTCTCCCCACCGGTCCGGTCCGGGTTTTGTTAGCGGCCCGAGGGCGTCCTCGGCGCGGGCAGGCCCACCGGAAGGGCTTATATTGACCAGAAGCCTCGGAGAAGCGGCGCATCCCCGGCCGGAGACGGGAGCGACGGGAGAAGCGTTTCCTCCTGGCCCGGCACCTTCCCCGAAGACAGAGGGAAGCGTTGGCCGCCGGCCCTTGGTCCCCGGCTGGCGCGGGGCGCTGCAGCCGGCCCCTTCGCGTGCTCTGGAAGGGCGGACGGGGCCTGCGGCTCTATGCGTCCCCACCGCAGGGGATCCCGCCTGTATATTTAGATAACTTATAAATACGCATCTGACAAAGCTCTGAGATGCAAGTTCAAATCCAACCTCAGACACTCTAGCGGCGCGAGCCGGGCACAAACCGGGCAGCCTGCTGGCCTCAGTTTCCCCATCTGTACAGGGGAACCATAATAGCACCCCCCTCCCAGAGCTGTGTGAGGACCAATGGGATTCTGGTTGTAAAGCACTTGGCGAGCACAATGTAACTGCTGCTGTTATTGGTGTTAATAACGATTATTAATAAAAAGTAGTGTATTAATATAACTGTAGATTGACTATAAATTTATTTTCATATAAAAGAAAATATAATTTAATTCTAAAAAAATTCTATTAATTGTAGCATGTAATTCTAAACAATAATGATGACGTTAGGTTATAACTCCGAACTCCAGCTCCCTACCCACCAGGGCACACTGCCACCCTCTTTGCGCGAATGTTCTCCGAATGTCAGTCACTAGAGGCAAACGTGCGCGTGTTGAAGGGATTTCCAGGATTAACAGTGAAATTTAACTCCATTAGCAAGTCCTTCAGAGCCCGAGGATGGTGCAAGCCGTCAAAAGCTCCGGGACATGGACACAAGTCAGAAGGGGGGTGGCTCAGTGGAAAGGGTTCTGGCTTAAATCCTCCCTGGACAAAGTCACAACCTCCCTGGGCCCGATCTCCAAGTGAGAGGGTGACTCGGGGAGCCTCGGGGCCCCTTTCAGCCCTAAATCTGTGACCCCGCAAGGGAATTCCCATCGAGGTGATCCCTTTCAAAGGACACATGCCCACACTCCCTCCCCTCCCAGAGGGAATAGCGGGGCCAGTCCGGACCAGACCGAATTTGTCCCTCTCTGGCCTGTCCCCCACGAGGCGGATGACCCCAGGGTGGAGGAGCTGCCGTTCACTGATACACTGAGATCCTCACCCATGGGCCACATCCACCCCCCCAAGAAACAAATCAGCCTGTGGCGAATTTCAGCCTCTCCAGGAAAGACCCAGTCAGCTGAACAAGCGAGAGAGACCTCAAATGTGGAGCTGGCGGAGAGCAGATCCCCCATGTTCCTGTGTGTAAAACCGGGGACGTTCCAGGCAGGAGGCATCCGGGCCACTTTCAGCCCTTCAGGAAGGCTGGCTGAGGATAGCCTCGGCATCCAGGCACCCAGACAGTGTGTGTGGCCCCAGCACTGCCCCCCCAGCCTAAGCCAGGAAAGCGGCCTTTCCCCAGAAGCCGGCTTCTATTTCTTTTCCGTTTTGTAGGAAGGAATTTGCTATCCTGAGGAAATGAGAGATTAAGTCTCTTTGCCAACACATACTGATATCAGTCGGCACTGGGGATATGTATGTATGGAGATATGGAGGAAATAGCCCCTGCCCGATCTAGAAACCTGTGTTCTACTGGGAGAGAGAGCAGGTTTGATGGGGGCTCTTAATTTTCTTCAGATCACAGCCCCCGTGGTAGTCTGATGCAGCCTTCTTAGACTGTTTTTGATGCAGCCTTCTTAGACTGTTTTTGAATAAGTATGAGTTATCAAAAATTTTTCATTTCTCTCCCTTCTTTTTGTATACATTAGGCATTCTTTACCCAGGAGAACTTAAGAACTTTTGGGAAAATTTAGAAATGATAATTTTGAAAATTTTTTTATGTGCAAGGTATTTTGTGAACCCTAGAGATATATAGATAACATTGCACACATACACTACTATCCAGGATGACAAGTAGCTACCCGTCCATCAGGAATCAAGTTTTGGAAGAGACCAAACTGCACCTAGAAACCGTTGTCAGTTTTATTTTCCCTTAATATACATTTATACAGACGCTAATAAAAAGGCTCTCACACAACAGTTCAGTGAGTTATTCCCTAGTTTCCAGAAGAATGCATGCTGTTACAAATGAGAGGTAGAAACACTGTATTAAAGACCTAAAAATACAAACATTATATAAATAAACGTTCAAATTAACTGTTGGAATTTCATACAGATAAATAAGGTAAAAATTACATTACTTTGTCAAAGTAAAGAGAAACTCATGGTTTTCATCAGTACACTAAAACGCTATCGATGCCAGAGCTACTGTACAACTTTGTCAAAGAGTTCAGACCACGTTATCTAAAAGGATTAAAATGATTTTGTTCTGGAGAATGGTTTATTCAAGTATTCAAGCAGTTAAGTAACCAAAACGAAATAAAATACAATATTGGAACCATCTCCAGAGGAGTCTTCAGGTAACTTGCCTAAACACTCCAGGCCTTACTATTTGGTAAGCTGCAAGAACTGAGCTTGAACTGAAAAGTGCCCACCCAGGTGAGGGAGTCCCCACCCCCATAAGAAAAAACGACCCTGATTTTTTTGTTAACTTGATGTAGAAACACCACCTCCCTCAAGACCTTGGTTCGGGCCTTGCAGTTCTGGGGAAACCCCTCTCAATTCCCGGCACTGGCTCCAATACGGCCCAAGATGCCAGAGACGGAGCACCCCGAGACCCCAGGCGCTGATTAATGCACATTCTGCATGCACAACAAAAATGCAACCAAGCCTTGCAGAGGGAAAGCAACAACAACCAGGAACTCCAAACATTTCCATTACTGAAAAAAGTGGTAGCTGTAGACAAACAGGTAAAAAAAAGGCAAAAGATCACATGAAGATAAGTTTGTACAGTCTGTTTAAAATTCTCCTAGAAGTTACATTTGAAATTCCACCAAGGGTTTATTTACAATAAAATGAAACTTTTTTGGAGTTAAGTCCATTGTGCCTTATCTGGTGTTAAAGTAATAGTTCTGCAAAGTCCAATACGATTGCTTTAGTAAATTAGTGCAACGTAAAATCGGTTGGAAGGAGATCGAGCTGTATCGCATCAGATCAAATCCAGGACCCCAGACGGGGCGGGGCACAACTTCATCCTTTAAAAGTCGTCTTTCCCCTTCTGGACACACGCTCGGCCTGAGCCAATCTTGCCCCAAGAGTCGGAGCTGCCCCTATCCGGGCCAGGGCTTCCCACTTGATGCCTCGGGCATTTCCTGGCAGTCTGAGAGGCAAATTTTGAAGGAGACCCCCTCCAGCAGCATCAGGGTACACTTACCCAGCTGACACAAACCCAGGGAGAGAAGGGGGCTTCTCCCATGGGCAGATCCTTGTTAAAAATACAGCAGGAGTCGGAGGGCCCTTGTTCCTCTGTCTCTTTGGTGGACCCCACCTCCCTTATGTCCACTGCTGCTTAGTTCAGGGGAGAGGCTATGGCTCGTAGACGGTCACCGCCCCATAGCAGAGTGCAGACAGCCTTCTTTCAATACTAGATTTATCTGCAAGCAAAGCCAGAACATTCCCTTTAGGACAGACATCAACCAGGAGAGCTGACACTCCCTCCCTTGCCCCAACTTCGAGACTCCAGGACCCGTCACCATTTGCTTAGGGCACCTGCCAACCTTGTTCTAAACTCAAGCCCTGAGATGGGCACTGCCTCCTGGGCAACTCCAGCACTGGGGTGCAGAGCCTGGCATGGAGCAGGTGACTCATGGAATTGGACCGACTGAATCTACCTGGAGGTACCCTCGAAGCAGAATCTAAGCCCCCTCCCTTCTAGCACTTTCACCAGGATGGTATCATCTAGTGCCCTGAACATACACTTTGCTCTTCAAAGTTTTGGGGTCAGAGGGGACAATGATTTTATCAGGATGAAGAGCTGCAGATCCACTTACATTTGTGAACATTTTCAACGTCTGCAGGGTCCTGCAGGATCTTTGTTAAGCCTTCCAAAAGAAGAGCTGCTTTGTGGTAACGATATACAATATCTTCTGTCTGCTGAAACATCTCATCAAGGGCTGCTGACTGCACCTAGACATAGAAGAGAAAAGCAAAACTTTCTAGACTATCCCAAGCAAATAAAATACATTTAAAACAAGACAGCTGTGAGTCTTAGAATTAAAACAAATGCATTTCACATTGAGGAAACTAAGTTGAGTTACTATACAAATAACTATATGAAGCGAAAAACTTATCTACATGAACTTTTGGTGGAAAAAGTAAAAGCTCTCCAGAGGACCATCCTTTTGGGATGTAAAAAATGGCTTTATCTTAAAAGCTAAGAGGCTAAAGATCCAGCTTCACAACTAGCATTTTAGCATAATTAGCACAACTGCCCTTCATAAAAGTAAGTTTGTCAAAAGACAATCTGATCGAGGTTCTCCTAACCAGGGCCACCCTATTAATCACCACATTCTTCTGGTATGGATTCTCCTTTGAGACTGTGGTCCAAACATTCTGAGAAGCAATTCAGAATAACGTCCACTGTGCAAGGAGCTCTTTGTTCAAGAAGAGCAGATTCCTCCATCACAGAACACCAGGAACAGCATGCAGTCAATGGAGGGAATGGAGTCCAGCTCTGCCAGCAGGAACACCCAAAATCCAGCGTGGAGGGACTTGTGCAGAGAGACCAGCTAAGTGTGAGAGGCCTCCTCTCTCTCCTTAACACAAGCAGAGGGCTTTGGCTATAGCATACTGAGGAAAACAGCAGAATTATGCAATGTGTGGATTAATTTTGCTCAACAAAGATCCTTCCCCCTTCTTTTTTTTTTTTTTTTTATCTTTTGCTATAAAGGCTGGATCTGTGGAAGAGGATGGAAGGGAAAGGACAAAGAATGTATTTTAAAAAAACTAATCTTAAGAATATATGCACTGTAGAAATATTACTCCTTTGCCTTTGAATTATGAAATAGGTTTTAAAGTATCTGTGGGTAGCTAATAGACCCATTATGATTTAGATATCTAAATTAGTGATCTCTAAACTAATTACATTTAGATCTTTTAATTATAATGAACCAAGAGTTGTTCTGTACAATTAGTCTTTCATGTTGTAAGGAAGCAAAAATTACCTGAAACTGGCTGGGTTATCTCCTGATGGTGAGAAACTTACCACAAAATCTTATGTTTTGTTCTTTTTTTCCCTTTTCTAACATTGTCAACATCTCCAGTTCAACATATATTTTTGGTTATGGTAATCATATAATCTTTCATATTAAAACCAGGCAATTAGAAAAGTGACTTATTTTGTTTCTATACTTCAGTAAGCTGAAAACAAAATCTGAGCCTGTAAATTTCTGGTAAGTCTAGATAAGTCAAAGCATGTGTTTTGTTAATGGCTTTTATCACGGCCAAACTACTTAAAATGCAGAAAATATTTGTCATAAAATCCATCACAGTCAGGTCAAGAAGCCAGTACTAAGTGCCTACTATGTGCTAGAGATTGTCCTAAGCCTTGGGATTCAAAGAAAGGGAAAAGAGCCTCTGCTCTCGAGGAATTCAATGATAAGGGCAATATCCCGATTGGCGCTGGATAGAGCGCGGCAAAGTGACCAGCCTGGCTCCCTCCTCTAGTACATAGACAGTAAGCCACAGACAGTAACCTGGAAGAAGTCAGAGAAGGCACCGAAGGCAAAGGGGGCAAGGATGGTGCTTCAGAGGAAATGAGAAGGCTGGGTCGTGGGGCACACAGGGAGGCCTCCCATGGCCAAGCAGGACCGTCTGATCCTGAAGGGAAAAGTGTGAGGGACATGTTCCGTACTTGGACATTCAAGAGAGGGAGACACCGGGGGGCGCAACATATAAATGAGAGGACAGAGAGCGACATCTTTGAGGGCAATGGGCAAGGGAAAGGCAGGAAGGCCAGTTTGGAGGAGATACCCCAAGGGCTGGACTATGAAAATAAGAACCCAAGGCCTCAGAGACAGATAGGAAACCAATCTGTGGCAGCCAGTGAGACCATAAAGAGAAATATTATAACGGGGGATTTTGATCACAAATGGGGACCCCTTCCCACCCCCCCAGGGAGAGGGCGTGACCTAGACAAAGCTCCAGAAAAGGAGGCTGAGCATTGAGGTTCAACAAACAGGAGGCCTGGAGAAGAAGGCTGCAGAGTGTAAGACCTAGAGACGGCCTTCTCAAGGAGCTTAGCCATAAAAACAGAGAGGGGACAGGAATCAGGTGAGGATTTGGGGGGGAGAGGAACTATGCTTGGAAGTAGCCAGTGGATGAGGAGACCAGAGGACAGAGATGGGAGAACCAGAAGGTCTTCAGCCGAGCCAGTTGGGAGTGGGGGGGAGATGGAGAGCCAAAGGGCAGCAGTGCAGGCCCAGCGGGCAGGAGGCTGCACCGAGATGTGCACCTCGGCGGAGATGCTTCCAAGAATGCAATCGTGGATCCACTGGAACAACCCTACAACACGGCGCATCTTTCCTAAGGTCAGAGCTGAGCAGGTCCCTTCTGTTCAAGCCTCCCACCCACTTTTCCCAATCTCTCCCCTTCCCAGGGACCTTGCTAGGCTACCCTGTGGCCTCTGCCTCCTTCCTTTTCCTAGAAGGTCTTCCATTCTGCCTGTGAAAATACTATCTGTGCTTCAAAACCACTTCTGTTGCTACCCCTTCCACGAAGCCTTTTCTGATTCCCCTGAACAGCAAATGATTTTTCCTACTGTGGACCATGTAACACCTTTTAGTTGGGGCTGTTGGGAGTCCCCCACTAGACTGTAAGTATCATTAAAGTAGGAACTGTCTTCTAATACCAAGAGTACCTCTGTATATATCAAGCACACTTCTTGAAGTCAATGTACAAATTATATTAATGATTAGGCAACAAAAAGCTTTTAGATTTATTCTATTACAAAGTCATCAGACTCAGGGTAAAGACAAACCTCTCCATTCTTCTTAAAGCAAGAAATGGTGCTGAAGAGATGACCGATACGTGTCAACAGGCTACCTTCAAAGGCAGAAGCCTCATTCAGAGAACCATGGCCATTCCCATGTAAACCCCACAAAGGGCAAAACTGCCAAGGATCACTTACCATTTCTACAGCACAATTGTAGATGAGTTTCTCTGCAGTCACACTATTGATCTCATCAATGAATCTTTGCTTGTCAGAGAAGAAGCGATTCAGCTTTTCTGTAAGTTTCTTGCATATGGCGATACAGAATTTATATCTCTCATTCAGATTTTTGACAACTGGAAAAGTTAAGACATGGCACAAATTTATCAATATGAGAAATGGAAAAGATCCCCTGATCTGCCTCTTCCTACTCCATTACTCTAAATTAAGATTGATCTTAGAAAACGTGATTAAAAAATCCATTTCCCCCCTAAGGCTTTCTCTTGATTAAATAACATTAACACTTTATCTCCTGCATAGTGAATACTCTTTCCTTTCTTCTTTTTTTTTGGCTGAGGCAATTGGGGTTAAGTGAAACTTGCCCAGGGTCACACAGAGACCACATCTGAACTTCAGGAGTCCACTGTGCACCTACCTCCCCTACTCTTTCCTATCTTAACTCCCATAAGCCCTTACTGGAACAAATAAGTCACTACTCGGTGATGCCTGTAGCAGAGCTCCATACCTTGTTTGACAGCCGTGGATGGGTTCAGCTTCCCTGATTTGATCTGGGCTTTAGCAAGATGCAAAGAAGAGGCAAGAAGCTGTGCCGCCTTCATGTATAACACGAGTTGTTCTACTTGTCTAGAGGAGACAGGGATGCCAAGTGTAAACATCAGATCCCTCAAGGACGACTCGCCAGCCTTCTGAAAGTGGAATGGAACGTCCCCAAACCCGACCGCCTACGCCTCAGGAAATCAGAAACGCCAACAGGACAGAAGCCTCTGCCCCCAAAGGCGGGGCGTCCCACCCCCTAACCTAGACCTGTGCTCGAGTGGCTGCTGGGCTGCCAACAGGCCCCTTCCAAGGAATATCTGTGGACAGAGCAGCTACAGAAACGGGAGCGAGAGTCCCACTAACAGCGCCCTCTCTGGCTGACACAGACCCCCAAAGAGAGAGACAAATGAGCACGAGCGTCACGAGATCAAGGAGGTCCCGAGGATGGAGGCCTGGGTCAGGCACTAATATCAGTCGTGTTCTAACACAAAGAACTCGCCACAATTTAAAACTCAAACAGAGCAAAGTGTGTATTTTACTATTAAATGTCCAACAACTATTTGTAAACTAAATGTTTAAAAGTTCCAATGCACATAAAGGCAAATGTCAATCATGGGACACAAATGAAATGTGAACTTGGCTTTTTGGGAGAACAGTATTTGGGGGGAGGGGACAAAAAGTGTGTTTACAGGGTGCATCATGGGACTTCCTTCCACCAGCTCAGCTTTTGTCAGCTTTTCTCTTCCATTCTCAGGGACCAGGGACAAAGTGGCAAGTGCCCCCTCACTTCCTCTCAAAGCACCACAGCAAAAGGCTGTGTTTGGGTCCAGCCGCCTCTATCCTCAAAGCAGAGCCCAAGGAAGGGAGAACTGCCTCAGCCCCCCAGGACCAGAGTGCTCAGTGCTGTCCCCCGCCTCAGCTCAGAGCCCAGCTTCCCTGCAGGTGATCCTCGTCCCTTGGCTGCCAGCACTTTCCCTCTTCAAAGTCCACTCATCAAATCATGGCGGGATGGCCAAAGCGACCCAGGACAGGCCCGAACGTGGGAGACCTGCCCCACCTGACCTCAGCCCGCTCCCAGTGACGACATCTGCACCCATCTATCATGCGGCGTAAACTTCTTTATCACTTTCTCCTATAGCCTCAGCCTTTCACACAGTGTCTGGCATATAGTGGGTGCTTAAGAGTTTGCTGACAGATTTTTTCCATCCTTGGGAACCATGTGCATAAGGTCAGAGAAAGAAACATTTTAGAGATGTCTTCCTGCAGATAACACTTTGAAAGCTACAAAAAGGCAATTTTCAAAGAAAGGTAAGCTGCCACCAGTCATACAAAAGCTACAAACTGATCACCAAGAAATTCCAATGAAAACTGGCAGAAATGATCGAGGGGGCTGGAGGAGGACATTGGCAGAGCTATGCACTAGGCTACCTGTTCTGGAAAACAATTTGCAATTGTTACAAAATAGCTCCCTAAATGATACAACTTTCTAGGAAAGAAGGAAAGGATCCATATACTCAAAACAGTCACAGCATTTATGACAGCAACAAACTGGAAGAAAGATGGGGCTACACAAAATGGTCAGTCAACAAGAACGTATTAATTAGGAGCTTGCTTTCTGCTGGGTCCTGGACTAAGCAAGAAGGAAACAAAGAAAGGCTCCTGGGCAGGTAGGGTTGGAACAGCCTTGAAGGAAGTCAGAGGATGTAATGGACGACAATGCATCCTAAGTAACCAAACAAGAGAGAGAGAGAGCTGGGCAGAGTGAAATCAGCCCACATGGCCCCCTGTAGAGACATGGGGTAGGAGCAGTGTGAGAGGCTGTGCTCATTTATAATTATTATTATTTTTTATAGCTTTTTATTGACAAAATATATGCATGGGTAGTTTTTCAGCATTGAACTTTGCAAAACTTTCTGTTCCAACTTTTCCCCTCCCCTCCCCCAGATGGCAGGTAGTCCCATACATGTTAAATAGGTTAAAGTATATGTTAAATATATATATACATACCCATAGTTATTTTGCTTGTACGGTCACAAAAAGGGAAAAAAGTGGGACAACCCCCTATTATTTTTGCTTCTTGGTACCAAGAGGATTCTCCCTTTTTCAAAGTATTAAAAAACTGTTCCCCCCACACTCAGATGCCCACAAAGAACATTGGGCTCTGTCTTTTTGTAGCAACAACACACCTTACAGACTCTTCTCTCAGCTGACTACAGGAAGAGGGGCAGTTTTTTACTTATAGTAAATTTAATAAAACTTGTTTTAAATGTAACCAAGTTTCAAATAGTGTCATCTTTGCTCACTGAATGTTCACAGTTGCAGGTAGTGCAGTTCAAAATAAAAAAAGACATGGCAGGACAGGCCGAGTCAGCCTAGAGAGGGCAACAAGAAAAGCAAGAAGTGCCTCCAGGATGAAGGTATCTGGTCTGCAGGGCCCCTCAAGGCCCATTCAATTCCAAGTCCCACCTAACAACCTGGGCACAATGAAGTTACAGCAGAAAAGGGATTCTGCACCTCCTGGCCCTCCTTCCCCCTTCCCCTCCTACCCCCCCCCACGAAGTCTGCTGTGACAGGAGAAAATGGAACAAACTGTTTCCCCAGCACCTACCCCCAGTCTCTGCTCAGCTGGCTTATCTGATCCACTACCACGCTCTCCTGAATCTGGTAGAGGGACACGGCCGACGTGCACAGCTCGGGGTTCCCTCCCCTGATGGCCGTCAGATCTAGGACGCACTCGGTGAACGTCAGCATTGTATTCAGATGGCGCAGCGTGTCTGTGTGCTCCCTCTGTGGGGAAGAGGAGGGTGGTCTCTTAGCTTCAGCCCCAAGGAAAGAGTCTCTGCCTGTGAAGGTAAGCTCTCACCACAGGAGAGTCACCCATTCACTAGCAGGTAAAAGATTGATTTTAACTTCCTAAAGGTGAAGGATAAAGGTGACACGTCTGCTGTCGTTATAGTGCTGTATGGTGAGGTTCCAAGTTCTTGAGCAACTACAGCTCTCAGCCCTAAGTATGAGCTGAAAATGAGCATTTGTTCAAAGCAACAAAGCAGTTTGGGGGGGGGGGGGGGGGGGCGCGCGCCCACAGGGAGACAAAAACAAAACAGTCTCTGCTCCCAGCAAACTCACTCTCCTCTCCGTGAAAAGGAGGCAGTTTCAAGAAATAAAGCTCTTAAAGTATAAAGAAATAAAGCATCTTAAAGCGCATCTGGACCATTTAAAATCACGTCAAGGTTTTCCGTACAGAACAACATCAATTTCCAAAGTTAATTTCGTCTTCCTGTGCTCTTCAGGGAGCACCAAGTTCCTCCCTCAAACACAATGTGGTTTAGCACGATTTAACGGACTTCAAACATGGTCCAAATGGCAAAAGATGGCTGGACAGGCCGGCTGGATCAGAGCAAAGAAACACGCTTTGGTTTAGCTTTCCCCTAATCCTGTATTGGCAGGGAAACAGAATGTAAGAGAAGGGCCACAAGACGGGGACAAAGGAATAAGCCTCCTGACAGCAAAAAGAAACCCCGCTGACTTACTGGCTCCAGGCAGCTGCCTCCAAGATGGAGGGCAGAGGTTGGTGCTGGGGGCCAGCCCGACGGACCCTGGGGTGGGGAAAGTGCCCCCTCGTGTAGCCCAGGGAAAGAAGCAAGCTGAAAGCTCTAAGTTTTGATGGGCTTTACCGAGTATGGAGAACAGATCCCTTTGGCTACAACAGGGATTCAGGAGGGACTTGCACAAGTAGGCTAGTCTCTAGCAACATGGAGAGTTTTCTCATTTTTAACAACTCTAAGACCAAACTATGAACATAAGTAAATTTTTTTGGTGTTGGGCCTCCTTGGGTACTCCCTAGATAACCAAGAGTAGCTTAGTTACAGCCTTCTGTTGATGTTTCCCATTAGCTCTAGCTTTTAGTAAAAAAGGTCATATCTATTTTATTCAGAAAAGATCATTTTGGATGAAAAAGAAAAAGGAAGAAAGTTTCTAAATGTGATTCAGTGTTGCCTTTTCAAATTTGTTTTAAATATGACATTAAAATGCCCAAATCTTTTTTTACTACCTCCATGAGAGTTTCTTCTGGAAGTTCTGGAGCTTCAAAAGTGATAAAGCCTTCCAAGCTGGGAGGTGATGTCCCATAAGGTGCGTACTTCAGGCTTGGTGCTGCCTCTGCTCCCGGTGGAGAAGAACCCATATTAATGCCAGGAGGGGAACCCATATAGACACGGCCACTAGTGGAGCAGAGAGACCCTCCAGAACTGTTTGATCCAACTACATAAAAAAGCAAAGGAGTTTCCTTAGGATAATTCATTGAAATAACTAACATCAGAGTACTAAAGACATACACGAACCAGTGAGGCGATTATCAAATGAGAAAAGGAAATACACAATTCTATCTTCAAGCTTTCCATTTTCATAAAATTGGAAATCTGACTGAATTATATGCAAAATGTAAATAATGTAAATAAAGGGAGAAACACTTGAAACATCACTTTGGCATCCAATACAACTTTTACTTTCCAAAGTTGCTTGGGTCTACTGTCAAAGGCCTTCAAATTAGGATCTAAAACAACTAAAACTGCTCATTTATCTTTTAAATTATTCCATCAAGAGATAATTCACATTTTTAAAATACCTTTACCCCAGACATTCTTTACTAATTTGCTCAATGAGGTCCTGAGGTCCGCTAACCTGTCTCTGAGGCAGACAGACAGCAACTAGCACGCTGATGGCACTGTCTGGAGTAGGTCCAAGTCAAAATCTCTTCCAACACCAAAGGGGTGCCTCTGACAAGCAGTCTAAGGCCTGCCATAAAATTTCCAAGGCTCACCTGAGGTCGTCCTCGTCCGCAAAACCATCTGGGTGCAAGTGGGAGGCGTGGCACTGCTGGGCGGAGAGCCTACCGTGAACATCACAGCCCTTGAACTCACCCCGGGGGCCACGGGAGGCCCCAGAACAACCCCACAGGCGCCCGCAGGAGCTGCAAGACAAGGGCACAAGATGGGGAAACAAGCTCGCACTCCCCCAGAAGTCTCTGGTCCTCCCTCCCAGGTGGGAAGCTCTGCATTAGAGCAGAATAAGACAGAACCGAATGACTGCTAAGTCACTGCATCAGTGAGCTTCCTAAACGCTTTTTAACCTCTAGCTGAGGCAAAAACTGCCTTTTCCTATCTGTGACCTCAAAATTTGGGTGTCTGATAACTATAAACACTGAAACAATAATTATTTGCGTAAAAACTGTAACTCCCAAACTAACCCTTATCAACCATAGCTACAGACAGTACACATAGAAACACTTAGAAAAACTCTCCTGTTCATATTGGAGAAAACCAAAGTCAAAGACCAAAAGCATGACTTTTTCTTAATTATAAGGATGAAGATAAAGAGGCCAGAAATAGCAACAGTTCTGCCTTAGTGTCTACTGTCTTACAAAGCGTGTGTGTGTGTGTGCGTGCGTGTATGTGTAAAGAACAGGAGACACAGGACAGGAATATCCTGTTCTTAACTTACATAAAATTGGAAAAAAACTCACTGTAAAAGTTTTCAAATCTGAACAATAATACCGCAAATTACAAATGCAGAGATGGGGATAGAAGATACACAAAAATGGAGTTATTGCTTTAACAGCTGTGGAGAAAAGTAGCCAGGAGATTTGGACTGCCATTTCAAAACAATGTTTGCAAACTTCATTTATTACAGAAGGAAAAACCCCAAATCCATAGAATGCTGCAGCTACCCAAATAGATTATCTAAGTACATTAATATTAAGAATTTATTCTTTTTACACTTTGTAGATTCATCACCATAATCGCCACCAATTAAGAATCCAACAAGGGCTTCCAGAGAGCACTTTCCTGCTCTCTGCAACCTTGTATGTATGCATAAGGCACACATGATTTATATCCTGTGGCTGCACACCTATTAAGATTCTGAAACTGGATTTGAACCCAAGTCCCCAGACTCCAAGCTCATCCTCTATTATAAGATGCTATCTCTGAACAAAACTGAAGTTTCTTAGGGCAGGATAGAAACCCAATGTTGTCCACGTGCAAGTGAATTTCCACATTTTTTATCTCTCATGAGCTAATGACATATCATCTATACAGGCATAATCAAAGGAAAGAATTTATTATGAAAACTAAATTATACCAACAATGGTAATAATGATGCTAGGATCTGAGGTTTAGAGGCTATTTGATCTAATCTCTCATTTCACAGATGGGTTAAGGGATTTGCCCAAGAACATCTCTATCTTCTGGTGACAAACCCAGCATTTTCTCCATTCCACCATTGGAGATCAGCCAGCACTCCAACATAGGCCATCCGAGAGGGCCAGGGCTTTTCCTATTGATCCATCTGGTCCTTCTCAGTCCTTCAGAGGTTCCAGAATGGCCTAGGTAATGGTGAGCAATCCACGAGCCAACCAGTCAATTCAAAGTGCATTAGTAGGTGCTTACTATGGACCAGGCAATGAGCCACAAACACCATCTCACAGACAGAAAGACAAGCGGGGGCAAAGAAAACAATATGCAGGAGAGACTCAGAAGAGAAAATGGTAGTGAGCATCTTGGAAACATTCATGGTCTAAGCGGATCAGATGGGCTTAAGGTGCCTCAGACTGAGTGAACTGCAAATGAAAGAATGGAGAGGAAGAGCTAAGAGAAGGGATCACTTTGAACATAAGACACAAGGATGATAATACAGGATGGGAAGGATATCGGGAAAATTTTGAATACCTGAAGGAATGATATAAGAAGACATCAAAAAGAATAGTGTAAAAACATAATGTAAACAGAATACATGCCATTGGTTGGAAAGCATCACAAAACTGAACAATCTCCAAAAAAATTGTAAGGATCTTTCTGTACCAAAAAACTTACTTTCAATGGATGTTTATTTATTGGTCTTTGATAAAGATTAAACATTTTTGAGGGAATATTTACCTAGAGATAAACATAAAAGCTATTTCCTCTTTTCTACATTGCCATGTACTTTTAAGTTTCAGTATGCTATATCTAATGCCAAAGATTTCAGCAGAATCATGGTTTAATAGAAGTGTAATTTTTACTTTAATTTTGAGTGTAACACTTGTTATGTTCTGAAGGATGATTTAACTTTTTTTTTCTCCAAGTGCTAGTGCCCATCACCGAAGAAATGAGCTGATAGATGGGGAGGCAGACAGAAGAAAGATGGTCTAATGAAAAGATGCTAATACTATATAATTTATACATTTAAAAAGAACCCTAATCCCTCTTACCTGTGTCCATTGGTCGTTCTGTATTCAGACTATCTGTACTGCCCTGATACAGTTGCCCCCCTAAAGGTGTCTTCACTTGTTGATCTGACAACTTTCCAGTACTTACAGATCTATAAAAGAACAGTAATCTTATCTTATCAATGGAAAAGATAACACTTGATCTTAAAAATTATTTTGAGTGCCAAAAAGTCAAAGACTTATATTGAGATTATAAGTGATCCACAAAAACAGGTAATTTTCTTAGAATGGAAAAGGAGGACATGCTCAAAATTGTAGGATAGAAACAAATTTTCAACACCAAATAAAATGGTGGTCAAGAGGTCCAGGAAATCAGAACTATTTATGCTACATAGGACACAACTATAATTTTCAGAAGTAACAAATGTCCACAATCAATTTCACATCATATCCCCAAGATGAAAAGTTGTTATCACAAGGAAAAATGTACAGGCTATTACATGATGTTTTTATTTTTACGGTTACAAAGAAAAACTGATTAAACTGGCTTATTTTACCTGCCAAATGTGGCCTTGCTATGCTGCTCAGCCACTGGCCTTTCACTTCCTTGGGCTGAGAGAAAATGTGAGAACTCTT
Source organism: Sarcophilus harrisii (assembly GCF_902635505.1). Taxonomy (NCBI): domain Eukaryota; kingdom Metazoa; phylum Chordata; class Mammalia; order Dasyuromorphia; family Dasyuridae; genus Sarcophilus; species Sarcophilus harrisii. The sequence goes on along the minus strand of NC_045429.1, from coordinate 440,232,382 downwards.
GTGGGTCACTCACATCCTTGGCTGCCACATCTGTTGGTCCCTGACGAGTAACCAAGGCTAACAGATTGGAAGATGCTTGGGTTTTAGGGATCTTGGAAGGAGCTGTGGCCTGGACAAACAAATTTAAAATGGTTTTAATAGAATTCCTGTTCATTTTCCATTGGTGACATGCTACAAGATGGAAGCTCTGGGTAAAGCACTCCCATGTTTCTAAACTTATAACATGGTTTAATAAACCAACCTTTGTGGGAGAGCCAATGATTGTTGGTAAAGGAGTTTTAAAGAGCCAGTCTGAGCTCCTGGGAGAAGATCCTATGTGCTTGGTGGGAGAGGTCCCCAGGCTGACAGGCCGACTGGGCTGTGGCGAGTAGCTGTACCCAAATCCGGTGTGGGACGGGCACACGGGGTCAGAATGCTGCTTCCGAAGCTTTTGCTTGTTCTGATAGATATCGGTGAGCGTGGGGGCGCTCTGAAGTCTAGCACCCAACAAGAGAGACTGTGGTGACTGCGACTGCGGTACTGGAGAACCTGGAGAGAAGAGTGAGCAAGGAGACAAGAGTGGGTTCATGGAGCAACGCTTCCCAGTCCCTATGAGGGCCAGATACACGCTCCGGCCTAAGAACTCCAATGACTCCGCGACGCACCGGCCTCCTCATCCAAACCTCCAGCTGAGGCCCCCGTGCTCGGCCTTCTCAGGACAACAGCACCTCCTGCCTTTATCAGCAGCCGACAAAACCAAATAACTGGGGAACTAAGGAGCAGAAAACCATCCAAGAGTCTAGACCGCCATGTCAGCAATGCGGGAGATCATTCTGGGAGCAGTAAGACTACTATAAAGACTCATTCTCTACATCATTTATCATGTTTACACGGGATTGTTTGGTCCCTCGGAGTCACTTTCCTGAAGCACTGATGATACCCACAGTGAGACAGTGAAATAACTACGAGGTAAAAAACCAAAGATGGCACAAAAAATGCTGAAAAACTAAAGATTTATTTCATTTCTAGTGACAACAGACTAGGACAAAATTAGCTTGCAAACCCCATTCAATCCCCTGCCTAAAGTAACCCACCTGAAGAATTTCTACTCCTCGAGTCATGACCCTGTGGCTGCCCACAACAGCAATGGCCAAGCTGTTCAGGGATAGTGCCAACTGCAAGAGAAGGACAAAGAATTGAAAGCTTGACTGTTTTCTCACCATAAGAGGCAGAAGAACAGGAACATATCAGACACTCAAAATAATTTGGTAAATTAGGATTTTAAAAATAACTTTAACCACATGCCATTTGCAGTTAAAAATCATATTCAAACAAATACATCCACAATTCTCCTTTTACTTATACGTGCTGGTAGAAGCATTTTGTTGATATCAGTAAAAATTAGATTTATCCCTTATACCTTCCTTACCTAATGGAGAAGGGGAATATGGTCTTGAGGATCCCGTGGACAGCCTGCGTCCAGCAGTCTGTACGGTGTCTGCAGGTACTGGAGAGCAGGAGCCCATCTTGAGAAAGCCCAAAGGGCTGGTATTGGACCTTCGAACTACTGCAGATCTGAAAAGTTTGTTTTTAAAGGTAGAATTTCAAAACTCCTACGACCCAGTATGCTAAAACTTTAGTAAGGAATAGCTTTTATGAAGTGTCAGTACACTATGTGCCAGGCACTGAGTAAATGCTGGGACACAAAGAACCCCAGCCCTTGAGGAGTTCATAATCTACTACAGGAGACAACATGAAAAACCTTGCACAAACAAATCTATGTAATCACCAGAATTAAAAGGGATCGGACAATGTTTCCTACAGGTGAAATTTTTAACTGAGACTTGAAGGAAGCCAGAAGAGGGATGAGGATCCAGGAGTAGGGGAGATGGAGTTGGCTGGGAACAGCCAGGAGCTCTGGGTTACTGAACTGAAGAGGGCAAGCTGGAGAGGAAGGTCTGAGCCAACATTAGGAAGGGCTCTCAACAAAGGGAAGATTTGATATTTGGAGCTGGAGTTGAAATGGGGCCCCTGAACTTTATGGAGTGATGGATGTGCAACTTAGGAAAATTCCTCTGGTGGCTGAATGGAGAAGGGACCCGAGGCAGGCAGAGCCCCAGCAGAATGGGGAAGGCTGAACCAGAGTGGGGGCAGAGGGGAAACAGGCACACTGCCAAGGAGAAGCTGACAGCTGTGGCCACTCTGGATTGGGGTGAGGGATCATTCCCATGACCGTTCTGCATCCCATATTCAGCAACTATTAGCAAACAAATGGCCCCAAACATTTCCCCCCTGACAGACAGGACTAAGGACTAGTCCAAGCCCTCTACAAGGGAAGAACCTAAGACTCAAGAAGAGTGTCCAGCCCAGGTTGACTTCCCTCACAAGTCCTAGGGCTGGGCCTGGTTTCCTGGGCTAGAGACCCAAACAGCTCCAGAGTGATTCTGAAAGCCCAGGCCACAGAACTGAGGCAGAGTCTCCAATACCAACATCACAGGACCAGGACACAAAAACGAAAGCAAAGAACGCAGCCCACACAGAAAACAGCAGCTAAATTCAGTAGAGAACAGGAGTTTGTTCAAAACAGGGAACGCTGATCATCCCTTGATAGATGTTAGCTGGCGGATGATAATGTAGTGGATGGACAAATCAGCACTGAAGAGGAAGGCACCCCAAGGTCTGCTAGGGCTGTTCAAAGACAGCTATGAACAAAAGGAGACTTTAATCTTTCCATAAAGCAATGCTTCCTTTTGCAACAATTTGGTCACATAGACCAAGCCAAGAGGCACTGTCTGGACCAAAGACTGACCCAATTCTAAATGCACAAGTCATCACAGAAATAACCAGCTCAGGAGTAACTAGGTGGATAAAGGACCAGCTATGAAGTCAGGAAGATCTGAGTTCAAATCTGGCCTCAGACACTTGACCCTGGGCAAGTCACTTAACCCCAACAGCCTCAAAAAAAAAAAAAAAAAAAAAAAAAAAAAAAAAAAAACATTATATATATATATATATATTTGGCTCACCTTGGAGAACCATGGGGGTTTGCCCCAGGGCTGGCCGAGGAGAGGTTCTGCTCAATCCGCTGATAATTCCTTAATTGAGTAGGCACTGGAATAGGGGCTGTCTCACTGTGAGGTGATGGAGAGGGCTGACACGGTCTGCAACCACAATTTGTTGACAAAGGTAAGAAAAATGCTGACCAAACGGCTTCTCTGGCCTGAACTAGCACTTAACATTATATATGTGCATGTGGAATGACTTGAAGTTTTTCTGAGGTCAAGCTAGACACAATGACTTTAAAACTTAACACGTTTTGTATCGTCATTTTAAAATGTTGTTCCAACTCTCACTAAAGACCAAGACTGTGACATGAACTAACAAAAACTAAATATACACAGTAATGGACAAAGTTCCCAAGTCAGCTGAACTCCATGTCTCCTACTGGCAGATCTCTACATTGAGAGCAAAACAGTTCTAGGAAAATCTACTGCACAAAAGAACAGGAAGTTCAGAAGCAAAGAGGAGGGGAATGTTTACAAAAGCTGTTAATCAGAAGGACATCAGAATTTCTCAAGATTAAAAACATGTTGCATGAATGAATCCTCTCTTTAAAAAAACCCACATGCTGTTCTGATGTGGGCTTTGAAACCAATTTATTTTCTTCCCTTATCATTATCAGCTTTAACCAAATCCCAGATTGTCTCACCTGGATACAGAGTGATATAAGGACAGAACTTTTTAATCAGCCTCCATTGTCTATCCCTCCAACCTCTGAGCATCTTTAAACAACTTTTGAGATCTTGATTAGCATATGATTAGACAGGTCTGAGAGCTGGTCAGCCAGGTGGATTCCACCTGGCTCCTGCTTGATCCTGTCTACTGAGCTATCATACTGATTCCTCCCCTTACCTCAGAAATACCTTAAAAACTGTGTGCCCTCAAATGTAAATTACTCATTCATTTATGACTCTGCACTATTTTCATGCAACCTGTGTGTAGATACTTCATTTCTTCAGGTTAACTGAAGTGTACCCAAATCTCTTTCAGAATATTTTTTACAATATTCTTTACAATTATCCTTTCCCAAATCTATTGTTCTCCTAAATCCAGTACATATTACCACTTCTGGTGCCTATTCTACTTCTTCAATTCTATTTTCTAAGAAATTTACATACAAAATTAAATCCAAGGATTTTACCTCCTTCCTCAGTTTCAATAAGTGTAGAAAAGTGACCAAGAGGTCACTATCAGAAATGCAGGAAATATTATACTAAAGATGATTTTATATTTCTGGTTTAATTTCTAATCTCACAACAAGTCTTAAAATTTTATCATGGCTCAGGAGCAATATAGCAATAGTAAAGTTTCCTAAGCAGTTTCCTTTCCCAGGAAAGCTTTGTGAGGTTTTCCTCTTCCCAACAGGACCGAGTATAACAAAAACACACATTCAAATATCCTAAACAAATGGCATTTATATCCCAAAGTATGAGATCAATATTAAACGAGATGAGGCGAGATCATTCAAGATAAGTTGTGAAAATCGAGCAAGGTTTCATCTACTTCAGAGTTTGAGTAGGCTTGAAGGACTCTGAAGATTGAGTCAAAGACATACCTAAATCCCCTTCCTGCTGTCCTCCCATGAATTAGCATCTCCTGATTTCAGTCAAATATGGGCAACTATGTACTCATTGGTCAAGTTCAATTTCTTAGGTAGTTCCCGAGTTTAGAATTAAAAGTGTTGACCCTGTCCCCAAAGGTGCTTCCTCCCTTGGATTGTCTGCTCGATGGGTGGGACAGGGACACCCTTCTCTTAAGAATGTATAAAACTTTGCTTTGCTTCTAGAAATCTCTCCAGCTTTTATTTTTGGTGACCACTCACCATTTCTGAACTTCACAAAAATATTAGAATATTTTAACACTCTTCCAATTAAAAAAAACCCAACAATATACTTCAAACATCAGAGAAATATTCTTTATCTTTTAAGTATGCAGATTAAGAAATATGCAAAACAATTATTCATATATTTGGTAACTTTAACACCTGAACTTTACTGCAAACTGGAAAAAAGAAAGCAATCAACTTCCAAGCTAAATGGCTTTCTCAGAAGGCAGCTATGGAGTGTCTACCTTCATTATAGTATCTTGCATTTGAGATGGTAGAGAGATCACTAAAACAATCAGAAGTCCGAGTATGAGGGCAGGAAAAAGTTTCTTATGAGAAAGGGTGCGCCATGTGACATACAAGGAGGTTTGAGAGACATACACACACCCAAGCAAAGGATGGTCCCATTTTTATTCCCTAACTCAAGCTGCCCTCCCCAACCCCCTGGCTTCTTTCCCCATTGACTGGGGTTTCTAAACAGCAGTTTCTAAAAATGTGAAGTAAGAAAGCCTGAGACGATCAAATGCTTAACAGGATAGAATGTTTTCTATTCAATATAGTCTCTGCTCCCATGGAGCTTATTCTTACATTTTTTTTAGGCCAGTCTATCTCTACTTCAACCATCCTCCAATATCCCTGTGCATTTCAATTTTCTAATTTAAGTTTCATAACTGTGGAAACCGAATAAATGCCCATCCAACTTGGATGCTCGAGCTCTCCCAGTTTCCTTTGAAAACCGCATGAAACCAAGTCTGAACAGAGTCTGATGGAATGAAACATCTCTTCAATTCGAGACATATTGGAAGGACTTCAAGAAAGCTCAGTCTCACTGGGGTGAAAAGGGTGTTCAGCCCAGCTCAAACTGGAAAGCCAGTGAGAGGATCTTAATCACAGCTTATTGGCAACTCAGACTTCAGTCCTGGCTCAGTAGGAGTCGATTGGGGGGTAGCTTCCAGTCCCAGCCTACAAGGCAAACTCTGGGAAATTAGGCCATTTTCTGAACAGAACCGGCAAAGCTAGTCCCCTGTTCTCAAAGTCAAGGCTCAGATGCTTGGGACAGAGCCCTTTTACTCCAGGAACAGAGTTCAACCATAAAAATAAAAAAGAGGAAATACCAAAAGAAAAGGAAAGAAAATGAGCAAGAAACAGAAAAGAACATTGACCACTATGCTGACAAGGAAGAAAGGCCAAAACACCAACTTAGATGAGAACAAAATGTCCACAGAGGAAATTTCAGTGATATGAGTTGGTATCAAACCCAAAGAAACTTCTTGGAAGTACTCAAAGACTTTAAAAGGCAAATAAGAGGTAGAAGAAAAAAAAAAATGAGAAAAGTGAGATGTATGCAAGAGAGTCAACAGCTTAGAAAAGGAAGGCACTTCCTTAAAAAATGCAATTGGCCAAAAGAAAAAAAATCCACTGAAGAAAACACCTTCAAAAGTAGAATTAACCAAATGGAAAAGGAGCTAACTGAAGAAAATCACATATTAAAAACAAGAACAAGGGAATGGGACAAATGAAAGTTAATGACTCTTGAGACATCAAGAATTAGTTAAGCAAACTAAAACGAATAAAAAAGGGGAAGAAAATGTAAAATCTCATTGGAAAAACAGGGGACTTGGAAAATAGATCCAGAAGAGACAACTTAAAAATTACTGGTCTATCTGAAGACCATAACCAAAAAAGAGAGCCTGAATAGCATTCTTCAAGAGAACTGCCCTGATAGTCTAGAAACAGAAATTGAAAGTCATTGAAAGAACCCACTGATCACCTTTGGAAAGAGATTCCCAGAAGGAAAACATACAAAAAACATACAAAAGACCATCCATTTCTCACCTGTGCCGAGTGTACAGGTGACCCTGCATTGTCTAGGTCACAAGCAACGATTGAGGAGGGAATGTCCGGCGGTGGCCTGTGTCTGTTTTTAGGGTGATGAGGCCATGTGCAGCTAGGTGAGCATCAGCAGAGAAAGTCTGAAGCACTGTATAATCGGAAAGAGCAGCCACTTCTTGAGGCAAGCTGGGAGGAGCACAGATTGGATCCTCTCAGCCTTAAGTGGGCCTTCTGATTACAGACTCTTCCCAGATGGGAGTGTCTAGAAACCCCACCTTTACTTACTAATCCAATCAAAAAGCCAAGTTATGTCAAACACCTCTCCTTCAGGTTAAAACTTCCCTATAAAAGGGAACTCCTTTTTTAGGATTGGCCCATCAGTCAATGGCTTCTAGGTAAGTTCAGACCAGTCAATCAATTCCCTTCCCCCATTAAACCCTGGCTAATTTTCTCTACGAACTTGGCACTAGTGGAGCACATGGCATCTTCCCTTTAAGGGTACCTTCCCCTGTTTAATTGTGAATTCCACTAGGGAATTTGTTTTTCCTTTTGTTAGTTTTCCCTTTCCTTTCCTTGCTAACTCCCCTTGCCCTTAGCAGCGTTCATAAAGCATTTCTTTGCCCCATTATTTTCAGGTCTATGTCTACAAATTCTTTTGGGAAGACTCGCAACATCGATCTACAATCCCAATATACTTTTGGGATCTCACCCTACATTCCATTATTTTGGGGCTGATGATCATCTTGGTGATCTAGGACAGGAAGAGTCTGACTGTAACCTCAATTAGAAAATGTGGCCAGACAGGCAGTCCCCAGCCTGTAGGGAACCGGGGAAGGACTGGCCACCGATATCTGTTCTTACAAGAATGTTAATAGAAATCTTCCTGGCTTCGTCAGCAAGGCTGCTTGTCTCACTCTCTGAGGAGCAGAGTGACTTTTCTTTCGTCTTCCATTCATGTCTTCCAACCACTAAATGATGAAGAGCGGTATGGTCTCCAGAAATGCCAGAGGGGACTCCACAGACCCCCAGAGTGATCTCAGGTCCTCCTTCCCCCAGCAACAGGGAAGCTGCCTGAAGGCATTACCAGTTCTGACCAACAAGAGCTTGCCACAAAGCAGCCAAGAGTGAGGGACTCCCTGACCAGCTTGTTTTTTCCTCCGGGTTTTGAGTGATGGGTAGAACCCTAACACCTCATTTTACACATGAAACGGCTGAGGCCCAGAGAATGAAATGACTCGTCATAGCCACAAAAAGGCTTTGGTGGGGGGAATGGAGCTGAATGCTGGCCCTCTGGTTCTCAGCTCTCTTCTCTGTGACATTGTTATCTCTTGGATGGAAAGACAGCAAGGGTATGAAGTTGGCTTTGTTACAAAATCAAAAGTCTGACCCTGTCCCATCATGATCCTGCCCCAACCACTGTGCTTACAAGGCCCTTCCCCACCCATGGCTCAGGGCTTGGCTCTGTTTCTAACCCAGTTAATCTCACTCAACGGCTCTCATCACCCCCCTCCCCCCTCCCGCTGCCACTGAACTTTCAAGGGCAAATGCATGGAAAAAGTCCTGACAGTCCTCTAGACAAGAAAGTCATGGTGCTGAAAAGCTTCTTATAAAGTACAGTTAAGAACACGAACTCTTCCTACTGGGAAAATCAGCAATGGTTCTATTTGAGACAGATTCGATTATTTAACATAAAACTGCCAAAATACAGTGTTTCCTGGTGTTTGAATTAAGTTCAGAAGTTCATAAAGTCAGCCTCCCTCTCAGAGTTAGGTTTAAAAGTTCATTTTCCCTGTAAGTCACTTTAATTAAAAGAAAACTTATTTCTATACCACTAGCTGCCCTTAGAGGAAAGCCTGTTATCTATATACCAATAGTTAAATCAACCACTCCACATTCCTGATTTCCAGCCAATCGTATTCCACAGGGTTATTTTTTGCCCTAAGTAAATTTCAGGGAAATGATGAAAAGCTTTCAATCATTTTATATATAGACTGGTCAGAACAATGGAAAGATCTGTTAGAAGTCGGCTTCAAACAATAATTAGCTGTGTTGACAGTTAAGACTTTTTAAAAAGAGGCATATGCATAGTGAGAAAAAAAAGTTAATTCATTTAAAATGTTCACATTGGGTGTGAGCTTCCCATTTAAAATTTAAAAGAAAAATCCCAGCAACAATACAAGAATCTTTCTTAAAAAACAAGAGTCTGAGACACAAAAATATTCAGAATGTTATGATAATGATCTGTTGAAACATACCCTCCACCACACACCAAGAACTCGCTTGAAGCCCGTCTGCCTGCAGTTCCCATCGGCATATCATCTGAAAAAAAGGAATGTCAAGCTTAAAAAGTAGCCCAGTCTTTAGAGCCATTCCCTTGTGACAGAACATCACCCACAGTGGCCATTTGTCAATGTGGCTTTGCTATCTCCATCCTAACTCACTAGGGCACTGCCTCCTTTCTCATCCCCAAGCACATTCTCAGGCTCCCCCATGTCAGTCACAGCAAGCTTCAAAGACAGAGTCTGGACCCAGTGCTCCTTCCCATCAGTGCAGTTCTAAAACATGCCCCTCACAAACCCACCTTACTTATCCCATCCCAGTGAATAAAAAAAATTTTTTTTTTTAAATAAAGCTATAATACAACATATAAAGAGAGGGAAAACATCTTCAAGAGACTCTCTTTAATCTCAGGAAAGGGCAATTGGCAGAATGAAAATCCAGTGGCAGTTCCTTAAGGGAGAAGGCAATCACCATGCCTAACATCCCCATAAGATCCTCAGTGGGGCCCAGGAAGGGGCCACTCCCCTCATTTAATGGTAAGTCAAGTGACATCCCTGCCCAGGCTTACTTGGTCCAGGCTTGGGTTCCAATGGCTCATAACAACTATAAATAGCAAATTTTTTTTGGGGGGGGCCAGAAATCCTGAAGAGTCTCACCCTCCCAGACTGATTTGGAGTATTTTGGGCTTTTGTTTGCCTCTATTCTATCGAATGCCTCTAATCACTGAATGGGTACTGCCTCAGTCAGGCTAAGACCCATTAAACCTCTCCATTTGGTTCTACCACTAGACCTTATCATTTAACTCCCTTACCACCAGAAACCCTAATCTCATTTTGGTTCCCTATATCTAGACCTTATTATTTGGTTCCCTACGAAAGGAAACCCCACAATGTAAATAAACCTCATCATATTTTTGGTTCCTATACCAAGAGCCCTGAAAACTAAACTTCACCTCATCAAGAACAAGTTTCAGCTGTTAAAGAAATCAGGAAAACCATACTCAAGCAGGCACATGGGAATCTTAGAAAATTGAAATAATCAATAATGTCAGAAGACATATAACTTAAGTTTGTTAGGGAATAGGGAATTAGAGCTGAGAAATGAGAATAGAGGTCCCAAGAGAAGTACAAATGTTATACTTGTTTTTAAAGAGATTAAAATGTTTCCAAGAATATTAGTCTCATCAGCTTAATATTGGGTGTTATGGGCCAGACCTCTGAACTTGAAACAAAGCATTCTTACAAAGTACTAAGTCAGTGGAATTGATAGAGACAATAGTTATCTAATTTAACATGGTTCAGTATGATTGATTTAATCCTACAAGGAGATGTTATGGGCCAGAACTTGAAACAAGGTATTAAGTGGAATTGAGGAGACAATGGTTAAATCTAGTTTAGCATTGATTTAATCCTACAACAAATAATGGTTTCCCAGTGATACAATGATGGGTTTGTACTCAGTGTGGGGCATATAAACTAGAAGCTCTGAGGGCCAGAGTAGACAAGCCCACTAGAGGTTTTCCAGCCACCTTTTTAGGGGGAAATACCCAATTTAAACGAGAATCCCTTGTCTTTACTGTAGCTCCATAAACTCTTCTGAAGTTCCCCTCAGAGGCTTTGCTGTGGGAGGGAGGCAGCCCGGTCACCAAAGGTCAGCTGGTTTGAGCTGGAAAGAACTGCAGTAACAATGGTCCTGTGACCCCAGGACCAGACTCACCACACAGACTAGGAAGAGGCTCAGCAGGGGACCTAATTCAACAATGCACAAAACATAGCTTGTTCCCAAACCTACAAGTCTGTCCTTGTCACCTTCAAAGATCTTTATCCAATGTGTCCTTCTTAATGACATACTAGTCCTGGTTCAATGACTTTTCTAAATTTCTTTTCCCTTTCTTGTTAACTTTCACACAGAACACAGGGCTTGGAGTCAGAGGAGACCCAAGTTCAAATTCAGCTGCTGACACTTACTAGTGTCCCATCTGCCTCAGTTATCACCCAAGTATCTACCTCCTAGGGTGGTGGTGAGGAACAAATTTATAAAGCACTTAGCCCAGTCTGGCCTATAGTTAAGTGTTCTATAAATATTTATTCTCCCCTTCCTTTCCTTAATTATGTATTATATTATATATATTATAATTAAGGAAAGGAAGGGAAGAATAAGTATTTAGAACACATGCCCTTCCTTTCTCTTTCCTATTCCTTTATCTTTGAACAAAGAATAAAAGCATTGTAATCATTTTCAAACTTTCCTTCTACACCTTCAGATCACAAACTAACTCTTAATTGTTAGAAAGTTAACAAAAGTCTAGCCTGATAAAGGAACAACTATGAACAGCTAAAAATCCATGAATAAGTTGACAAATGGTACCCTGGAATAAGATGCAGTATTTTAAGAGACCACTAGTCCAATAGTTCCCTCTAGAGATGACAAAGTACAAAAATTATTCAGATACAGAAACTATTTTAAAAACAAGATATTCTTCACTGCAAAAGTAGAAAGAATACTCACATGAATGATCTGATGAGATGTTATGGGGAACCAAAACAAAGTCATCTGTGTCACAAGAAGAGTTCTTGCTGCTAGTACTGGCAGAATCTTTCGACACCTGGAGATAGTTAGGAGGGCCCAAGGGTGGCGAAGATAGGTTGTCTTCCTGAATGTGCTGCATATCTGGAAGGGACTGAAGATGACAAAATTTAAAACTAGCCCAATTACTACATGCAAGCAACCACAAACAATAAAATTATAAAAATTATAAAAAATCTTTTCACAAAAAAGAGGAAAGCAAAATTTTTTGATACCAGTAAGATTTCATAAGTTCCTATTTTAAAAGTTTTCCACTAAGAAAAACCAAAGTTATCTTTGCCTATCTTTAAAGGTTTCTAAAAATAAAATGATCAAGCTGAGCCTCAAAGAAAAGGTATTTGTGGAGGTGAGGAGACATGAGTATGGGACACTGCAGAGAATATTAAACTTTTTCAAGGTGTTTTGTTGAACTGTTGGCAGGCGCACGTGCGCGCGCGCGCACACACACACACACACACACACCTTTTATAAGGGATAACAAAGGAGATTGGAAGAAGGACAGGAAAAAGATATATTAGGAAATACAGATATAGGGGGAAATTACAAATATTTTAAAGTAGATAGGACATCTTCAGAAAATTTTATGTAGCTAAGGATTTTAAACCTATGACATTTCAGAAAACCATAAAAGAACTAAACTAAAAGATACACTCAGAATAATGACAATGTTTCCAAATATAAAATGAAGAAACGGAAATTCATAATTTTGGCATGTTTCAAAGAATGGGTAGAGAAGAAACAAGGACATTTAAAATTACAAGTTTTATTCAAAAGAACATAATCAAAGCTCTTTAGAAAATTTTTCCAACTATACTTTGAGAGTGAAAGGAAGTTGAATAGAAAGGTTCCAAGCAACCAGCAAGAGATCCTAACACAAAGCAATACAGCCCAGGTTCCACAGGGACGTACTTAACCCATTCATGAATACTAATTCTAATAGAAATTTTATAACATAGTAAACTTCTGGATTAAACAAGTTTCCTGAAACTGGTTTATTACCTAAGTTGACAAATTACCACTTAGCTCATTCTAGCAAACAAAAATACTCAAATTGTCATAACTACAGCATCATTGATGGGTCAGATCTTCCAGCCACCCTAATCAGGTTAGTAGGAGACTTAGGCTGGTCATGCACTACACAGCTTACACTGGTTGATTTCCCCCAAGGGGTGCAGCAGCACCTTTCCTGTTGGAATCTTTACTAAAGTGTTAAGACATTTCTTTACAAAGTGTTAAAGACATTGGAGTTAATTTAATCTTAAGAGTTATTTGGGGCCAGAACTTGAAACAAGATACTAGGTGGAACTGATTGAACAATGCTTGTGTTCACACCTTTAGAAAGCTCAAGTATCTAAGTACTCAATGGAGTTCACACCAGAATTCAGGGCTGGCTTAGTCTGAATTCACACCTCCTTTGAAATTCTTAGGACCAGAGAGCACTCTGGGAGATAACCCATAATCCCTGCCTTGAGAAGGAGGAGTTAACCTTTGGGAGATGATATATATGGAGGAAGCTCTTGGAGTGAAAGAGAATTTCTCCGGAACATCAACAGGGCTCTGAGACAGAACACTCTGGAAGAAAAGACAACTCGCCACAGACTTGAGATTGAGAAGCCACGAGTCGGAGCTGGCTGGAGGCTGAAGAAAGCAGAGGCAGAAGCCAAGGACAAAGCTGCAAGATCTCTTGGAGCCAGGCAGAGAGATAGGCCTCAACTAACCGGGCTAAATTTGGAAGGAGAAATAAATGTTTGCATTTTTAGCAGCTGGCTGCAATTTTGGAGTAATTATTTATTTCAACTGAGACTAAGGCTGCCTCCCAGGAAAACCATCGCACTTTCCAAAAAGTTCTATGTAGTCATTTCACCTTGCAGATCTTCTAGGGGAGACTGTCAATGATTCTAAAGTCCTCTGGCTTTGGAATCTGTGAAAGAGGTGCCTACATCCAACCTAAGAATACTATTGTTCTAACAATCTGATTCTGAAGTCTTCTGGCCTCAGGATAGTCCCACAAATCAAACTCCTGAGACAATAGTGAACAGACCACTCTTTCAGTTCATTGCTGACTGCCAGATAATCTGTTCGTCAATGATAGCCAAATTCCAGAGACCACTTCTGGATCCTACCTCGGGAGGTCCCATCTGTGATAGGAAGAACTAGATAAATGTGTCTCCTTGCTTAAATTTCTTTGCTAAATCCTCTTGGAATTCAGACTGCTCCAACTGGCATTACAATTACAATAAACTTTGCCTCTTCAGTAGGAAATGGGTTCAAGCCTGCAAATTCTCTTCAGACACCTTGTGACACCAGTCTGTGACCCCAACCTTTTGGGGTCTCTTCCCATCCTCAACACTATCTCTATTCAAAGCCTAAACTCTCCCTTCTTAGTACATCCATTCTCTCTGGGGCCTCTAGGAAGGCCCTGTCCCAAAGAATTTACTAAAATTCTTGCTTATCCCTGGGGACAAATGAGCCCCAGATTGAAACGATCCTAGGCTTCTTCGAGGAGCTCATTGTCATTGAAAAGAAAATTCAGCAAGAGATGTTATCAGGAGGGTTGGAACCCAAAAAGCAGCAGAAATCAGTAGGGTTACTAAGCTTTATAATTCAGTTAGGAGCTGCCTTAGTAGTAGAGACAAAGGAGTGGCACAGGGGGATTCCAGGTGAACCCAAAAGTCCTCATCTAGCTATTATTCTACATGTCCCAATTTCTCAGAGTGACCTTTAATTTGAAGTGTCTTTCATTTTGTGAAGCAGCAATTCATTTCCTTATTGGAAAACAGGCTTCTCTGAAACAGATTCTTGTGTTTTATTTAATATAGCAATTTTGTAGAATTGTTTTAGAATAAATCTTCCAAAGATGTCACATTTCAGGAAAGGAAGTACAATGAGGACTAAGGAGCAATAGTTGGACTAAGGAATTTTCATCAGATCTTACTCTACCACTTCCTGAATGATACCTGGCTCTGCTTCTCAGAAAAGGTCTGAGGGAGGGAGGGGAACCTTCCAAACATTATTAAAGAAGGCAATAGCCACAGCCTATTGCTTTTATATTTGCATGGTAGTTTTTAAGCATTTGAAAATGCTTGACTTAGACACCACTGCCCAATTTTTATCAAATGGGGGTTCTTTTGTACCTCTTCTAAAAATACTGAACCCACAAGACCTTCTTAGGGTATTCACAAAGTCAAAATATTACTGACAATAATACTGAAATTATTTGCTTAATAAAGTATTCCTCCCTTTTCCAAAGGAAAAAAAAAATGCTGGTCCCATTAATCCAATTTAACATTGATTCATTCTCAGGACATAAGGCATTGTGTTGAGATAATAGCCTGACAAAAATATGGTCCCTACCTTGGGAGAGCTTATATGTTTTCCCCCTGAGGCAAATGGGGTTAAGTGACTTCCCCAGAGTCACACAGCTAGGAAGTGTTAAGTGTCTGAGGTCACATTTGAACTCAGGTCCTCCTGACTGCAGGGCTGGTGCTCTACCCATTGTGCCACTAGCTGGGCCTGGCCTTTTTTTATGTTAGCAGTAGCTCAGAAATACCCCCCCCCCCCCCCCCCACCGCACCCTGCACTGCCTTCTTGCACCTTCCTCTCCCGCCCCTCCTGCTCAGACAAAACCCATCTCCTCCAGCCTCATATTCTCTGATTCTCCTCCAAGCCGTGGCCCCCCCATGGCTCTCTCCATCCAACGGCAGCTTCCCCACACACACACACACACTTCCCCTTCTGCTTCCTGGGCTCCTTCATTACGCAGCCTCCCCCTCCAACAGCCATCATGTTACATTAAAATAGGACCTAAGGCCCCAGCCGGCTCTCTATGCCTATGGACCAAGGCTTGGCCTCACTAGTGCTGCTGAGGGCCCAGGACAGTGGGGGACAGAACCACCGTGTGGTTCCTTCAGCACTATGATGGCGAACCTCAAGGTGCTGTCCTGTCTGCAGCAGAACCCTCGGTCTCTTTCCAGTTTGAATCGGGCAAAAAAGACTTAAGACCACAGCCTGGATAGAGCGGATCCAGGGTAGAGCCAGAGTCCTGGGACACACAGGGCTCTAAAAACTCCGAGGATGGCCCCAAGCAGAGCAGCTGGAAACAAAGTACCAGGCTGGGGAGTAAAACAGGACTAGTGGAGGCGGGGGAGGAGAGGAAGATATGGAACCAGAGCAGCTAGAAATCCTAAGACAGGACAGGGCAGCTGAGTGGTGCAGTGAACAGAGCACCAGCCCTAAAGTCAGGAGGAACCGAGCTCAAATCTGGTTCCTGGGTAACCCTGGGCAAGTCACCCCAATTGTCTCAGAAAAAAAAAGAAAGAAAGAAAGAAATCCTAAAACAGTATAGAGGATTTGGTCAGGATATTTAAGCCATAAATGGCCATGGAGATGGAGACGACCTGAAGCTGCAGAACAAGGGAGACAAGTCTGGGCAGAAACAATTTTATGGAGCCCAGCCAGTGTTGCCGAGACATTGGCTCAGACTATTCCTGAACCACTGAGAATCCTATATGACACGGGTGGCTAAATATGAATTTACAACAGATGTTACAGACAGACAACAGGTAAACCAGAACTCACTGGTGGAGAAGCGAAGCGGCAAGATGGAGAGCTCCCACACGAACTGCCAGAAACGGAACCAGCATAGATGGGCACTGGCACTGGGCAGGCTAGAGGAGAGAACAGAAGAGAGATCACTTACTTGGCAATTCAGTACCAGAATTCTCCAACGGAAAAACTCTGAAAATTGCTCCAACTTAGTGCTGTGCTTGTTTAAGAATGGGGCACATTTTTCAGTTCCCCAAACAAAAAAATTCAATTGAGATGAGGGGAGGAGAGAAAGAAAACCTTCTAATGAAAAACCTGAACATCTATTACATAATGCAGAAGAACCCCTGCTGACGCCTAAAGAGAAGTTTCCACAAGACCGTGAGCACCAAGTTTCCCTTGGGTGAACCATTCCCACGCCAGTGTCATCCTACTGAGTAAATGAAGCTACTTACATTTTTTTACTGGAACTTGTTCAAGAAAAGGATGACTAAAAAATGCTTCTGTAAGACAAAAACACAAAAGTTTTATCAGACAAGACCATAACTATAGTCATATAAAGCAGGTAAGGATGTCTAATATTCTGGAGATTACAAATAGTGCTAATGTATACAACAGGCCGTTTCTGATTCTTCAGGGATATGAGGGTTTTTCCTAAACAAATAACTTAAAAAAAAAAAAAATTAGAGAATAAGAATATTCCTGCTCCAATATATAGTAGATTTGCAAAAGCAAATGGATTTTCCATCACAAACAAAGTTTTTGGTTCTAAAGTCCCTTGATTGTCACAATTTTTCTTCTGTCCATTTTTAAAACTCTTGTTCTATGGAAACCTTAAATTAGATCTTAAGTTAGAGACTTCTGTAAATCCTTTGCTAAGGATCAGATCAGAGTATCATTGCTGCTTTTCACTGTCTAAATGAAAAGGGTATTTGGCAGCTGAGCTGTAGAATATATTCTCTTCTATTCCACCTCAGTTGTTTTTGCAGTTGGTTTCACAATTTAAACAATACTGATTCTCCTTAATTTTATTCATCCAATTAGATGCCTTATAGTTTCAGTAACAGAAACATTTCCATTTTTTATTGTTACCATACATACACTGTAACATTCACTGAGAATCTGAGAAAAGATCCAAAATTGTTAGATTGGGATAATTCTTTACGTAATAAAGCATTTTTTATACCTCTTACAAGACTTAATATCTTCCACCTTGCAGGAGTTTCTTGCCTTATCTCCCCTGCATGTTTATTTATACATCTGTCTCATACGTTTCACTTCCCTCACAGTATCTAGCTAGCAATGTAAACAATACAGAATTTTTAAATTAAAAAAAGAACTGCAAAATGAAATCAGAGACAGGACCTATAATTTCACTGTGTGGTAGATAATTAACAATAACAGAAAACAATCTGAGCTATACTTTTTATTTGCTAAACAGGTATAATAAATATGGATAATATAAATATAATAAATAAAAAATAATATAAATATAATAAATAAAAATGGACTCTCCAATCAGTCCAAAAACCCTGAATACAGAGTAGACAGAATTATCTTAATACAATTCATCAAATAAGGCCAATTAATTAAAAGAAAACAATTAACCAGGATTAAAAATTAGATAACATGATTAAGGACGTTCCACATTGGAAGAAGGGAGAGCCAACAGGTCCCTCCTCCCCACACATCTGTAATTCACTCAAAGAAACATGGAAACAATATCTTGACTGACCAAGACAAAGCCAGTTTTCAGATTAAACATATAAACTGAGATGTATAATTGGGAGAAAATTCCTTACATCCATCTTCAGATCTGACATAACCTAGGTTATTAGTTAAGAGTCTCTGAACAACAGGTTGAGGTGGTTCACCTTTGAAGGCACACAAAGCTAGGTTCAAACAATTTAATAAAGTTACCTCACAATTCCCATAATTGAATAAATTTTCCTACAAGGCAAAAATTGGACTAGGCCTATAACTGAATAGAAAAAGAACTGAGCTCCAGAACTGAATCACAAAATATAGTCAAATGTGGTTCACTCAACATCTATCATTATTTCTCAAACTGTGCTACATAAAGAACTCTGAAATATCAATTGTATGTTTTTTAAATAAATACATGCTAATAAATATTAAAAATAGAGGATTTTATTACAAAGATTATGCTAAAATTTTGTTAAATTGTGGAAAGGCTTGAGAACACCCCTGGTAGAAGGAATTCTCAGCAAAGAAGTTCCTTCTGGCACTGAAGCTATCTGTTCTGTATCTTGTTATTTCAAAAAGCTGCCTGGGCCACTGGGAAGTTCCATATCTCTCATACAGTCACAAAGCTAATATGTCTTGGAGATAGAGCTTTTCATCTTATTATGTTGCTAGAATCAGTTAAATAGATTTTGCTTAACTGTTTTTCTTTGTTATAAGGGGGAATTCTATGAGGAATTATTGGGAAGCAACCAATACAACAAAAAGCATCCATGAAATATTTTCTAAAACTTCACTAGAAAATGCAGTTTTCATTATGAATACATAATCTTCATTCTGAACATTAGAAACTGCACACTAAAAAAAAATTTTTTTTTTAATTGTACAACTTACGCACCAAAGTCCATTCTGTCCTTTTGATTTCTCTGAAGCAAACCCAAGAGAAGATTAGCCAAATATGGAGATGTTTCTCTGGGGATACTATGAGAAAGGGGGGGAAATATATTAATTGAGTATGTTAGCTAACTGTAGGGAGGCAAAGGCCTCAGTAGTAAATAGAAAGTTAGAAAAGGCTTGGGGTTTGGGAACTGGGAAGGAGATTAGGCTTCATGTTAAACATATTGAATTTGAGATCTCTACAGGACATCCATTTTGAAATATCCCAAGGTTGTCAGTGATGTGGGACAAAACTCAGAAGAGAGACTAGGGCTAAATCTGAGAATCATCTGAATACATATGATAATCAAATCCATGAAAACTGATTAACTTGAATTTCTTTTCTTCAGCAAATGAAATTATGTGCCCAAATGACAGTCCTTAAAATTAATCTGGAAATATGAAATGAAAATAAAATTCTCAATTTCCAAATATTTCAGTGTAACAAGCATACATACCTAGGAATCAAACTTCTGTTTTTTTCATAAAACATCCGCAAGTCTTGTGGACTATTGGCCTGTAGGTGAAAAAAGGAGGGAATGTAGCATTTTTTGTTAGTTTTCTGGAGGTCTTGGAGCAGCCTTCTTTTCAGTTCAGTAATCACCAGAATAGCCAGGAGTTAAAGTCCTCCTTCACAGGACTTCCTTGCCTGGGACCCGGGCTAGCTTTCTTAGAGCCTTTCAGACCGGCCTTGGTCTCAGTGGGAGAAGTGCAGGAGGCCAGCCACCAGGAGTCTGATCAAAGATGGTCAAAGATGGTCAAAGATGGAATGGACTCTGGCTGAGTTTGTTCCAGCTTATACGCTCTACTCTGATTATAAACCAATCATTATATCACAAGGAAACCATTATCTGTTATAAGATTAAATCAATCATACTGAACTTAGAGAATTATTAAACACCATGTTAAACTACATAACCATTGTCTCATCAAGTCCACTGAGTTAACACCTTGTAAGAATCCTTGCTTTAAGTACAGCAGTTCTGGCCCATAACAGGGGAAGAAGGGGGAAAATAGCTAATAAGTCTTCTCGTCTGACAAAAGGATTAAAATCCTTTTCCACACTGGAAACCAAGTACATGCCCATCAGTTGAGGAATGGCTGAATAAGTGATGGCATATGAACGTAATAGAATATTATTTTCTATAAGAAATGATAAGTAAGCTAACTTCAGAAAAATCTTGAAAGACTTACATAAACTGATGCTGAGTGAAGTGAACAGAACCAAGAGAACATTGTTCACAGCAAAAACAGCATTATGTGATAATCAACTGTGATGGACTTGGCTTTTTTTTTTTTAACAATGAAGTAATTCAAAGCAATTGCAATAGACATCCACATCCAGAGAGAGAACATGAAGACTGAATGTGGATCAAAGTATAATGTTTTTCATCTTTACATGTATGTGGAAAAATAAAACACTATTGAAAGGAAAAAAAAAGAAATTGAAAAAAAATCCTTTCTCACACCTTGGGATCAATATTAATTTTACTACAAAAGCTGCCCAGTCTGCCTAGTAACAGATGGTCCCACTGTATGCAAGCTTTCTTGCAGGACCCCTGAAGGACCATGACCCACATCCCAATTGTTCCTTTGCCTTGGCCTACTAATTTCACAAGATGATCCCTCTACAGATAGTAAGTATAGTATAAATGCTGGTGACAATTAAGAGGATTTAGTCTCTGTCTCCAATTTAGACAACCAGTATGATCTCTGCCACCAAAACACTGGGACAAAATGATATCTGCCCAAAAATACATATTACATGAACAGCTGGGATCAAGATTATGACAGTCATACTTAAGTATTTCTGGACATTCTTTAATGAGTCTTTAAATGAGAATAGGAAAAAATCCAAACAATTTTCTATTTAATACTTAACGCCTGAACAAATCCATCCCACCTATATTCAGTCTTTTCCAGGGATTAATGAATGTGGAAAATTAGATTTATATTTTACTACTTAGAAATGCAAACCAAGCTACTTCTTGGTCAAAAGTACAAACCAATATTTATACCTTCTGAATCCAATTCTCCCTGAGCAACAAGAGAACTGTTCAGTTCTGCACACATATATTGTATTTAAGATATACTGTAATCTCTTTAACATGTATAGGACTGCTTGCCATCTGGGGGAGGGGAAAAATCGGAACAGAAGTGAGTGCAAGGAATAATGTAAAAAATTACCCTGACATGGGTTCTGGCAATAAAAAGTTATTAAAAAAAAAAAAAAAAAAAAGGTACAAACCAAGAAGTTACTGCTACCTCTACTCAGCACCTAATTACACTCCTATCCCAGCCCAGACCCAACATTTCCATATATAAAGCAGGACACAGAAGGGGATGTGAATTCAGAACTACAGATCTAAATCTGGTTCTTTCAAAAAAGTAGATAACATATTTCAAAAATTGCTTCTAGCTAAGGTATGGGGAATCTTCAAAATGTTTCAACGACCCTCCTCTGCTCCAAATTGTCCCAATCCAAAAGAAAAAAGTCTTGCAACTAATCAGCAAACAAAACAGATGCACAAAGTGGCCATGTTGGAAAACATGTCTCTTTTTACAGTGTGAAGTCTATTACCACTCTTGTCAGGAGATGGCTAATGTCATGTTACATCAAAAGTCCCTCTGGGAACAAACACAGCTTGTCATGACAGTAGTCGGAGTCCCCGGTTCTTTCCAAAATGCTTTTCTTGGTTCTCCTCCTCATTCTGTCTGCTTCAGATCACACATTCCTAATTGAGGGTACCATTCCTCTATTCCCCACATTCCAGTTCTTTGCTTTCCTTTTTTCCTTTCTGATGCCCCCTTCAAGCACAGACCCCATCTACACTTGTGTCTACTGCACTGATGTATTTTTATCCCTAGCTCTGTATGTGTAGTTCTCCCAGGTCCACTATTTGGATCTCCTGCGCTGCACCAGTCCTTCCTTTGGCTCTCCTTTCAGCTTTGTTCTCCTGAAGGCCTCAGCCCAGAGCCAGCCCCAAGCCCAGCTGCTGCTTCTGCTCTGCAGGATCCCTAATCCCCCACCCCCGGACAAAATGTTCACCTGACATCACTCTAGCGCCTCCCCAGCTGCTCCAGCTACTCGGAGCTACTCCTACTCAGTTCCGGCCTAGGTTTTCAGGAGGAAAGCCTGAGTCTTCTGGTCCATCTCTCCTCTCTCTTGCCCATGATTTCTCCTCCATGAGCATACTCTCTTCTCATCATAAACTTCTCCCTTCAGGCTTTGGCAATACTTTTTCCTAGCTCCCTCATGAGATCTCTGAGAAGCTGCCAGGTCTTGGTTCTCTGCTATTTGCTAGAAAGCTGCAGTATATTTTTTTTTTATTCTTTCAAGAGCTGATTGGTAGTTTTTATCTTCACTTTGCCCTCCAATAGATCTGGGCAATTTTCATTAAGAATTATTGAAATATAGAGTATTCTAACTTTTTCTTTTAATCAAGGGAATCATTAGACTCTTAAATTACCTCTTCTTGACCTGTCAACTGTTTTCCATATGAAACACCTCACATTCTCTTCTATTTGTTGTCATCTTTTGATTTTGTTCTACTATTTCTTGTCTCATAAAGTTAATAATTGTTTCTCTTTGGTCTAGTTTTCAGAGAGTCTATTATTTGTATACAGTTTACCTTTTTTTTCCCTATGCACTTCCAACTCTGTTCTTTATTTCATTTTTTAAATCCCTTACTTCATTTCTGGGTCGTAGAGTACTTGTGAAAACCCCATTTTTCTTCAAGTCTACTTAAAACTACTACAAATTAATCTCTGGTTAATTTCTCACCGAGTTTCTTACAATTATTTGGCCCATTAGAATTTCAGATTTTTGCTAAAGGAGAAATGTCCGAATTGATGATTCTGCCTTCATTCAAGCAGCAACATCATGTCTGGAAATCCTGGACCCTTTCCTGTAACTCCAGCCTAAGAAATAGGCAAGCTTGGTTTGTAGAGTCCAGCTGGAAGGGGCAGGAGGAAGGGCAGGAGAAGTTCTGATAAGCATTAAGTCATTTCTCCCCACTCAAAAGTAACCAAGAATAAGAAGTAGTCTGATTGTCCCTCTAACTCCTCTGAGTACAGACAGCACAACCTTCAGAACAGAAGGAAGAGAGCTTGAGACTAAGATGGTCAACCCAGAGCCCAGTAGTCAAGGAAACTGTGCTACCTGAAAGGGAGGCTTTCCAACCAGGCACTGATAGATCACAGTTCCTATGCTCCATAAGTCGGCCTTGGCATCATAGTGTTGAGACATAATAACTTCAGGAGCCTAGACAGAACAGAAAAATCCAGAAGGCACGGTATTAACTAGTACAATATTTACTTCCTCTCCCCATTACCACCAAAATTATAAAAATTTTAACATTGTCTAAGGATGGTATCAAGAACTGCCTATCCATCTATGAATTATTTGTCTGTTTTTCCCAGAAAACTTTAAATCCAGAGCCAGTTTCCCCCTGCTATTTAGCACAGATTAAAGTATCTGTCCTTAAGGCACAGCTAGTTTACGCTTAAAAAAGTCAAACTAATTTTTAAAAAATTCTCTTAAGTAAACTATAGTCAGGAAGTTAAAACTGTTTCCCCTCATGCCCCCAAAAAACAAATTTTCTTATCACATCAAATATAAATTACTCTAGGATTATCCAGTTTTGAACCAACCAAATTCTGGGTTCTCTTCATTAGTACAAAGAGCAATCTGGCTGTCAGATTATAAAGCCCTCTGATAGAGCTGATCAAGAGGAACATTAAATTCAATTCACATCTGGGAAGCTTGAAATTGTAAAGGTAGAATGATGTACTGTGGATGCAGTACATTGTATACCAAAGGATCTTGGAACTCCATTCTCAAACATTGTAAATCCTCAGATAAAGAGAAAGAGAAGAAGGCCAAGATCCTAGACCTCCATGTGTGGCCCAGAGGAAGTCTTAGATTCCAGGAATGCCTTTAAATCCAAGCTTATTTTTCACATCTGAAGTGGATACATTTTTCTAACTGCCTCTGTGACATTATTAAATTTAATGTTCTAATATTATCCACAAATAAAAAGAAGCTACATGGAAAGACATGAAGAGAAGGAGAAGAAAAACCTGTTCTGATGTTGAGAAAGTGTTTCAAGGTGCTAAAAAATTCTTTGTTTTGTTTTCTAAAGCTATTTTTAGTCATGGCATCAACCATGCTTGGATTTGTTTTAACTCCTTCATGAAGTTTTCGTTTTAGAAAACTGGGGAGATCATTTTTCAGGGCAACATTTTTCTACTGACTCCTATTGTAAAGTTTTGCTTTATAGGAATTCAGTTTACAATCAACTTTGCTGGAAGGTATCTATTTACTTAAGTGAGAAATTATTCACAGAGTACTATTACTTTGCAATGTTGTATTTATTCATCCTATAGCAGAGTCTATTAGAAAACTAAATGCATAATTTTTATAATCACATCCATTCATTTATTTCTAGCTCACATTACTTATGATTTACAGTTTTAAATAGACAAGACTCACCATGTACATAGGAGAACCACAGAGTGTGGCAGCCATCATGTTACTATGCAGATAACGAGCAAAACCAAAGTCCGCTATTTCAAGAAATGAGAGGAAAATAACAAATGTTTTTCACATTTACCAAAATTCTGTGTTTCCCAACCCAAACTCTTAGCAGGGAAAATGTCTAAATTCTCTAACTTTTGACATTTCTGCCATTTACATAGGGTCTGAGAACTGGAAGATACAGGAATGGGAAGGTAGAAGGGAAGGAGGAGAATAAGGAGTCAGATTTTTTAAATGTCTAGACCAGTAAAAGATATTCTGGAAGTTGTAGTTTACCATCATGGAGCTTTTGAATTTTAAGGAAACACAAAAACAAGTTGGCGGAAAACATCTTATGAAAATGGTTGATAAGAGGCCTAACAACAATTAAAGAGAACAAAAATGTAATCCCTGAATCAACAAACCAAGAAATAGACTGGCATCAGCTGCATATACTGTGGCTCTGCCAATTTGGGGGATAAGGAATACTATCCTTGGCACCAAGAGAATTTGAACAACTATGTATAAATCATTCATTAAAAATGCCATATTTCTAATTAAAACGTCATCAACATTTGTTAGGGAATTTTTACTTTTTCCAGAATCCAAATGTAACCTGGGCAAGATTAAAGCTGTGTAAACAACTGCTGACAATTCCTATTATCAGTAGGAAAGCATAATCCTGCTTTACAACTAATCACCTCCAGCATTACCAAGTGCTCCAAAAACATCTGATGTCTACTTAATGATTTTACCTGTTACATGAAGGACTCTCAAAATCTAGAGGGACTGAGCTAGAAATAATAGAGCCTTTACACTCTATCCTTCTCTGATCACTGTAATTAAATTAACCTGCAGCTAGACAAGAAGTCTTGATGGGCACTCAGAGAATGTGATTATGATCTGTTTTGTTGCAATATGCTCAATATTCAGAGCTTTAACCTTAGTATCCTAGGATACTAAACAGGAAGAAAAGGAGACAATCTTTTATGTAGTACCTTAAAATTTGCCAAGGAATTGACACACTTTATCTTATTGAGCCTTCATGACAACCCTGAGGCCCAAATATTTTAGTTATTATCACTTTGTTTATGAATTAAAGAAACTAAGGTTAAGAGAGAGGAACTGACTAAGCTCACACTCATAACACTCTCTCCTGACTCCCAGATCTGGACTCCCAGTTGCTTTTCAAAGTGCACGTTGACTCCTTGAGGGGAAAACCCCTCTTTTATAGACAGATTTCTATCTCAAGGGCCCAGAAAAGTGCCTATCCCCAATACGAGCTTGGTTAAGATTTCAAAACAATATCAACTTTACTCCTTGTTCCATCACACAGATCACAATCACGGGAGGCTGATTTACAGGGAAATATTTCCATTTACCGATTTTGATGCGAATGCCACTGACGCTTGACTTTCTGCGACTGGCGTAAGACAGTAAGATGTTCTGGGGCTTAAGGTCTCTGTGAATGATTCCTTTACTGTGTAGAATGCGCATGGCGGCTGCAATCTGATGCAGAAACACTCTGATGGTGTCTTCGCTGAGAGTTCCTTTAGCTGTTGGGAAAGCAGTTACATAAATATTTGTACATACTTACACATTCAAAGCCAAAACACCATCTGCATGCACTCATTGAATTATCAGTAGTAATAGGGGAAAAGGATAACTAGCAGAGCCACAGATGCTAATTTTATTCAGTGGATTCAGACCATCTTCCTCCAAAGAACTGCTTTCAATTAGTTAGGTCAACCAGGTCAAGTTTTCATCTCTTATTTTAACTCACCCTCTCTGGTGAAGAAGGTGGGGAGAGGGGAAAGAGATGACCCAAAGGGTTAATCAAAAGGCCAAAATAATCAGGCAAACAGAAATGACTTATTCCAAGATAAATCTTATTATATGTTTATTCAAATATACTTACATTTTATAGCTAAATGGATGCTTTCTTGACATTTCTAATTAAACTTAAATTATACTTTAAAGGCAAATTATAGCCACTAACCACACCATGGAAAAAAATTCCATTCCAGAATGACTAGACATTTTAAGTAATTTTCATGTTAGTTCCCTCACAAGTGTTACTACATGGAAAGCAAAATGTGGTTGAAAGGACCAAACCACTGCAGGATACAACCAGGATACAAGCCAGGCCATATCTAAGCTTTTCTGATATAAAATAGAGGCTTTTAGGAACCACCTGTTAAAATTGCAGTATGAACAGTGATACCTCAATATTCAGCAATCAAGCAATCACCACAAATCAGGACTTATTTAATATTTTGTTGATTGCCTATAAGTTTAGGAAGAAGTCTTGGGGAAAATATTAACAATGCAAATTAAACTGTAAGTATGTACAAACATCCCCCCCACCCTCAGGAGAGCCCATTTATTAAACATGCACCAGTGCATCCTTGCACTGCTCTAAAATACCACTTGTGATCAGAGAATAAAGTCAATCAGCAGACTTCAGGATGACAATAATGACAACTGACAACTCATTTCTTATCAGAACTTCTTGATACCCTTGCCTGCATCTATGTCTACAGATACATGCCTACCTGTGCTACTGGTATGCAAGCTCCTTGAGGAAAGACTTTTTTTTTTTTGTTTTGGCTTTGTCTCTGTGTCCCAGTGCTTAGTACAGGGCTGAGCACACAGTAGGTGCTTAACTTTTTAGGAGAGACTACCTGTCAAGATCTTGCCCCAGGGGCCACTGAGTGCTTACTAACACCACCTTACAAACACCATCTGTGAGAAATAAGGGAACCCAGGAGCTGTAGCCCCAGTGGCCACAGCTGAGGAAGCAGAGGAGGGCTGCTGGGGTGATCTCCAGGGTGCTCAACTGTTGCACTTCAGAGGAAGCAGAGATTCTTTCCAACAGACGTGGGGCTCCCTCAAGAAGGCAATGAGAGGCAGGTTGGAAACAGGCTAACATGAGTCAGGACTTCCAGGGCAGAGAATCGTGCAGATCTACACTGAGGCGGCTCTGGGCCCTTTGTGACCAAGGCAGTTGGCAGCAAGGGCAGGAACAAGGGGGAGAGCCAGAGACCCCCCGCTTGGGGGGTGCAGGGATATTAAGAATCCCTTTTAACGGCTTACTCCTGCAAACTAAAGCTCTAATTTCAACTGTTCCTCCTCAGGTGGAAGAGAAGTACTGTCAAGCAAGGGGACCAAGAAGGGTTGCCCCAAGACTAGGCTCTCTTGCTCTCCTTGTGCCTCTGTCCATTCTATCCGACGCTCTGGCTGGCTTTTTAAGGGATGACAGAGAACAGGATGGTCTCCATGGTCAGGACACCAGGCCTCTCTGGTTTAACTACTTGTTAACTTTATGTCATGCAAGAATATTATCAATACCAGCTCCATTCCCTTCAGTATCTCTGCTACCATATTCTCCTCCTCCTCCTCTCCCCAGGCCTTGGAAATCTGGCCCCTCAGTCACTTTGCGATCACTAACCCACCAAAGCAACTCTGTGTTATAGTTTTCTTATCACCCTCTAAGGTGATAAGGCCTTCACCAAAAATTTATTACTTCTTCCTCAACATTTAGCACAATATTCTGTATCCAGAAAGCATTTAATGTTTGTTGAATGAATTTGTAAAGTGCTTTTAATTTTATAAAGCACTTTTATATCAACAACTTTTTGAGTAAAGTCTTTATCTTTGAAAGTTTTTGCTAATAGCTGCAGTACATCATTTTTGAGAAAGGAAAAGAAATTTAATTTTTCTCTCTCCCATAAAGAATGTTACTAATCATTATTGAAACATATTCATATGGAGAGCCATAAACACTATCAAATATAAAGCTATATAGATAATTTATAAAATCTAAAGTCAAAGTCTTATAACCGTGAGAATCTTAAGTTAATGCTATTCATTTAAATTTTTAAAAAAAACAACAAAAAAAACCAGAAACAGTAAATGTCAAAAAATTGTCATTACCTTGTAAATAATCTGCCAAGTCTCCACCATTGCAATACTGGTTTTTAAAAAGAGAAAAACGTAATTAAAATCAAGGGTATTTATTCAATGGTTATTCAATCCACTACCAGGAACTAATTTTTAATTTAACTTTTATATAATTTAACAAATATTATCTGAAACATATTCTGAGTCCCACAGTGTCAAAAATCCAAATATTACTTATAACAATTCAACTGTGCTGTAGTGAATGTATTCATTTCAATTATCAAAATCATCTCATTTGCCCACATATTCTCAAAGTACTTATCAAAGAAATTTCAAATCCAATTAAGCAGACATTTAAAGACTACTACATACCTCCATCACCAGAAAAACAGAATTGGGCAATTCCTAAAATAAAACATAATAAATCTCACTTAGATAGATGATCAAAAACCAAAGCCTAAATTATGGTTATTGTTTTCAAAATAAATTTCAGAAACTGCTTATCAAAGATTTAAAGACTAAATACTAATAGTAAACATGAACTCTAAATATCAAAGGAAGAACTGAAAAGTATTTACAACATGATGAAAGAATTTTCAAAACACTAATAAGAGAAATGAAAATTAAAACAATTCTGAGGTTTCCCCCTCACCCTTGAAAACTGGAAAAGAATATGGGAATGGGCATAGTTGCAGGTACTGTCAGAAGATAAACATGCTAGTACATTGGGGGTAGGAGTGGGAGAAACCTATGAATCAGTACAATCAATTTGGAAAGCAATTTGGAATTATGCAAATAAAATGACTCAAATATACATACATTTAACTTAGAGATTCCATCTACTAAGCTTTCAGCCCAAGGAGTTCATTGATAAAAAAGAAAAGTCCTTACATCCACCAAAATATTTACAATCTTATTTCTAGCAGCAAAAAAATTGAAACAAAGTTGATGCCTTTTGACTATGTGGTACATGAATGTAACTGAGTATTACTGAGCTATAAAAAACCAAAAAGATATAATGAAAATGAATGTTTCCAGAGAAGCATGGAAAATTTACATGATCTAATGCAGAGTAAAGTAAGCAGAGTCAAGAAAATATATATAATGAATGCAATAATATAGGGAAAGAACCTTAAACATTCAAAAGAGAATGTTGCCAAATTATGAAGAACAAGCATGGTCTCTAAAAAGATAGGGGAAGACATACCCTCACCCCTCATTCCTTTTGTAGAGGTGAGAGCCATGGATATAGAATATTTGCATATATTTTCTGACTTTTTTTTGGGGGGGGGGGTGTTTATGCTGGTTTTCTTTTTTCTTCTTCTTTAAAAAATACTGTCATATGGAATGGCCCCCTGAAAGGAGTGCTGAAAGGGAAATTGAGATAAATCTTGAATTGAAAAATAAATAAAGGATATCAATATAAAAAAAGAATCTCAACATGTATATATAAAAATCAATTTCATTTTTCAAGATGTTAAATGAAAAAAACTTTCCTGAACCACATCCACATGGGTTTTTTGTTTTGTTTTTTGCCTCTACATGAATGCAATTTTCAGACAGTTCGGCCACAGAAAGTTGGTCCATTACAAAGCAATTCCAAACATCTTATAAATTTAAGTCCAGGAAATTGCCTGGATAAACTTAAGTATCCCCAAATATCGTGAATTCTCTTAATATTTAATCCAGCTAATTAGCTTAGCTCTCAAAGGTGTCATAGAAAATATAGTAAGAACAAACTAACTTTGGGCACTATTTGATTTGGACAACTTGATAGCAATCTCTTCAAATTCCAACTATTACAGCTCTAGGTTAAGTCAGTTCAAAATTTGAACTGCTGACTTCTAACCACCTTCATTTCATTCAATACTTTCAGTGGCACTTTTGGGACAACTTAACTAGACTTTATCTTTAAGCTATGAATGATAGATACAATTTGGCATTTCCTCCAAGCAATCACTGGCTTCATCACAATCCTAAATTTAAATTTAAGATGCTCCAAGTGTTAGTAACAGTTCAGTCTATGGAGTATGTAGTCAAGCAGCAAGCAAGATGAAAATGCTTATAGCTTTCAGCAACCACAAGTATAACTAAATATAAAGAGGTTCCATCCTGTCAAACAACTTATTACACCATCTTCACATGACAGTATACATGCTTTGTTACTCAAAAAAAACAAACTTAAAAAAAATCATCTAGTATAATTCTGACCATAGGTAAGAGGTCAAACTATCAAATGTAAATGTAATCAACTGTAAAAAAAAAAAAAAAAAAAAAAAAAAAAAAAAAAAAAAAAGCAGAGAGCAAAAAGAATTCTTACCAATGTACCCCTCTGAGATGACTTTCTAATTCCATTGAGTACAAATACGGACTTCATCGATCACACTTGCAAGTTTTGACTATAGAGATTTTGCTTCCAACTGTCAAACATTATGGCAGAAATAGATTTCTACAATAATTGATCCTTGTTAAGTAAACATACATGTAACAATGAAATGGCTGATTATGTCAGAAGTTTCCATTTGCTGGAACTTATAAACAAATTTTTTTTCCTTTATAGATCTTTTAAGTACTAAACCTATCATTTGCTTAAAAAAAAAAAAAAAAAGGTACAAAACTGCAAGTCTTATAAATTCTATATATTTCTTAGACAACTTTTCTAATAGTATTTTCTTTTAGGTTACCTAAAATATTACTTTATATTCAAGTATTTCACAATTATGAAGAACTTAGGCAATTTTGGGACTCTACTAAAATATGTCAGAATTTTCCACAAATACTGGACTTCTCTAATCTTCCATCCAAGATTAAAATTTCACTAAACTAAATTCCAGTTTCAAAGCTAGATAGAGGAGGATCAACCTATACATTTAGGAAGGTGACAAAGGACAGAGTGGACCCATCACAATAATTCCTGACAATTTAAAATAATTTAAAAGGGAAATCTAATAAGTTATTTGCCAGCAGTCTTCCTAATTTAACAATTCTCCCCCCTACCTCAACCTTAGCCCAATTCAAGTAAAGAAGAAGAGAATTAAAGTCCACAAACATCAAGCGGCAACTCTGGACAGCAGGAGCATAAAAATTATAAACTGTCTCTGACTTAAAGGATCTCAAAACATACAGGGAAAAACAGGACCAGGGATAGAAGAAAATACACAGAACCAAATAAGTTAGAATACAGGTAAATGCCTAGGAGAGGTCAGAGGCACATCAAAGCAAATGAGAGGCAGGGATCAACTATGGAGAAGCAACATTACATTACACTCATTACAGGTAAGGAAACTGAGGCAGACAGACATGAAGCAAATAGTCCAGAGTCCCAGACTCAAAGTGTCCGAGGCCACATCAGCCCTCAGGATGTACTGATACCAAGTCCAGTGATCTATACAATAGGCCACCTAGCTGCTTCTAACAATAGTACTGTACAACAAAGTATATAGCAATTTATTATAAAATGAAAAGAGATTGAAAATTAATGGACAAAATCTTGATGGAGGCAGAGAAATAACTAAGAAAATTATGCCTTACACAGCAAAAATATTCAAATGTTGCAAAGCAAGTTAAACTGGCTGTGTGGCTTGAAATTATTTGTGATAAATACACCAGAAGCAGATTTTGGATAGCTCAGAATGCCTGGAGCTGTTTATATTGGATCCTGTAAACAACAAGGAATGTTTTGGAGCAGGTGGGAGACAAGGTTAGATTTATGCATTAAGATTATTACTCTGGCAGCAGTGTGAACAATTCAATGGAGAAAAGTGTGGAAGCAGAAGGAAGGCCAGTAAGAATCTGCAACAAATAGTCTCAACTGGTCTGACCTGGAACTCGAGCCTGAACTGGAACCTCAACTCAAATGGCTCTGGGTTATCTCAAGCCCCTGGAAGGCAGACAAGGTGGGGGTCATCAGCTTCCAAGCCAAACATATCACACATATTTAATTGGCCTTAACGAGTTCCTGCAAGACTTTCCTCAAGTCCCTTAACTCTCTTCCCTCAGTTTCCTTTTCTATAAAATAATTAAGGGCCATGACACATCTCAATGGGAAAAAATGACAGAAAAGCAGTCTCTGTTGATAAGGCTACAGAAAAGAGGCACAACTAAGGTTGATAAAGAGCTTTTTTCTCAACCATCATGCAAAATTAATTATTTTATTTAATTATATAATTGGTTTTAATTGGGTGAAAAGCTAAACAGCTGTTATACATGAATGTCCCAGCTGGTTTCACTGAACGATCTTTTTCTCATTCTTTCTTACAAAACAGACTTGAAGGGCAGACATCTCTCCTCCTTTGAGGTACATGACATCCATTTCTACTTATCTTATCAAAATCCTCACAGCCAGTATCTACACATTACCACGTCACTTTCCTTCTTTCCTCCCCCAGATTCCTTTGGGCACCTGCTCTCAATTTTTCTTTCCTCCCTAAATTTCTCCCTCATACTAGAGGACTCAACATACTTACTGACTCTCCCTCTAACATCATAGTTCCTCAACCTCATCACTTCCCATGACGTGAGCTATATTCTTCCACTCACCTCAGTCACACACAAGGCTAGTCAATCCTCCATCTGGCCATTACCTGCAATTCTTCTATAGAGCTTGCTTTTTCCAAATTTTTTGCACTGATCTCCCCCCTTAAATTGTAAGCTTCTTGGGAGCAAAGATTATCACTTGATTCTCTTGTATCCTTAGCATAGGCTCTGGCCCATTTAGGCACTAGATAGATATTTTAATGAATGTGGTAAGTAAAAAATGGCACCAAGAAAAAGAATACAAGTTTCCTGAGGGCAGGGTCTAGTTTTTCAGTAGGGAATTTAGTAAATGTTTGCCCAATGGAAGGAAAAGAAGGGAGTTCGATTAAATAACTTCTTCCTCTTCCATTCTGAAGTTAAAACCTATCAAGACAGAGATAGATGAAAACCACTTGAAGTCTGAATTAGAGTAAAGGCAGTGGGAGAAGAGGAGCTGAGAAATTTTGGAAGTAGCATCAACTGGACTTGGAAACCAATTAATTACCTACGAGAGGGAGAGCTAAAAACAAATTTGACTCGGAAGATTTCAGGCCTGGATGCCCAAGAATCAATAATGCCATAAAGAGAAAAAAGTTCCATTTGTGGTCTATGGTGGGGACCCAGAAGAATCTAAGCACCTCAATCCACCAGGGCCACAAATCTGGAATGCAATTTGTGAAAAAAGTGACCTAACAAATCCAACAGACTTGTGATGCAAAGTGCCATCCATATCCAGAAAGAGAACTATGGAGACAATGTAGATCAAAGCAGAGTATTTTCACCTTTTTGTTGTTATTTGTTTGTTTCCTGTATTAGGTTTCCCTTTTAATCTTGTTTTTCTCACACAGCTGGACAAATATGGAAATGTTTAGAAGAATTATATGTTTAACCTATATAGGATTTCTTGCTGACAGGGAAGAGCAAGGAAGGGGCAAAATTTAGAACACAAGTTTCTGCAAAAGTGAATGTTAAAAACTAGATTTTGCTTATATTTGGAAAAATTAAATCCCATTAAAAAAAAACTTTTTTTAAAAAATGGCCTGAAAAAGACTGGAGGTATCAATTTCTCCTACAAAATAGTGCGATTCTACAGAACTATTATCTAGACACTTAATAAAAGTAACAACAGCCTGTATTTATGTAGGGCTTAAATAACGTGTAAAACACTTTACATTATCAAATTTGATCCTCACAACAATCTTAGGAGGTAAGTGTTTCTCATTCCCAGTTCACAAGGACTATGTGGTCATGCCAAATTCTACTACTAAAACATCCTACAACGCTCTGATCTTTAACCAGAAATTACTTTCCCCAAACAAAGAATGGTAATTGTCCCTTCAAGCTCCAATGTCAATCAAAACCTCCAATGGTCTGCACTGGTTCCAACATCAAGTTCAAGTCCTCTTCCTGAGAATTCAAGACTTTTTCATGAGCTGGTTCCACCTTCCTCATCCAGTCTCTTTTTAAAATTATTTCTAACAAAAATGGGCTGTGGCCAAGCCAGGCCCAGATCAAAAACAACATCTGACTGATGCTTTCCAGTCAGCTTCACTACCATTGTAACACTGCCTTCTGCATCGATCTCCCAACTCTTGCCCTTGTGCATCCCTACTCTCTTCCTGCCCATCTGGGCCTAGAAAAGCCTTCCACAAACCACCCTGATAGGCTTCTAGGTTGTGTCCCTGATGACTAAGAACTGACTTCCCTCATCTCTCATGTTGCTGTTCCTTATTGTTGACAATCATTCCAGTTATGTCTGACCCCCTGTGACTTCACTTGGGCTTTCTAGGCAGAGATACCAGAGTGGTTTGCTGCTTCCTTCTCCAGCTCATTTGACAGATGAGAAAACTGAGGCAGACAGGGTCATGTGACTTGCCCAGGAAATTCCTAATGGGATTCTAGGTGGAATTTGTGAATTGCAGTTGGCACACTCATTCATGGGTTTTTGAGGCCGGAGGACAAAGGCTGAAGCTGGTACTACTCATTTATTTTCTCACAGAAATATGGGAATGGGCTGGAGTTGCAGCATGAATGACATGGCCAAACCTAGAAGTCTATTCTGACTGTGCCTATTTGTGACAAAAATTTTGTTTTTCTTTTTTCCTCAATGGGAGGGAGAGGAGAGAAGCTAAAGAAAGGTTTGCTAAAATGAAAAAAAAAAAAAAAAAATCATTGAAACATGTTTCTGAAATGCAGAAAAGGAAGGCTAGAAGTAACCATCAACTGAACATCTTTGAAAGTAATGTGTTGACTTTATTATATATTTATATTATATAATATTCATATTATATATTTTCCTTATATAAGTACAAACTGCAAGGTGCACATTACAGACCTGCAGTTTCACATATACTCCCCTTTCTCCAAAACCACATACACAGAAACATTAGTCTTAGTTAATGTTTAAGTTTAAAATTTTTAAAACTTAAAAACTTATTTCCTTTCTCTTCTGATCATCTCAATCCCACCCATTTTAACATCCACTCAAGTGGTGCCACTTCCTGTCCAGGCCTTAATCTCCCCTTTCACTGAATTTATCATCCCTCACACTTAACCTTTATCACATACTTTCTTGTAACTATTTCACTTGACTTAAGTATGCATTTTGTATCCTGCAATAGATTTCAAGACCATGGAAAACAGGTCTTATATTTCTACATTAAAAGTAGACAGTAGTAGTTTTTCAATTAAAAAAAAAAACCTGCAATTCAAAAATCTCACTTCAAACCCCATAAGAACTGTTGACCATGGCAATATTAGTTAACTTAATTACCTCTGCTAACAGAGAGGACAATAATGGCACTAATAATAACCCACAAACTTGGGGAACGTATTTATATTTAAAAGTTTTTCCAAGAAGCTAAGAATTTGGGTTTGAAAATTTAAAATGAAGGTAAAGTCACCCAAAATTCTGAAAACAGACAAGTTTAACCTGTATCTCTTTTAATGGTCCCTTGGTGAATGCTTTAAAATTTGTCATTGATAATTGCAGCTCCTAGATAATTAGTAATGGATGACTATTTGCTACCTATGATCCTCTTAAGTCCTTTTTAAATTTTTTTTGGGGGGGTGAGGAAATTGGGGTTAAGTGACTTGCCCAAGATCACATAGCTAGGAAGTAAGTGTTAAGTGTCTGAAGCTGTATCTGAACTTGGGTCTTCCTGAGTGCAGGACTGGTACTCTTAAGCACTGAACCATTAACTTTCCCAACTATGATCCTTTTAAAAATTAACTTTTATAAATATCTTATTTTTACACCACCAATATTTCCCATTGTATATACTAGATTAGTTTTACAATATTCAATTTTTAAAAACCATTGTCCTTATACTACCCCAAAGTACTTTTTATTTTCTTCTGGGTGAGCAGCAAACAACATCAACATAAAAGGATTAAAATTTTGCTACCAGGCTAAATGTCAGCTGACTTCTGACTACACGATCAGATATCCTGCATGCTGCCAACTATTCATATAAAAACAGAATCAAGACCAGCAATCTATTACACAAAGCAAGGTGAGCCACTTTCTGACAAATTAAGGGGACTCTTACAAAGAGCTCCTTCTCCTCTCAGAGGACCCTAAATGGCCCTATCCTTTTAGCCACCCCCCCCCCCAAACTAAGCAGCTAGGGGAACTTTAGTGCCCAGAGCCCTTTCTTGTTGCTCCCAACTGTCCAAACTTAAAAGGTACATGAAATATAGAAGTCCCTCAGACTAGGAAGGTAAGCTTAAGATTCCAAATAGTCTGATGTTTACCTTGAAAAGGAAGAAATTTATCTTCCCCATCACACACAAACTGAAGGGTCTATAAACTGAAAGTGAAACATTTTCATAAACAAGCAGACCACAGGGTGAGTTAAGGATAAAAAAGACAACTCTAATTTCCTCTTGAGGACAAGTAGATCTCTGTGATCTTGAGAATCTCTGTCCTGAGCTGATCCTTTGAAGTCCTTCCCAAATGGCAGAAGAACCCTCAAACCTACTTTTATCGGATGCAATCTTTATCTCCAACAATCAGCTACGCCCAGAGAAATCTTCAGACTGTTCTGAATAATCCTAATAAAAGTTCAGGCTTCTTTTATATGTCGTCTATTTTATTTACTTCTAAGTATAAGTACCACCTTTCAGAAACTGCACTGTGATTTGAAAAAATGACTTTAAATTATCATTCAGTACACCAAGTAAAAGAGCAGAAAGGAGCATGGTAGAATGCAAAAAAAAAGAAGCACTGAATTTGGGGACAGAAAACATTGTTACAACATCTTCATCTGTAAAATTACGAATCAAAAACGACTTGAGGGTCCCTTCAATTCCAAGTATTAGGATCCCATAAAAAGGAAAATAATTTGGTATTCTCGCAATATAGACCACATGAACAACCAGGGGAAATATCTCAGGAAGAAGCCATTTCTAGAAATCATCAAGAATTAGCTATAAAAGTAATAGCATGAAGGACAATAATTCTTTTGTTCATTTCCTCAGACCCAGGATTCATGACGTCTTCAACTGTGGTTGTTCAGTCATTCAGTCGTGTCTAATTCTTTATGATTCCATTTTGAGTGTTCTTGGCAAAGAGACTGGAATCGTTTGCCATGTCCATCTCCAGATTATTGTTCAGAAAGGTAAACTGAGGCAAACAGGATTAAATGACTTATCCAAGGTCACACAGCTAATAAGTAAGGTCAAATCTGAACTCAAAGTGAAGTCTTCCTGTCTCCAGCTGGGGCGCCCTATCTCCTGTGCCAACGAGGTACCCAGTGTCTCCTGCAGCAGCCCTTGCGGCAGGTGCTATAGAATCAATCTACACTTGGCTCAGGATGATTGGGAGGGGCTATTAGGGGCTGGCTTTTCAGCTACATAAGTCAGAGCCACATTTGCAAACAGCCCAGCCAGAAACGCCAACAACGTTGTGCCCCATAGAGCACAATATGGCAAATCCTGAAGCGAGAGCTATCGCCCACTCAAGTGAAAAAAAAAAAAAAACAAGCATCTCGGCGCACTCATCCTTGCTTCCTTCCCATCCCCAACTAAATCTACAAGGGAAACGAACTCTTCAGTGGCTAAGTGTCACACTAGACATGTGTACCCAGAAGCAGATCTGGATTTCTACAGGGACTTCTTACTAATAAAGCCTAAATTCTGAAGTGAATGAGCGAGCACCACCGGTACCCCTGTACCCCTCTCCGTCCATTCTGCCCTTCCTGACATGAACAAAAGCTGTGACAAAGCCCAGAGGGGGTGCCAAGGGGTGACAGTGAGAACTGGCACAGGGCTCCACCTAATACACAGACTCATGAATGACTGGCAGAAAATGGAAAACAGTCTTCACCTCTACGATTTCAGGTCAGATTTCCTCTCCAGTGTCCAAGTTTGTCAGTCACCATTATTAGGGTAGCAGATCTAGTCATGCAGAAGACTCTGCTCGCCTGGCTTTTAAATGTCAACTTTGACCAACAGCAACATGCAAGGCAAAAAATAAAACTTAAGAGATCCTTAAACTGGAGTCTATGGAAAGATTTCAAGAAATCCATAAGCATTGGTAGGGGAATAAATGACACCTTTATTTTCACTAAATTTTAAAGGAAATTTAACATTTCCTTCGATTACAAAGTATTTAAAAAAAAAAAAAAAACTATTCTAAGAGGAAGTTTACAAGTTTCACCAGACTGCAATACCACAAAAAATGTTAAGAAGTTCTAATTTGAAACACTCTGACCCACAGTGATGCCTTACCTATTAAGTGTTCTAATATGAAATTAAGAAAGGAAAATTTAAGGATGTTAGAAAAGCAAAAAGTAAAATCCAAGACCATTCTCCCAAAAATGATATAAGTGAACAAAGCACTTCTATGTAAAATTATCAAAACCTCTCAAGTTTTTGTAAGAAACATCTCTACCTGGCAATATTAGTTGTTTTGACTTTGGTGTTCCTGTACTAAGCCTTTTTCCATATTTGCAGGTTATTTTCACTTGGTAAAAAAAAAAAAAAATCACAAATATAAAAACTACAGATACATGTTTATATCTATATATAAATGGAAATTTTTTTTTTATGTACCTCCTACAAATCTAAAATTTGCTAAAATGGGCAATTAGGAATAAGTAAATGGACAAGCTCAAACACAAATGCTGATCTCTCTAGTAAGCAGAGAAGAAAAGAGAAATCTGCATCCTCTTCAGTCCAGAAACTGTTAAGTTATTGTCAACATAAAAGCACTTTGGCTAAAAGTTGGTTTAGCTACAGACTTCAAAATGCCGACACCAAACTTAGATTTATCCAGTTCTTCTGCTAGGTGCTCAGTCTTCTATTGAAAATCCAGCATCCAAAGAGTTGGGAAGGGCTTCAACTGTTAGCTGGTCCAATTTCCTGCCCAGTGTAGAGTCGCTTTTACAATATCCCATCTGAAAGGCAGCTGTAAATGCTGTCTCAGACTGATTACAATCAATGGAGAACACTACCCCAAAATGCAAACCATTCCATTTCTAGACTCTTACAGAATTTGCATACAGGATACCAAACACATGCCCTTCAGGAACCAATAGGGAGCCAAAATGTACCTGCACAAGGCAGCTCATTCACACACACACAAGTACCCTGGGCCCTCTGGATCCCTCTCCAATCAATACAACTCCCTCCCTGTGACCAAGTATAAATCCTCCAGAAATGCATTTTAGTTAAACACACCCAAACTGACTGAGGGCTTGGAGAAAGGAGGCCAGGTGACCGAGTATTTGGACCTGACAAAGTTCAAAAAACCTGAAGAGATATACAGACATTTCTTTTGGGGACGGAAATACTTAAAACACTGTCCGAGCAACTAGATCTGGTCAAAGGTAGGAAGTACCTAATCGTCTGGATGCTGAATTCGGCCTTCTCTGAAGCTCCCGACTGGAACAGGGCCGGAGCGCACAGCATCGCAGGCCCACAGTAAGGAATGCGTGGGGAAATTCTGGAAGCTGCCGCGACACCCTAAATTCGCGCTGCACACGCTGGAGCTTCACTGAATTTCAAGCAGCTGAAGAGGGCCAGAGCGCGCAGGGACTGCAATCGGGAAGGCTGGGGTTCAAATGCGGCCTGACTCTTCTAGCTGTGTCGCCAAGGGACTTCCTGGGCAGTCCTTTAGCCTCAGTTTTCTCATCTATCATCAAATGGGGCTAAGAATCACCTACCTCCCAAAGTTGTTGTGAGGATCAAATGAGAACATTTATAAAGGGATTAACACAGCCCTTGGCATGAATTATGATGAGGACTGTAGTGATAATTATGCCTAAAATGCACATATTACAGCACTGTTTTTAGGAGAGTGAGCCACCCCAAAAAGACTTGAGATAACTGTTTTCCCATAATGTCCAAATCTCCTGGCAAAAGATCACATGAAAAGGGGCAGGTGGGTGGTGCAGTGGATAGAGCACCAGCCAAGTCTGAAGAACCAGGGTTAAAATCTGGCCTCAAGACACTTAACACTTCCTGGCTGTGTGACCCTGGGCAAGTCACTTAACCCCTTGCCTTAGCCCCCCCCCCCCCCCCCCCCCCCCCCCCCCCCCCCCCCCCCCCCACAGAAGTACTCAGCAGATGCTCCATTTACATACCAAACCTGCAAAATCAAAAGAAGCTAATGCTACAGATGCTGGTTTCTCCAGCAGACAACTCATTTTTAAAAACAGATTCTATAACTTTGCCCTTCCCATAAGAAATGGTCTATAATTAGCAGGGATTAAAAGTAGGGGACAAGGAAACAAATTATTAAGCAAGGAAATAATTTCTAACTGTAGCTATTCTTCATTTTTCCACCAAGGTGATAGAAATCTAACAGTAAAGCTTACCAAGAGCTTGCTTTTGTTCTGTGCCACACTTATCAGGTATAAATATTAATGCAAAGGACAAGATTTTCTCCTCCCTCCCTCCCTTCCCAGTCCAAACTTAGGAGCAAGTGGAAGAAGTCACAGAAAGCCAGAATGATGAAGTCATAGGGATGACAAACTTTCCAATTCTCCCCCCACAGGCCTTTCCTATATCCCTCATGGGTATGTGAGTAACAGGTTTTATGTGAATTCATCCCCAACCTCTTGGCTCTCTGCACTGAGCTAGACAGTCTGTTTCTGGGACCATTTTTGAAACCTCACCATTAGAGTAGGTTCAGCCAAAATGTACACTCCCCAGAGGGACGGGTCTTGAAAAACCAAGGACTTGCCTCAAAAGACAACGTTTGTATCTACAGATGGGAAAGTTCATTCATACAAGATGGTCTCAATTTCTGGTAAATATGTACAATGCTTGGACTACCTGCCTTCCAGGGAAGGGATGAGAGGAAGGAGGTGAAAAGTTGGAACAGAAGGTTTTGCAAGGGTCAATGTTGGAAAATTATTCATGCATATGTTTTGTAAATAAAAAGTTATAATAAAATATATATGTATAATACTGAGTGGTATGTTCCTATATAACACAATGCAGTAACTCTCTAAAAAGTAACTGAACATTTGATAGATAATTCTGAAGTACTGAATGATCATTAAAAGACTCTAGATGTGAGTTATTATTATCCTTCTCTGATACAAAGCTAAAGGAACACAGAAGGAAATATTTCTAGTTCCAAATAGCTTTATCACTACTCAGTTCTGTTAGAAAACAGTTTAGCTCAGGACCTCTTAAACTTTTTCTGCTTACAACCCCTTTTTGCCTGAGAAATGTTTATGTAATCCTGGATATATAAATATATAAAATAGGTATACAAATCAAACATTTACTGGTAACAAATCATAATTTCACAATCTCCACATTCAGTTACATGGCCCTATGTGGATTCATGAAGCACAGTTGCTTCATGGGATCTAGCCTGCTTTCCCCCAAATGCTAAGAATATCTCAGTGTACATCCAGGCTTAGGAAGAACAGTCATGAGTCTGCATGTGCATGTTCCCTGAATAGGTCTTAATTGTCAATATTTAAGTATATGACCATTTGAAAATGAATTATAAAAAGAGCTCTGGGTAGCTCTAATCTTATCAAATATATTTCAGAAAAGCCAGAAGACTTAATAGCAGAAATATACATCTCCCATCTGCAGTTTCCCTTTTCCCTCAAAACACCCGCAAGTTCTCCTCAATACTTTTTCCTGACAAGGAAAAATTGACCAAAGGCATGCACAAATCATGTACATTTATGCCGATGGCATCTTTCTGGGCACAGTAGCCTGAAAAGCATTAAGTCGCCTGTAAAGAGAAACTTTCACCAATTCTATATTTGTCCCAAATAAAGGCAGAAATTAATAGGTGGAAACTAACAACTTCAGGAAAGGAAATGAGCCCCTCATTTTTTATACAAGATAAGAAATGATTTGCATTTATTCTAATGAAACTTCCTAGACTGTCAGACCTTAGAAATTCTAATTAAAGAATAATATTCATCCC
The DNA here is from genome assembly GCF_902635505.1 of Sarcophilus harrisii. NCBI lineage: Eukaryota > Metazoa > Chordata > Mammalia > Dasyuromorphia > Dasyuridae > Sarcophilus > Sarcophilus harrisii. The sequence goes on along the minus strand of NC_045429.1, from coordinate 440,190,292 downwards.
TATAAAACCATTCCTCTATCTTTGAAGAACATTCCATTTTATGACAATGTTTATTCCAGACACTCTCTCACAGAACACCAGAAGCATAAAATTAACTATGTATCATGGGCATTTTCCTCCCGACTTTCTGTGTGAGGGAAAGCAAAGAAGTTAGGCTGGCTGACTGGAGCTAGCTTGGGGCAAAGTAATAGCCCACAGGGAGAGCTCAGTGTCCAAGCCAGGGCTCCACTCCACTGACAAAACATCCAGATATAAGACTGCTCTGTATTTCCCATTGTGTAAGTTCAAGGAACAGAAACACTTTGCCGAAACCTCTCCCAGTAACGCTATCAGTTTAGAGTGGCAAGAAAATTCAGCATCTTTAATACTAATCATAGCCAAAGCACCCAAATTACACTCTACTCCATTTCAATCTATTCTCATCTAGTTTATTTCCTGGCCTCCTTATCACCAGTTTTGTGAAGTGTCTTTTAGTTGTCCCACTAAAGTCACCATCTTATTTTAGGTGCCTCTAAACAGCAGTAAAAGAAATATTCTGAACCAAAACATTATTAACACCACAAACTGAAAAACCTAGTGGCCCCAATATATCCTTTGGTCAATGGAAAGCTTTCAAGCTAGGAGAGTGAAGTGTGAAGGCCCGCTCTAACTCACTAGTGCCTACCTGCCCTAAGGGACAGAGCAGCCCCAAAGGCAGGTGACTGGCTGCAGAAGTGAGAGCCCACCTCGGGGAGTTCTGGAGGGACCAAAGCTCAGCTTGGAAGGAAAAAGTGGAATGGTGCCTAGGGAACAGAGGAGGAAAAGTGGGAGAATGGGAGAGGATGGAGGGAGCATGGCTGTACTAAAGACAAGCCCCATCATTAGCTGTTGCAGGACAAGGGGCACGTGATTCATCTTCCCACTCTCCCATTGATTCACTGGATCACAGAGCTAGAAGGGACCTCAGGATATCTACAGAAAGCCCCTCCTTTTTCAGATTGATCACATATCCCTAAGGATCAGACCACGGTCTTCACTTTGCCAACCCTATATTCATGAATTCCTATAGCCAAAACAAGTCATCCAGTGGCCAAATCTACCCCACAATACCACAAAATAACTGTCAATCCAATCAGCTTGAAGATATATTCTAAAATTCCAATTTTTAATTATGATTATATCATAATTTCTTTCAACAAACAAAAAATAGTCCTCAAAGATAATGAAGTCATTGCCAGAAAAAAATCTGATGTTATATGGTATACACTCCCAACCTGAATTTAACAGGATTTTCCGTAAGCCACTGAAATCAGGAAATTTAACTATTCTACAATTCTCATGATGAGTAATGACATGCCAGCTGATGTTCTCTGTCCACAGAGACTTAAGTCAGACTACACCAAAAGCCCTTGAAGAAAAATAAATCCTGCCCATTTCCAACAAGGGATTTCTGGACTAGCCTTGTTTTCTTATTTTTCTTTCTATAATCCTCTCAATTCCCTAAAGAATGTTCAACTTACACTTTTGCAAATAGGATGAGAAAAAAATACAAACCATCAAATTTCCCAGTCCTTTATGCAGTTATTAATAACAGAAATTAGTAACAGAAAATAATAACAAATAACAGTATTTAATATTAATAAATATCATTAGCCTAAAATACAAGGCCAGGGCAATATACATCCTCAATATTTACCCATTTGCTTTTCCACTGCCTTATTTAAGGCTCATAATTCATGTAACTTTAATGGCTTTTTTAAACTAGGACATAGGTCCTTAAGATAATGAAATTTTACATGTTATCTAAGTCCAATCTCTTGATTTTACAGTAGGAAACTAAGGTTAAATGAAGCTATCCAAGTTATCCAAGCTATCCCAAGAGTTAGTATTCTCTAACTAGATAAAACATGTATACATATACACATAAATATGTACATTATGTAATCCAGTCAAACTTTGAAATATAGAAATAACATTAAAATTATTGCCATTTCCAAAATTTTCTAGGTATGATGTGAATTTTCTGTGAAATATACTTTAAAAAAAAAAAAAAACCAGACAACACAGTTAAGAAAATAGGGAATCCAAATTAACACACCTGGACATCATAGAGAGCCACAATATTTTCATGCTGAAGTTCCTATAAAACAAATTCAATCATAAAAATATTTCTTTTAACAAAAATTAAGTTAAAATGAGACTAATAATTAAAACAGTTTTCACATTTTAATCAACTATAACAGGTTATAAGTAGGCAAAGAAAGCACAGATTTATCTGATGAGCCATATTCTGGGAGACTCAATTTCTTCTACCAACTACATTTTAACTAAATGTAAAAAGAACTCCTATAAGTTAATTGATTCAACCCTAAAAACAAACTGATGTGTCTGAAAGGACCACAGATGGTATAGCTGACCATCTAAAAGCAATGTACAATTTCTAAATAGCAATCAAATCACTGATAAAATTAAAAAGTACTTTAAAGGATACATTATCTGCCTGAGAGATGAAAGGTAATTAACCTAAGTAAACATTTCATTTCTGGAATAAACATCAAAGGCCACATCCAAGGAATACAAGTCATAGCAAAGTTTCTCAATTTAGCAGAGGTAAAGCTAAAAGCAGAATTTGTAAAATTAAGCGGCCAACTGAAAATACAAAAACTGTATGAGATAAGAAAATCCCTCCTCCTCCATTTGGAATATGGACTTTCTCAATAAATAATATAACTAGGAAAAAAGAAAAAAAATCTCATTAGTTGGATTTAATATATTACTAGTTTCCACTAACTTTTAAATCTAAGCATTGTTACATCTAGTCACAAATTTAGTCTCCTATAACATTTTAGAGCACCAAGTATTCCAAAGGACCAAAATCCCTTCTACAAGATAAGAGCAATCAGTGAATGCTCTTTGGCTGCCTTCCCAATACTCATTTCTCCTGAAATCTTAATGTGGCCCACTCAATTCTAGGCCTCTTTGCTAGTCAAGGCTGCTGAGAATCATTTGTGAACTTCAGTGTCAACGAATGCAAAGTAAGAGGACATATCCACCTACCTTTAAGATCTTAATTTCCTTTCCAAGAAGTATTTGTGATTTTGACAAATTTTTTTTATTAATGCTTTTTATAGCTACTTCCCAATCAGTTTTCTGAAAAGCAAAAAACAAAAATTTCACCAGATTAGCATTGAAATCAACTCAAATTTTAGCACATCTTATTAGTAAATTATCACTCTTGGCAAAAAGAACGGCCAAACCTTTTACAATTATTTCTACTTCTGACATACTTTTATAGTAAACAAATTCTGAAATCTAACATGACCATCAACTTTTCAGTTGATTAAATTTTTTTTTACACATCTTGAGCATGCTCATTAGATTTTTAAAAGTCCACAGTTAAATCATGTTTTCCACTCAATATTCTAAGATACCCAAGAAGTGGGGGGAAGTGGGGGAAGAGTTTGCTCTGCTTGTCTGGGGTTATATAGGAAGTAATGCTGGGAAACATGACACCTTTGAATTTTAGAAAACCTCAGCCAATGGGAGAGCAGCCAATTTTCCATTGGGTCTACAATTATCAACACTAATATGACAAACACTGGAACTACTAGATTCCCCAAAGACCAAAAGGCTCCTAGCCTCAACATTGTTTAAAATGTCTAGATAAATAACATTCTGGAGTCCCAGGAAAAATAGGACAAAACTTTTCTTCTGTTATAAACAATATACATCTATATTATAACAATATATATATATATACATATATATGTTGTCTAACAACTTGAAGCCAGCAAGAAAAACACTCCAGCTGTCGGTAGATGGAGCTCTGCCTGTTGTGTAAGATTTAAGCCCTCAAAACAATCTAGGCAAAACAAACAAAAAAAAAGATGCAGACAATTGCAGATTAATAGGTCTTCCAATACAGCTAAGGCTAATTCCGTTTAAGGGCTAATTTCTTTCCAGTAATCAACACAGACCCTCTCCTTTTGATTACCCATAGTTACCCCCCCAAAAAATCCAAAAAACACTGATCTGATTTTAAAAATGTTTCACGATTATACTGTTCTCTTTATAAAGTTTAATTTCGTCAAAATTTGATGGTTTAAAAGCAACTTTAGCCCAATACCAAGTGCACAAACTGCTGGCACTAATCATTAGTCAGAACAGAAGAGAGTTGATGCGATCTATCTGGAAGGCTGCAATCCCCGTTTCTAAAGGAAGTCAGCTTTTCGGTCTTTGTTTTTTGTTTTGTTTTAAGGGAAGGAGGCAATAAGTGTCAAGTCCAATGGGGCTGATAGGAGAAAGGGACCGGAAAGTTGTCAGTGGCCGCTAATCTCTTCTTTTGCCGCTCAGTTGGAGCAGGGGAGAATCCGAGCAAGCTCGGGAGGGGGGAGAAGAGGCAGGAACGCATCGGCATTGTCAGTGCTAAGGGATGGAGAAGGGAAGGAAGGGATGAGGGGAATGGAGGTGGGAGGAAGGGGGACAGAGAAGGAGGAGGATGGAAAGGGGAGGGGGACACACTAGCTCTGTCAATCATAGAGGGTGGATGGCGAGGGGCAGAGGAGATGGAGGAAGTGGTTTGGGAAGGCACAGAGAAGGAAGTTGGAGAGGGGCTACAGGGGATGAAGGATGGAAGGAGGGTTAGAGAGGGACGGAGGAGGGGGGTAGGGGAGGGTTAAAGTGAAAGGGGATGGGGATGGATAGAAAGCGAGGAGGGGAAGGAGAAGAATGGGGGGGGTTAGAGGGGATGGGGGGAGTAGAGGGCATGGGGGAGGATGGAGGGGGTAGAGGGGAAGACTAGGAATGGGGGGGGGGGGGCCGCGGGCACGGGGCGCTGTCCATCCCGGGGCACACTCGGACCTCCCACTCGCCCCCCGCGGCACACCGAAACCACCCCTGGCAACCACGACCCCCGTCCGCTTGCAGGAGAAAACCTGTCCCAAGTTGGCCCATGTGGAGGAGGGAGGGAGTGGGGAACGGGGCGCGGGGGCCACGGCCGCTGGGGTTGGGGAGGGCGCTCGGGCAGCGGCTACCTTGCGATGCCGGCCTTTGAAGACCACGGCGAAGGCTCCGTGCCCGACGAGGTCTTTTTTGCTGTACTCGAAGTCCCCCACCACCTCCATGCTGGGCGCGCTGGGCGGGGGGCATGAAGCCCGGCGGGGGGCGGCTGCAGGCGGGAGGCCGCTCAGCCCCGCAGGGCCCCCAGGCCCGGCCTCGGCGTCTCCCCGACCGCACGGGCGGCGGCTGCGGGCCCGGGCCCCGGGCGGGCGGCGGGGGCGCTCATGCTGGGGCCGGGCGGCCTCCCTCGGAGCCCCAACGAGCGAGGGCGGCACTGGGCGGCGGCGGCGGGCGCGGGGTGCCGGAGGCGGCGGCGGGGCAGCGGCCCCGGGAGGGGGAGCGGAACGCCCGGCAACCGGGGCTCAGCCAGGCCTCGGGCGCCGCCCGCCGCCGCCGCTCCTCCGCATGGTCCGGCCCCCGACTAGGGGAGCTCCAGCCGCCGCTCGCGTCCCGTCCCCGCCGGCCCGGCCTCGCCCGCCCCCCCCTTCCCCGCGGTGTCCCGGCTCTCCGCGCCGCCGCGCCCCGCTGGGCCCAGGCCCGCAGGCGGCCGCTGTCACTGAGGGCCCCCGGAGCCGCTCGCGCCCCCGGGGCAGGACGCCGGCCGCGCTCTCGCCATCCCCCCCCCAACCCCCGCTCCTCCGGCCCGGCCCCCCGGGCCTCTTCCCCGCCCGCTCTCGCGTCGCCCGAGGGCCGGGGACGAGGGGCCGGCTCCGGTCACCCCGCAGCAGCAGCAGCAGCAGCAGCAGCAGCCCCCGCGCCCCGCCCGCTGAGCCCGTGCTCGGTCGGCGACTGCGCCGACTGCCTGCTCCTCCGCGCCGCCCCGCACGCTTTATAGGGCGCAGCGCTCGGCGGCGCGCGGGCTCCCTCCGCCGGGGAAAGAAGTGCACCCCCGCCCAGGCGCCGGGCCCAGGGGCTGCCCGGGCTCCCCCACCCCCGCCCCGCCTCCTTCGGGCCCCGGCCTCTGGGGAGGGTCCGAGCGTCTGACACCGGGGTGGGGGAGGGGAGGGTCAAGAGCCAGGCCGGGCCGAGGGGGGCTCGGAGGAGTGGGACGGAGGCCGGGACTCCGCCTCCCACCCTGCCCCCACTCCCTGGCTCCGACTCCGTTTCCGGACGGTGTCAACCCAGGACAGCGCGCTGAGCCGCAGGGGGGATGCGGCGGCCGGTCCGGACTCGCAGCTGCCTCCGCCGGGACTGGGACGGGGCGGGACGGGCGGAGAGCCGCTGGGGAAGGGTGCCGGGGCTCGTCCGCGGGGCTCGTCCGGGTCCGGCCGCCCGGGGGCCGGCGGAGCGCCGGGCAGAATGGGGCCATTGTGCGAGCAAGCGCCGGGGGCCAGGCCCGCCCCCCCTCTCCCCAACCCCCCTTCTCCCCGCCCCCCTCTCCTCGCCCCCCCCCCCCTCCCCACCCCCACCCCGTCCCGGGCCGTCCCCAGGAGGCAAACTCCGGGGACCGGGAATCTGCGCCTTCGGGGAGTTCCAGGAACGGGCCCGGAAACGGACCTCTGGGAAAGCGGGGGCCGCAGCCTCTCTGCCCCGCGGCCCGGAACGTCGGGCTTGGGGCGGGCAGAGCCTCGCCCCGGGGGGGGGGGGGCATAGAAAGGCCTTCAGAGGCCTTTAATCCATCCAGACCTTTTACAGAAAAGGAGACCGAGGCTCGGGCAGAGCCCAAGGTCACACGGTGTCGTCGAAGGAAGCATGGGAACCCAGGTCCTGCGATAGCAGAGCCTGCCACCTGTCTCATTCCCCGATGCCAGGGTTCCGGAGCATTCAGAGAGGAGGCTGTAACTTGGCACTGGGGAAGCCTTCCCCGGCTTTTCCTTTCAGACCAACTCCCAGTCCTGGCGGTCCGAGGGACTCCCCTTTAGTATGCGGACTCCCTTTATTTATTCCTCCTCCCTTTGTTAGTGTCCCCTGCGCTCAGCCGGTTCTTTCTTCCAAGCAAATTCATTTATTTTTAATACTCGTTGCTTTATGATTCACGTTGGGAGAGAAAAACCACTGGGGAGAGAAGAATAAAAGACAGAAAAAAGAAGTGCGCCTAGCACGTGCTGATTTACAGTCTCCTTGGTTCTTTTTCTGGAGGCAGGTGGCTTTTTCTGTCCAAAGCCTATTGGGATTGCTGTGGAGTGCTCAGCACTCCAAAGTTCTGAGCACACAGTAAGGACTTACTAGGCCCTTGTTGACTGACTGCTGAGACATGTGTTAAAACACACATATCCCCTGTCCCTTAATATCTTAGGCAGCCACAGAACTTCCCTGGATTGCCTTCTTAGCTGTACAATGGGGAGTTGACCCCTGAGGTTTCCCTCCTCCCCCAGCTCTTAGCTCCCATGACCACCCCAGGCCTTTCAGTCTCTGTTCCTGCACTTTACATCCCTATAGTATGGAAGTATCTATAGAGACATTCTTCCCAGAATCCCTTAAGGAGGCATCCTTCCTTCTCTATTCGCTGAGAAAATTGCTTATTGGCAGCGAGACTATCCTTTACATCACTGCCCCCTTGCCCCCCATACCAGATATTTGACACAAGCCCACTTTAGGCTGGGTCAACCCCATCAACACAGAGCCGGAGTTCTCCCACCGCACCAAACGGGCCAGATTTCTTGTGGGCTCACTGCGGGGAGGTGGCTGGTGTTCTGTGTTCTGGGGATGGGGGAGTGAAAGGCAGCCCTTCTAGCCAGAATGGTGAAATGGTGCATGGGAGCGGTGCAGTGCTGAGGAGTGACACGTCCCCTTCCTTGTTAAGTGTTTACCCCAGAGGTGACATCAGAAAATCACTAAAACTTCCCAGAGCTTGTTTTTCCTGCCTGTGAAATTAGAGTTGCTCTAGATGGCCTCTGATGCCCCTTCTAGCTTTAAAGCAAAGCTACCCCTGTCTCTGATACAGCTAATGAGTGTCTCAGTGAGTAACTCAAGCGTCCCCTGCTCCAGTTGCAACACTCTATCCCCGTGCGCCCAGCTGGTCTCTAAGATCCTAGCAGCTTTGGTACACTCAGAAATCCCCGCTCCCTTGTGGGGTCAAGAGAAAGCAGCAGAGGGAACAGAGAGCATAAATTGGGCCTTCTCCAGAAGCATGAGTGACTGCATCCTTTCAGGTGGGCCATTCAAATTATTCCTAGCACTCCCGTACAGCTTCCATCTTGCCCCAAAGACATGTAGCAGCATGATAACCATCCACATGTGGAAGGAGACAGAAGAGGAGAATAAGGAGAAAAGTAATTCTGGGAGACAGGACTCTACATACCCCCCAGGGTCTGCTTGAACCAATGAAATCCTAAATCCAAAACAAAAGATTACAAGGGATTTACATTCCCTCTTAAGGGCTGCAACTCTCTCCATGAATAAATAAAAAGTATTAGTGACTTCCCCAGTGCTAAGTATTGGGGAGAGTTAGACAGTCTCAGCTCCCCAGGAGCCCACACCGGGGGAAGATTCTGCTCTGTGGTAGATGTCCAAGCCCAAGAGCCCTTGAAGTACGTCAGTGGGTCAGAAGGAAAGGGCTACAGGTCCTTAGAAAGGAGTGGCAGGGCACCCGAGTGATGTAGACAGCCATAGCTGGAAGATTGGGATTCTGGGGACAGTGATGGTGGCTAGGGATCAGAGTCTAGTAGGGAAGAAGGCGTGTCAGGAGGATAGTTGAGGGAGAAGGGTATCCAAGAGGCTCTCAGGTCACCTGCTGGACAGTGACTGACCGGGGACAGAGGAAGGAGTACTGTTGAGGTTCAGAAGAGTGGACTACTTCTAAGAATCCAATAAAAGACTGATACACTTATACAGCTTTCAATCATAAATATGACTGAGATAAGTCTAGGAAGTAATCTCCAGATGAATTAAGGGTGGTCTCAGGCAGATTGGGTGTGCTTGCTTTCCTGAGGCAGATTGCAAAGCCAGAAGACCAAGGACTCTCATTAGAACAGAGGCCCCAAGGTCAAGGGACCCCCAAATCACATTATATCAGTACTGAACCCCCCACACCAACGGGCTGAGAAGCCAGGAAATGATTTGATTCTGCCCAACCTGGGAGGCAGATGTTGTGGTCTTACCTTCACTTTCCAGACCACGCATATATGAGGGCTTGGGATGTTATATATAATAAGACACAATTTCACCCGTTATTGAAATGTTTGCTCAGTTCAAAAATAAACACAGAACAATTATCCTCTCCCACAGGAATTCCCTTCCAATGGGGACAACACTGCTAGCCCTGACATTGCTACTCTAGACATCTCCAAAGCTGCCGCTGCTTCCAAGAATTCTATGTGGGAGCAAGCTGAGAGAATGCACAAGGCTGCAAGAGGCAAGGAGATCCCTCACATGTCTGCAGCTCAGTCTACATGCAACAGCCCATGTGGTAGTTGGCGTTGAGTATTCTCCCCATTTTATAGATAAACAAACTGAGGCTCTGTGCAGTATAAAGCTTAGACAGCTGGGAAACCCTCAGGGCAGACTTGGCCTCTGGCAGCTTGGAATCAGGAAAAGGCTGGACTCCCATCCACCTTTGTCACTAGATAACTGTATGATTGTGGCCAGATAAGTCCAGGGCCCTCTCCAGACATCTGATCTGTGTCTGGCCACTGGGCCCAGATGGTTCTGGAGGGAAAAGCGAGGCAGGCGATCCTACCCAGCCCTCCCTCCCTTCACCTGCGTGTCATTGCCTCCCCTCCCTGCTCTCATAACTATCTTTGACAAGGAGGGATAAACATTTCCCTGAAGTAAAACCTCCTCTAGGGAAAAAAAGAGTGTCTGATAGTGGAAAGAACTCCAAGCTTGGATTCCGGGTTCAAATCCTGATTTTTCTACTTTTGGACCTTGAATCTCTCAGGGCTTCAGCTTCCTCACCTGGAAGACCTTCCACTAGGGCACCTCTGAGGTCACTTGGAGCTCTAGCTCTGAGAATGTCAGACATGAGCCTGCTCTATCAGTAAAGCAGTCCTGGCAGGTGCAGGTAGGGAACCATTTGCACAACAGCATTAAAGAGAATTCAAACTTTCACCCCTTCTGGAGCTTCCCACATTTTAGGAAAATTTCCCCACTCAGTCCCTCCTTTCACCACTTACAGAATTTTTAGGTCTGAGTCACACAATTTATAAAATTCCATGATTGGATTGTGTGTGTCATAAGTTTCCCACTATACTACGAAGTTCCCGAGGGCAGGATTTATGTCTGATTTCCCACAATGCCCAGGGTAGGGCTGGGCTCATTTTTAGATAATTGTAGAATCCCATTACAGAATGTTATCGTAAATGTGCAAAGCTCAAACACTCTTAGAAGGCATCCATCCATAATTAGAGCAAAAGGGATAACTAGTCCCATGACCACCCTCCTGCCTCCATTTTACAGACCAGAAATCCAAGGTCAATGGAACCCAAGGTTGATGGTGGTGGTGAGTCAGCTTGAGTCCCTTCTGTAGGTTCCTCAGCTGACTGTCAAGGCCCTTCAGTAAGATTGCCAAGTCACATAGCTCTCCTGGGTGGGATTGGTATGGAGCCCTGGCCGAGAACCAGCACCCAATTTAGCTTCTACTTAAAACACGCCCAGAATGAGGGAAAAGCAGGAGGATGCCTTGTGTGGGCCACAGCTGGCAAGTGGGGACCAGGGCCCAGCCCGGGTTGTCCTAATTACCTCATTTGTTGTCCTCATCAGTGACATGGAGGGAAAAATCTGTTTCTGAGGAGCTCCTGGGTCACTAAGTGGGGTTGGCCCAGAAACCCTAAAGTACTGATGACTCCCTGAGGCAGGCAGGGCAGGGAGCTGTTGGGAATCCGCTCCCTCTTACAGTCCCACCCCTCGTGGAGGTCTAGGGTAACCCCACCTTCCATCAGAAAGCCAAGTTATAGCAAACCCTAAGGTTAAACTTCCCTTATAAATCTGCCTATGGCCCTTGGCTGAATCCCCTTTGGGTTAGCCAGTGTTCTGTCCCATGATGTCTTTCTCCTCCCCGCCAATGACTCCTCCATGTCTCGTGGTGTCTTTCTCCTTGCTATAGCTCACTCTTTCAGGGTGCTGAACTCCTCATGGACTTAACCTGCCAGCTCGGGGCACGCTCCTCCTTCACAGTGATTTCCCTTTCTCCTGCTTAACTATGAATTCCACTGGGGAACTTGCCTTCTCCCTCACTGATTGTGAAAACCCCTTTCCTTGCTAACTATGGGCTCTCCCAGTTCTATTTCACATTTACCATTCCTGGCGTCCGTTGTATCTCTTCATTTTGTCGTAACCTCTGCTCATAAATAACCCTTCCTTTTGGCAAAGAGAAAAGCCAGTGTAAATCCATCACATGGCCAAACCCCTGCATTTGATGTATCTACCTTACCTCAACATTAAGTGCCTACATCAGTCTCATCATTTCCTCTGGGGAGAATTCACTTCGATTCAACGAATATTTGTTGAACATTGTTGAACACCTACTCATCGGATAGCTAGGTGGTGCAGCACTTAGAACCTAGAACTGGAACCAACCCTGAATTCAAATCTGGTCTCAGACACGTACCAGCTACGTGACCCTGAACAAGTCGTTTAGCTTCTATTTGCCTCAGTTTCCCCATCTGTAAAATGAGACTCATAATACCACTGATCTCCCAGGGTTGTGAGAATCAAAGGAGATAATATTTATAAAGAAGTTGGCACACATTAGGCACGATATGAATACCAGTTATTATTATTATACTTGTTAGCATTACTATCTATATTATTATTAAGTGACTTGCCCCATATAACTTAATTTCCATTGTATGCCTCAGTTTCCTCACCTTTAAAATGGAGAAAATAATAGCACCTACTAACCAGAGTTTCTGAGCAGAAAATGGTTGGCCATTTCCTTCTCCAACTCATTTGACAGATGAGGAAACTGAGGCACACTAGGTTAAGTGACATGCCCAGGGTCATACAGCTAATAAGTATCTGAGGTCGGATTTGAACTCATGAAGCTGAGTCTTCCTACTTTCAGCCTGGCATTCTAGTGAGGATGCCATCTAGCAGCCCCAGGGAAAAGGAACAGCTGGCTTTTAAGTCAGAGATTCGGTTTACAATCTGACTTTGGCAAGAGAGGCAGCCAGGGCAAAGAGTGCTGGACTTGGATCAGGAAAACCCTAACTCCAATCCTACCCCAGATACTTACTAGCTGTGTGACCCTGAGCCAGCACTTCACCCCTCTTAGCCTCAGTTTCCTATTAAATGAGAATAATAATGTTGTAAAGATCAGAATAAGATTTACAAAACCCTTTATACATTTCATAGATCTTATAAAACGCTTTACATACCTTAATACCAATCAGTAAACATTTATCAAGCACCTGCTGTGGGCCAGACTCCCACTAATGCTAAGGATACAAAAAGGAACAAATGCTATGTAAATGTTCCCTGTTATTATCTCTTGATAAGGAAAGTCAGTTTTTTCCTCTGTATAATGGCCCGGAACAATCCAAAAGGGCCTCACAAGCTGAGCAGGTGGGGTTGAAATGGGCAGTGAGAGGAAGGAGCACGTAGGCTCGTAGGCTCGGGGAACCACGGGAGCAGGAGCCTTACAGAGCATTCCTCCAGTGATGGGGAAACAGATAGACTGGCTGGAGAGCAGTGGTGGAGGGGCTGGCTCCTGTTAATCCACTGACAGGAAGGCCTGAGTCACCGAGGGACGTGAGGTAGACACTGTCAGGAGGGACCTAAGGCAGACACTGTCAGTTGGGACTAGCCCATCCATAGGCGTCCTTGCACATCTTAACCCGCTCGATAAATATTTAATGGAAAATGTGACCAGATTATTAGGAAACTCTAAATGTCCAGGTCGTGGAAGTTAAGACTTTTTCCAGCCTAATACAAATGGAAAAGGGGCCTAGTTCCTAGAACATGGCTCAATCTGCCCCTCCTGGTGGGTTCAAGGCACATCCCACCTTCCCTTCTTCCTTCAAAACCTAGCATTGTGCTGAGCATCTTTTTTCTCACTCAGGCTGGAAATACAGTGACCACTTATGGTCCCTCAACCAAGCCCCTGACATGGAGGCTCTGGAAGAGCCTGGGAGCTCTGACCTGCTCTGCTGGTCTTTCTGGACTTGAGGCAACATGGCAGTCCCCTGCTCTTGGGCTTCCCCCCCATGGCACCGAACCCCGGTTCAGACAGACATCTCTCCCGCTCTGTCCCAGAGCTCGGAAGGAGAAGGAATACTGTGAGTACTCGGGACAGGAGGAGAGAGGAAGCTGCGCGTTTCCCCTCTGACACCGGGTGTCCCTGAAACATAAGGCCCGTTTCTTTTGTGATGGATCTTTCCTGACACTGGAACAAGTATCTGGAGAAAAATGGACTAAGTCACCCCTCGGAGCTTCCCAAAGTCAGCACTCACTAGGTACTGGTTGACAGCAGAGAGCTCAGGAGCAGCAATGGCTGGGTCTAGTAAGGAGCGAGCCCTGAGAAACCCTGGGCTCCGGTCCTAGTCACTGACCAGTCTGCCCTTGTCCTGCAAGGAGCCAGCCCAACTGAACAAGAGAGGGCTTCCCACGGCCATGCCATCCCCAGAAGGAAGCCCCTCGGGGGGGACTCCAGAAAGGAGAAAGCAGGGAGGAACCCCTCGCCTTATGGGTAGACTTTATACATGGGAGTCTCATCCCCTACATTTATTATAGGCAGGCAACAAAACCTCATAGAAATCCAAGCTTTTCTGCCCAAGTTGGGGGCGAGGGGGAGTGTTTACAGGAGACCTAAGAAACTCTAACCCTTTGAGGTTACCCAGCTACCCCCTGGCACTGCTGAGAGAAGGAGCCCCAGATGGGGGCCACACAGATTATTAGAAAGTCCTCCAGAAAAAAAAAATCCACCTCCTGCCCTCAACAAGAGCCATTTTGTAGATGAAGCCAGAAGGAGCTCAGGACACAAAGCCTGTGGGATTAGTAGAGATGGGCACAAAGAAGCAGAGTACAGAGGCAGGGACCTGAGGTTCTGGGGGGAATGAAGGAGAAAAAAAAGAGAAGCAAAAATCCAAGGAAAGGAGGAGGAATCTTAGTCCCATAATGATCCAATGATCCACATAAATCATAAATAGAGTCAGGTTCTGACTGTTGAAATAATGAATTATGTATATTCCATTAGAAAAATGTTTTCATGCAAATATGAAAAAACTCTGGTATGATTTCACATATATGAGATAAAAAAAAGACAAATGCTTCCGCTTGTGATATTCAGAGTCCCCAGCCCCGATCAGGGTCATAGGTTTAGATCTGACAAGGGCCTTAGAGGTCATCTAGTCTACTCCCTCCTTTGCCCCTTCCTCCCCCATCTAAATGAGCCAATTAAAGCCTTGAGAGTGCAAATTATCTGTCCAAGGTGACACAGCAAATAAGAGATGAAGATGAAATTCAAACCCAAATCCTCAAATTCCACATCCAGCATCCCTTCCATTCCCAAGGGACTACTCCCAACTACTGCTTCCAGCTGATTTCCCTGAGCTTGAAACTTTATTGGACAGAGCTGGTCCCGGCTCCTAGACAATAATGGCCTATTACTATATTCTCTGCCAGAGTAAATTACTCCCTTTTTTATCTGCCTCACTTTCTACTTCTGTTAAAAAAAAAAAAATCCCCTTTGTGGATTGGGAAGCTCCATTGTCTTTCTAATCAAAAATGTCCTGGTTGCTCCAGATGGAAATAGCAAACATGGTGCATTCTGGGCTGGCAGTCCCTAAAGTTGGACCACGTGGCACTGTGAGGTCCCTTCCAAATCTAATCTGTGATCGGTCATCGACACCGACAGAATACCTACTAAGCCTTGTACCATATACAAAATAGTAATAATATGATCTACTGCTTATATACACTTTATTTAAATATTTATATACTTACACACACTTTAAGGTTCACAAAACATTTTACAGATATTTCCTTTTGATCTTCAAAACATCCATGGAAGATAATTATTAATAGTTTTTCCATTTTATAGATGAAGAAATTAGGGCTGAGAGGGATTGTGTAGCTCCAGAAAACTGAACTCTTTATAGGACTCGGTGATTTTCAAACAGATCAGTTATCCTCATCTTCAACTGACAATTAGCATATACAACTGGCCCTACATAAATCGATAGCTATCTATGTGATGTGAGTTGTCCTGAGCAAGACACCTCCTCCAAGAAATATACCCCTCACCACAATCACCCTGAAATTCTTCTCTTGAAGATTTTTGTTTTCTTTTGCCTTTAAAAAAAAAAAAAAAAAAAAAAAGAATAGTTTCAGCACTTAGTGCCTATAATATAGAAAGTATTTCATGTTTAATATATATTGAATTACTTGCTGTCTAGGGGAGAAGGAAAAAATTTGGAATACAAAGTTTTGCAAGGGTGAATGTTGAAAACTAAATTTGCATGTGTTTGGAAAATAAAAAGCTATCATTTTTTTTCAAGTGCTTAATAAATCCTTGTTTGACTTGATATTAACTTCCTTTTCAGCTTTGTTGTTTATTAGCATGCAGGCCTCAGGAGACTTCAATTCCTGGGAAAATTCTAGGACAGATAATCAAAGAGATGGTTGCTGAGTTTCTAGAAAGGGAAAGAGTGACAAACAGCCAGGATAGTTTCATCTGGAATGGTTCATGCCAGAAGGAAAAATTGTGTTTACAGTTTATTTAAATTTTGGTAAAGCTTTTGGGAAGTTTCTCATGCTAAGCTAGAGGAAAAGATAGCGACGTTGGCTAGAAGGTAATGCAATCAGATAAATTGGGAACACATTGGGACTCAAAGATTAGTAGTTAATAATTTAACTTTTTCATCATTGCCTTGAATTCTGGCCCAAAAGTGGGAGTGCTGTTTAGCACACTAGGTGATAGAGCAGGAGCCAAAGGGATCTAGACAAACTAGAGCACTGGGTTGAATTTCAGAAGATGAAATTCAGCGAGGATAAGTGTAAATTCTTGTACAAAAATCAGCTTCACAAGAATGAGGTGGGGAAGGCACGTCTGGATAGCAGCTGTTCTGAAGGTCTGGGGATTTTATGTGTGCAGGCTCAATGTGAGTCAGAACTGTTGGGTTTCAGTCAAAAAATCCCAATATATTCAGAGGGGCTTAACTTTTTCTATTTTTTTATGAAAGTTTTTTTTTAATATATGCATGGATAATCTTCAACATTCACCCTCACAAAACCTTGTATTCCAAATTTCCCCCCTTCCCCAACGCCCTTCCCTAGATAACAAGTAATCCAATATATGTTAAACATGGGCAATTTCTGTGATATTTCCACAATTATCACGTTGCCCGAGAAAAGTCAGATTGAAAAGGAAAAAAAATGAGAAAGAAAATAAAATTCAAGCAAACAACAAAAAAGTAAAAACGCTACGTTGTGGTCCACACTCAGTCCCTACAATCCTTTCTCTGGGTGCAGATGCTCTCTCCATCACAAGATCATTAGCCTGACTTGTCTCATTGTTGAGAAGAGCCACAGCCATCAGAATGGATCATGGTATAGTCTTGCTGTTGCTTACGACGATCTCCTGGTTCTGCTCACTTCTCTCAGCATCAGTTCATGTCAGTCTCTCCAGGCCCCTCTGAAATCATCCCAAGAGAATAACTGCTACAATTCCCATGGCGTCCTTTGCCCTTCTTATCTGGAGAGTGTTCTCAGTCCAGGTACCCCAGTGTAAGGACATTGACATAGGAGAATGGTGACAGGTTTTGAGTCAACAGCAAAAAACCATTTAGCTGAAAGAAATGGGGAGGTAAACCTGGCGAAAAGAAGGCTCAGGGAGGTAATAATAGTTTCCAGATATTTGAATGTGGAAAGGGAATTCTACTTGTCCTTTTTGACTCCAGGGGGCAATTTGACTCAGGGGATGGGAGTGGGAGTGGGGGTGAAGAGTGGGGTGGGGTGGGGAACAACCTCCCACCATAATTATCCCAAGTGGAAAGGACACAAAGTTGGTGAATTCTGCCTCCTGGGAGGTCTTCAAGTAGAGGCTGGAGACCATCTTCATGTAAGAGATTGAACTAGCTCCCTTAGGGCTCGCAACTTCTGTACTTCTGTCATTCCTTCCGAGTCTTGTAGACTCTAAGTTGCACAGTGAATTTTCAGGTTTCTTCTTTAAATAAAAAAAGGGGGAAAATTAAAATGACCCAAGGAGGGCTTTTCCAAGGGAATCCAAGTTAGATTTGTGCCCCCTGTAACCAAATAAAGGGCTTGAATTGGATGCCCTTGCTGATAGTGGTGGCAATCTCAGCCAAAGGATCACTTCTTCCCACCCCACAGCTCTGGTCCCTCTCCCACCCTCTCTAGCTCCCATCTTTCAGGAGTAAAGGTGCCTCATAATGTTCCCAGGCATTCTTTATTCCCCAGCAAGCTCCCTTCCCAATCCCACCCCACCCCAACCCCCAGCTCCTCCCTCTTTCCCAGGCACAAAAACTCACAGCCAATGCTCTGCTCGTTATCAACCTGTATCTCACAGCCAGCTGCTGAAAGCATCATTAGTGGTCTAGGCCTAAAATGGGGGTGATTATGAGGCACTTCCCAGGGCTGGTGGCTAAAATACCTGATTATTATATCCGGGACATCAACGCAGGAGCCTCAGATAATGGAGTGCGGAGGGAGCTGCTCTCTACCTGATGGAAGCGGTGAGCATATGGCTGGAACCATCAGAGTGAATGAGTAACCCGTTCCTCCCCTTGCGGGAACTATCCAACGCCATCTGAGATTAAACTCAGCGGGGCCCCTGCACAGTGTCATGGGAGAAGTCATGAAGGCCCTTAAGGATCTCGGGGCCTTATGAGCTTAGAGGCCCTTTGACCCAACCCTCTCATTTTACAGGTGATCCAGAAAAGGGAGGCCATACAAGTAGGCCGTGTCAGAGATGGGATTGGAAGCCATATTCTGACCCCCAAGCCAATACTCTTTCCATCGTACTTGAAGAAAGCCATAAAGTACCTTGTGATTTTCTAAGCCATAAAATGCTTTATTATAAGTTATAGTTATTCATGTATGGGACTGCTTGTCATCTAGGGGAGGGAGTGGAGGGAAGGAGGGGAAAAGTTGGAACAGAAGGTTTTGCAAGGGTCAGTGTTGAAAAATTACCCATGAATATGTTTTGTATATAAAAAGCAATAATAAATGAAATGTAAAAAAAAGAAAAGAAAAAAAAGAAAAAATAATGAGTTATAGCTATTGCAGAATTGAGTTACAGGATAGGAGTGGTAGTTTTGGGGGCTCCTAGAATGGGGGAGGTCTATTGAACTGTTGAGGTGGGAGGGAGCTGATGACTTCAGCTATGATGACAGACAATAGGGAAGCTAGGTGGTGAAAGAGATAGTGTTGGGCATAGGATCAAGAAAACTCATCTTCCCGAGTCCAAATCTGGCCTCAGCTACTTAATAGTCATGTGACCCTGGACAAGTCACATAATCCTGTTTACCTCAGTTTCCTCATCTGTAAAATAGGTTGGGGAAGGAAATGGCCAATTACTCCAAAAGAATCCCAAATGGGATCATGAAGAGAAGGAAATGGTAAATCACCCCAGAATCTTTGCCAAGAAAACCCAAAACAGGGTCACGGAGTCAGACTTGAATGAACAACAAAAATGACATCCAGCCAGAATGAATCAGGGGAGGCTGGGAGGCAGGGTTTGGTCATGTGCACCAGGCTTTCAACATCCTATTGCTCACTCTGAGCTCAACTATGGGGATTAGATTTGCTTTGCATGATCCCATGACAGAACTAGAAACAATGGGAAGATATTGCACATCAATGGATAAACAAAACTAAGTACTTACTAACACTGGGGCAGGGGACATGAAGGCAATGAAGCAGTCCCCTCTTACAAAGAGCTTATATTCCAATAATAAAGACAACCAGGACATGCATATTTGTATGGATGTATGTATAGAAATGAATCTGTATATACATGTATGTATGTATATGTAAACCTATGGATGCATGAATATATATATTCACTATATGTCTTGTTTGTCCTTCATTTTCAGAGAACCAGTGACATCTTGATTTGTTCATGACCTGGATTTAAATGAGGCAGCATCGTACAAAATCAACAACCTCATTTTCTCTTGCAAAGTTGCCAAAGTCTAGTGGAGAAGACTGGAGGTGGCCTGGGATGCAGCAAAAGGACCTTGGTGGTTTTGTTTCTTGACTAAGTGCTAAGCATTTCACAGCGCCAGCTTCAGCTGCCTTCACGGACATTGGAATAAATTGTTCTCATCTACCCATTCTGCAGGCAAGGGAAGTTGAGGTAGACACTCCTTCCAACTTACCAATTACTTTGAGGTCCATTGGTTCCCCTCAACCTGGCTTAGCCCATCTGCCAAGAGTGCCAGGATATGGCGACAGCCTCTTGGTACAAGGGTCCTCAAACTACTGCTGCGGGCTAGATGTGGCAGCTGAGGATGATTATTCCCCTCACCCAGGGCTATGAAGTTTATTTAAAGGCCCACAAAACAAAATTTTTGTTTTTCTCTAGTCCGGCCTCCAACAGTCTGAGGGACAGTGAACTGGCCCCCTATTTAAAAAGTTTGAGGACCCCTGCTCTTGGAGCAGGGGATTGTTGGATGCCTCCAGAGGAACACCCCATCCATCCCTATGTATCTACAATGTAGATGCAACACAAGATAGCTTAGGAAAGAAGGCACCAGCAGCCAAGATCAGTAGGTCTTCATGCTACTGGGTCTTAAAGGTAGAGATAAATTCTATGAGACTGAGATGAAATGAGAGTGAATTCCAGGCACAGGGAGAGGGGGGCAGGAATACAAAACATGGCAATGGGAGGTGGGATATAGTGTATAAGGAACCAAGAAAAAAAAGCAGTTTGTGGGGATTAAAGAGCACAAGAGGGGGATGGTTTGTGATGGGCTTTGAAAAACAAAAAAAGGAGTATATATATATATATAAAATGCAGCTACAGATTAGATGTAAAGGGAACATGAACATCCCAACAATTACAGCTGTCACAAAGTAGAATGGATGATGCAGTGTTCTTCTTTATCAAAGGGTATTCAAGCACATGTTAGGAGACAACTTGTTGGTAGAATGGAAATCGGATTCTTTTTTAGGGATAGGTTGGATTGACGGGTCACTGAAGTCTCTCAACAATTCCACGGATATAGACTGTTTTTGTTGGCAGCCTAGAAAGCTCGTGCTATCTTAAGCTGCATAAGGGAATCACGGTGTTTCGAACCACGAAATAATGGGCCTCCTGTACTCTGCCCTGGTCAGATCATGGGGCTCACTTCTGGAAACCATGTTGTAGGAAGAGTGGATGGGGTCAAGCTGGGATGAGATCAGCCCAGATAGTGAAGGTCCTTGAAACCATCACATGAAGATCAGGTGAAAGAAGCAGAGACGTTTAGTCCAAAGAAAGGGATGAGTGAAGGATTATTAGCTTTAAGAGGGATTGCCCTGGTTCCTTATGGTCCCAGGAGACAAAACAGGGAGTAAGGGATGGAAGTCACGGGTACTAACTGGAAGATGAATTTTAGGATCAGAAATCAGGAATCAAAGGGAACCTCAGAAGTCATCATTTCACAGAAAAGAAATTGAGACTCAAGGGGACCAAAAGAATTGCTCATAGTCACAAAGGTAGTAACAAAAGTAGGATTCGAACCCAGCTCCATGGAAGGAAAATTTTCCTCATAATTAGAGCTGGGCAAGAGGATGATGGATGGGCCACCTCAGGAATAAATTTCATTTATCTAAAAATTTCTGAACAAAGGTCATTGAACTACTTGATTGGGGTAGGAGGGATTTTTTTTTTTTAGGGATAGGTAAACCTGAAAACCTTCTGGGGTCCCTTCCAATCTCATTTCCTGGTCTGAGATCTTACCTCCTCTGGGGCCTCTGGGACTTGGTGTGAGTTTGGTTTGCTTTAGGCAATGCTATTGTCTGGTTTTTTGTGCTGGGAAGCCTTTGACCCCTGTTTCCCAGACTTGGTATCTACTCCAGACTCTGCTCTGGCCTTTTCAGGCCAGTATCTGAGGCCGCTGACCTCGGCTTGTTTGCCCAATGGCTTTGTCCCCTCCCTTTCCCCACTACCCAACACTCCTGGTTCCTAAAGGCTTTCATCTGCCCCAAGAAAGGAGGACAGGGAGAACAATATAGAGAAAAGCTCAATGAGAGGCGGGTGGTGAAGGCTTGCTTTGCCCATTTCCTGCTGTCTTGGCCATGGTGCTCACCTCCTCCCCCTCAGTCATCCCTGCTGCTGTATGTGTCACGTTGGGCACATGTGCCACAGGCCAGCCATTGGATGGCATCAAACTCTAAAATCCTGCTCCAGCCCAGCTCTCTTTGGCTTGGCATGAAAGCCGGGCTGGTGCCCAGAAGCCTATTGGTACATGTGCTCCCAGGACCTGTGGTGAGCCCTATAGAGGAGACACTCACAGTCACCTGTCCCACAGGAGCCTGCTGCAGGAGGCAGGGAGAACTGATTCTAGAGAAAGGGGCTGTCACCTGGAAGAAGGACCCCTCTTCTTCTATGTGGTTACAGAAGGGGAAAATGGAGCAGGGAATGGGTCAAGTCATTATGGTGTATTTGGAAGGGATTTCAGGCCATACCCATTATTGGAAAGATCTTTCCATCTAGACT
Organism: Sarcophilus harrisii; assembly: GCF_902635505.1. Taxonomy (NCBI): domain Eukaryota; kingdom Metazoa; phylum Chordata; class Mammalia; order Dasyuromorphia; family Dasyuridae; genus Sarcophilus; species Sarcophilus harrisii. The sequence goes on along the minus strand of NC_045429.1, from coordinate 440,168,712 downwards.
TTAGGTTTAGGGCTAGAATAAAACTCAGAGCTCAATAAAACAATGATTTCCTCTGAGCAGGACCAGGAGATCATTCTATACTTCAACAACAATACTATATAATGATCAATTCTGATGGACCTGGCCATCCTCAGCAATGAGATGAACCAAATCAGTTCCAAAGGAGCAGTAATGAACTGAACCAGCTACACCCAGTGAAAGAACTCTGGGAGATGACTATGAATCACTACATAGAATTCCCAATCCCTCTATTTTTGTCTGGCTGCACTTTTGATTTCCTTCACAGGCTAATTATACACTATTTCAGAGTCCGATTCTTTTTGTGCAGCAAAATAACTGTCTGGACATGTAGATTTATATTGTATTTAATTTATACTTTAATATAGTTAACATGTATTGGTCAACCAGCCATCTGGGGGAGGGGATGGGGGAAGGAAGGAAAAAATTGGAACAAAAGGATTTGCAACTGTCAATGCTGAAAAATTACCCGTGCATATAACTTGTAAATAAAAAGCTATAATAAAAAAAAAAAAAAAGAAGAAGAAGAAAGAAAGAAAAGAAAAGAAACAATGATTTCCTCTTCTCTACTTCCACACTACCCCGTCACCTGTGCTGGCCCCAGTCATCCCTGCTCTGATGCAACTCAGTTTTCCCTCTATTTTATTTTCATATCCATCCCTACGACATATCTCCTTACAGACTGTACGTTTCTTGAAAGCAAGATTGTTTTATCTTTTCTCGGCATCCCCAGTCCCAAGTATACACTTGGTACCAAATGAATGTTTATCAAATAAGCCTAAATCTAATTGGAATTTCTGATGCCCTTCTAGGATCAAGGAGGGCTTAAATAGGCCATGGGTGTCAGGGGGATGGCTGAATAAACTCTTAGCCTGGGAGGTGTATTTGGGATCATTAATTTAAATCTAGAAAGTATCCAATATTCCACACTTCCACCTAAAATCTATGGTTTCTATGATCCTAGGTGAGCTTCATAATGTCTTTTTTTTTCCTCTGAGGCAATTGGGGCTAAGTGACTTGCCCAGGGTCACATAGCCAGGAAGTGTTAAGTGTCTGGATTGTCAAATTTGAACTCGGGTCCTCCTGACTGCAGGAATGATGTTCTATTCACTATACCACCTAGCTCCTGAGCTTCATAATTTCAAGTATAGAGAAGTTAAAAGATTTGTTTGGGTCTTATGTCATCATCATCAATAGCCATGTTTTAGGTCCTTTCCAAATTATCCATTTGATCCTCACAACAACCCTGGGAGTTAGGTCCTGTTATGACCCCATTGTACAGATGAGAAAACTGAGGCATAGTTTGCCCCGTGTCATCCAGCTGGGACCAAGGCTGCATTTGAACTCAAATCTTTTTGACTCCAGATCTGGCACTCTAGCCATTGCACAATCTACTCTCTCTCTCCATCCCCCCCAATAATAGAAAAAATGCCGATGTGAAGCTATTAGACCTGGGTTCAAATTGCAGCTCTCTCAATTACAACCCATGGAATTTTGGCCAAGTCTTTCCAACTTTAGGTCTCGATTTCCTCATCTGACAAAGGAGGAGTTGTACTTGACCTCCAGACTCCATTCCATCTCTAAATCCTATGAGGTCAAGGCCAATTCCTGCAGTAAATAGCAAATGTATAATTTGAACCAAGAACCCTTTCTTCTGCTACCAGAACTCCTCCTAGAGGCACAGGCTTCCCACCTGGAGAAGACCAATTCCCTTCTCTTCTTCAAGGCTCGTGGTTCAGTTGTTCGGGGGTTTTCCAGCAGTGTCCAGTTGGACCCTGTTGGACACATGAAGAGTTCTTCATGACCACATTTTGGTCTCCTTAGCAGAGGTACTAGAATGGTTTGTCATTTCCTTCTGTAGCCCATTTGACAAGTGAGAAAATGGAGGCAAACAGGGTGAAGTGACTTGCCCAGAGTCACACAGCTTGGAAGGGTATAAAATGGGGCATTGTTATGACAACAGGCTTGTTGTGAGGTTCAAATGAGAGAATTTGCAGGGGCTGGTGGCTAGGACACTGACTATAGACTCAGAGACTTGTGGGTTTAAATCCTATCCCTGATACTAACTTTGTGACTGTGGCTGTCACTTAATCTCTCCGAGCCACAGTTTCCTTCTCTATAAAGTGGCGAGGAGTCCAGCCCCGGCTTGCTCTCCACTTTGCCATCTAACTCCCCTAAGTAACCGAGAGGACAACTCCTGATTTTTGTGTTGTTTTAGAGGTTCTAGAGAACTTGTCTATTCCCTGCCTCATTCAATTCTCTAAACAGTTTTTTGTTTATTTGTTTGTTTTATTTTTTGTTTTTTGTTTTGTTTTACAGTGGGGAGGGCAAATGAGACATGACAGAGAGAAGAAAATGGTGGACCGGAGCCAAAAAGTCCTATTTCTAAAATGTACTTGCTGTGATATCCTGAACAAGTCCTTCACCCTTTCTCAGACTCAGTTTCCTCATCTGTAAAATGGAATATTATTATCACAACAGGCTTATTGTGAGGTTCAAATGAGGGTCTGCAGGGGCAGTGGTCAGGACACTGACTTTGGATTCAGGAAGCCGTGGGTTCAAATCCTATCCCTGATATGGACTAACTTTGTGACTATGGTCAAGTCACTTAATCTCTCTGAGCCAGTTTCCTTATCTGTAAAGTCGAGATGAGAGAGCCTGTGCTCTGTAAGGGACTTACATGAGGTCATAGCTGTGAAGTGCTTTGCAAACCTTAAATCATAATCTGCCCGTCTGTTGTCACTATTACCATTAGTTTAGAACAAATGGGAATGGGAAAGTAGAGGGAGTCTGGAGCCCGGCTCTCCCAGGCCCTTTAGCTGGGCTGCTTTGTGCCAACTAGAGAAAAAGTTACGGCCAGAAGGCAAGTGACTTAGCTAAAGTCACCTGATGAGTCAGGAGCAGGGATAGAAAGAGAAATTCTCCCCGCCCTGCCCTCACCTGATCCAACTCTTAGGTAACCATTCCAAGAATCTCTAAGTAGGGACAAGCACTACAGGAGAGCCCTGCTAAGAAAATGTCCTTAGGTGCCCAGGTTATAGGGCAGATGGCTTTATAAGGGACTCTCAACAAGCAGTCTCTTGGAAGGGCTTCCGGACAAATCTGCCTTACTCCGGCCCCACAGATGGCCCCCCCAGCCCTCGGGTTCTCTCAGAATGAGAACTCTGGGCTCACAAGAAACCAGATCCAATCCTGACTCCTCCACCCCAGAGAACCATGGTCTCTCTTTGGGCCATTGTCCCCATCCCAGAGAACCTGTCCTGCCAAAGTTCCCTTGTTAATGTCGTGACCCAGTTTCTCCAATTGTCCTGTTTAGTTATTCTGCCTTGGGTTATAATCTTTCCCTCTTAATGTTTGAGATAAAGGTTTTATATCTTTAGGTTATAGACATGCCTTCTTAATGTTTGACAAGATAAAGGTTTATCCATTTTAGATGTCATTAGAATATCAGTAACTTCCCCACCATTAGGTTATCCCCATCTAGGTGCCTCCCCCATTATGTCATTGTTCTTGTTATCTTATAAAAAAGTTTGGAGGGGTGGACTTTTTGAGATGATAGCCTCATCCAGCCCTGGGACCAACCATGGATCCATTGATCCCAGTATCTCTCTCCATTTAATAAACTATTGAATTGGTTGTCTTGCTTAGTTTCTTCAACATTACAAACCATGATCTCTTTTTGGCTCATTGTCCCCCCCCAGAGGACCATGGTCTCACTTTGGCTCATTGTCCCCACCCCAGAGGATCATGGTCTCTCTTTAGGTTAATGTCCCCATCCCAGAGGATCATGGTCTCTCTTTGGCTCATTGTCCCCATCCCAGAGGATCATGGTCTCTCTTTGGCTCATTGTCCCCACCCCAGAATAAAACTCAGGAGAAATATAAATGATGTATGACTTGTGCCTTTTTTTTCCCCAAGAGAAGAGCATCCTAATTCCTGCAGAAGTCCTCAATCTGAAATTTGAATGTAGGGTACGAGACAGCCTCATTTACACCCACTGCAGAATATACTTGGGGTGCCAAGGAATCACCAAAGCCCATGAACAAATAGCCAACTATGAGGCGCTTGGATAACCCACTACATGTGGCTGAAATAATACTCCCCCATCCACCTCAGGGCCGCACCAACTGAGCAGCTCAAGCGATGGGACAGAGGGTTTGCAAGGTGCAGAACGCCTGCCCTTGTGGCATAGTTGGTTCTTTTCAGTTTTAAGGAGATGAGGTAGAAGAGAAGGAAGAAGAGAAAGAAAAGGAGGAGGAAGAAGAGGGAAAAAGGAGGAAGAAAAAGAAGAGAGGGAGGAGGAAAAAGAGAAGAAGAAAGAGAATGAACAGAAGGAAGAGGGAGAGGAAGAAGAGGGGGGAAGGAGGAGGAGGAGATAGAGGAGGAAAAAGAAGGGAGGAGGAAGAAGAGAGAAGGAGAAAGAAAGAAGAGGAGGAAGAGGAAGAGGAGGAAGAAGGGGAGAAAGAAGAGGAAGAGGAGCATGTAGCTTTTTTTTCTTTCATTTTTTAAAAAGTTTTTATTTTTTTAATTGAGCATGTAGGTTTACAAGATGCTTTACAAATGTTTCATTTGATCCTCACAACAACCTTAGGAGGCAGGTACTATTATTATCCCCATTTTACAGATAAGGGAACAGATGACCTCTTCTGGTAAGCCTCCTCTTGCTTCTTAAATACTCTCAGGATTAAGGAAATCTGTTCTGAGAGGCTGAGCCTGACTTCCAAGCTCTCTTGGAAATTCTGGAACTCCACATCAGCCATGAAGTAAGTTGCCTCCTCGTGCTAGTCTCTGCCCCATTCTCTGAAAAGGAACCGGAAAGAAATCAGGAACTGGAGCTACAGAAACTCCCTTCTAGGCTCAGCTAGGATGCCCAGACCACATGCTGCCCCTACAAATTGCTATTTTATGTCAGGGTGGGGTAGGATCCTGGTGGCTCAAGAAATCCCTTTACTCCTCCCTGACCCCTTGCTATAGTCCAGACTAGAAGTGCAAGGAAGAGAAAACATGGAAAAGAGAAGGGGAATAGAACCTTTCATGGCTCACACTTAGGGACCACAGTGACCAGAAGCTCATACACTTCTCCCACATAAGTCCATCCCACTAAGCTGGAGTTAACTCTAAAGCCCCACACTGCTGTGGCAAGGCCAGTGTTTTGTAATATCATTTAGCTGATCCAGGGAAAGTCCTGGGATTGATGAGGGTCACATGTCCCTCGAGAGGGTGCTTCTCTGTGCGGGTGCTCCTTCTTCCCCTTCCACTATGCACGATTATGGAAGAATCTGCCCTGGGTTTAGGGAGAGAACATCTGGTCGCTATTGTTCTAAACAATGCCTTCTCAGCAAATGTTCTTGTGTTTGAGCTAATTTTGGCTGATGTCTGACTGTTAAGGGGAAGGATGCCTTCAAAGGTTCATTAGCTCTGGTTTTAGGGCTGTGGGACCTACAGTTTTTCTGAACCAAAAGAGCCATTTTCTGGGGAGCCCAACCTATAAGAACAGGTACAGAGAAAGGGTACAAAGTGTGAGAAGTGATTATTTTTTAGTAAAGTTTTTTATTTTCAAAACAGTTAATTTTCCACATTCAACCTTGCAAAACCTTGTATTCCAAAATTTTCCCCTCCCTTCTCCCCATCCCCTCATCCAGCAAATAATCCAGTATGTGTTAAACATGTCCAATTCTTCTATATGTATTTCCACAATTATCGCGCTGCACAAAGAAAAATCAGATAAAAAAAGGAAAAAAACGAGAAAGAAAACAAAATATAAGCAAACAACAATAAAAAAGGTGAAAATACTATGTCGTGATCCACGCTCAGTTCCCACAGTCTTCCTTATGGGTGTAGATGGCTCTCTCCATCACAAGATCATTGAAACTGGCCTGAATCATCTTGCAATTGAAGAGTCAAGTCCATCAGAATTGATCATTGTATAATCTTGCTGTTGCCGTGTATAAGTGTATAACGATCTCAGACCCCGGACAAGTCACTTAACCCCAATTGCCTCAGGAAAAAAAAAAAAAAAAAACCATAAGTTCTATAGTCATCCTTTTCTGGACCTGCTTTAACTTTATCTCTGCTCTTGTGTGCTTTGTGAAGTTTAAAAAGATTTGAGAGACATAGTTTTGCGGTAATTTGATAATTTGTTAATAAGAGCAGCAGATTATTAATAAAAAATAGCCATTTGGTCTTCTGTCTTAGATCAAAGACAAGAATGGCAGACCCTTCAAAACAGCAGATGGTCCATCAAATAGCTGTCAAATCTGATTGGTTAATGTGATGGGAGCTGGGCTATATATTTTGTTTGTTTGTTTTTTGGGGGGGTTGTAAGGCAGTTGGGATTAAGTGACTTGCCCAGGGTCACACGGGTAGGAAGTGTTAAGGGTCTGTGGATGGGGTTGAATTCAGGTCCTCCTGACTCTAGGCCCTGGTGCCCCATGCACTTGGCCATCTAGCTGGCCCCTGTCTTTAAATATCTGAAAGGCAAATCAGACTTGTCTTCAAAAGGCAGAGAAGTTATAGAGGAGAATCGCAGGCCCAGTTGTTAATATCCTTATCGCCACCATCACCATCATCCTACCTGTGGCTGAAGATGATAATCAATCAGTCAATCAATGAACAAGCATTTATTAGGTGCTCACTACCTGCCAGGGGCCTTGCAAGCACCAAGGATGCTAAAGAGATGGAAAATTAGACCTGGCTTTAAGGAGGTTGTATCCTAAAGAAGAAATGCAGTCCCCAGTAAAGCTCCAGGTCCCACTAGGTTGACCTTCTCAAGCCTAGAGGATTAGCCTTGGCTCTGGGAGAGTCTTGTCATGGGAACAGGTCTCTATTGAGAGCTGAGCTCAGACTGGACAGAGCCAGTGCAGGGAGAAGACTAAGCTGGCAAAAGCCGTCCTGGAAGAATCCTGGAAAAACCGGCTGCCCTCCCAGACCTGCAAGGCCAGCAAGGGCGCTGCGGTGGCCAGTAAGGGAGAAGCTGAAAGAAAGGGTCAGAGGCGAGGATCTCGGGAGGATTTCCCAAGCAGAAGCAGCCGAGCCATTCTGTTCTGGTAGAAATGTGGTTAATATGGAAGAAGGAAAGGAGTGTCATTCTCAGTTCCCCCTGTTTGTCTGCTGCCTGCCCTTGGCCCTATAAAGTCCCTCTTTTAGAAACTGGAAAAGGTTATTTTCTCTTCCTCTTCCTCTCTCTCTCCCCATTTCCCATTCCCTTTCTCTCTCTCTCTCTTTCTCTGTCTGTCTGTCTCTCTCTCTTTCTCTCTCTGTCTCTGTCTCTCTCTCTTTCTCTCTCTGTCTCTGTATCTCTCTGTCTCTGTCTCTCTGTCTCTCTTTCTCTCTCTCTCTCTGTCTCTCTCTCTCTCTGTCTCTTTCTCTCTCTCTCTCTCTCTGTCTCTCTCTCTCTGTCTGTCTCTCTTTCTCTGTCTCTGTCTCTCTATCTCTCTCTCTCTTTGTGTCTCTCTCTGTGTCTCTTTGTCTTTCTCTCTCTGTCTCTCTCTCTGTCTGTCTCTTTGTCTCTATCTCTCTGTGTCTCTCTCTTTCTCTCCCCCCCCCCGCCCCCCGCCTTTTTCTCCTACTCTGCTTTCTCTCTGTCTCTGTCATAATCAAACCTGTGCCTGAATAGGAAACCCCTCCATGATGTTGCTGACAATTACCACCTCAGCTAGCTGGGCTTGAAGCCAGAGGGACTGTTCTGTGCAAAGTCACCGACAATCTCTTAAATACTCCGGGCCACATCCAAGCCGTCTCAGTCCTCGAGCTCCGTGACCTCTCGGGGGTATCCATCCTCTTCTCCCAGTTAAGCTTTCATCCCGGGGTCTTGAGACACCATCCAGGAGCACAGAGGGACTCACTGTCTCAATTTAATGTCCTTCAACAAACACTTGTTAGGACCCTACTGTGTGCTCAAAGCCCAGTGCTAATGTCTGAAATACAAAGACCTTGTGACAACTTCTGGCCTGGGGGAGAGATCACATCTGGGGGTGGGGTGGGGTGGGGAGGAGAACCTGACCCAGAACTTGGGTGATGTATTAGTGAGTGTGACACCAGGGGAGGGCTGGGGAGGCTGAGGGGGCCGGGTGGTCAGGCCAAAGGCAGCACGGAGAGTCTGCTCTGAAGGATGCTGGGATTCCAGGAGGCAGTGGGAGGCGGGCCCTCAAACACCGATCTAAGGGACGGATTGTCTCATAGCTTGGACTCAGAAGCAGGAGGGACTTCAGGACTCCCGGGTCGGGCTGGATGAAGAGCTCGGGCCCAAGAGCACCCAGGGGTGAACATCTGAGGGCTTCTGATTGCAGGTCCTGTCCACAGCAATGTTCAAGAGACCAGTTTGACTGAAATTCGAGGGGATCGAATTAGAGCTGAATGGGGGCTCTTAAGCCATTAAGTCCAATCCAATCATTTTACATAGGACAAAAATGGGATTCATGGAATTTATTTATTTATTTGTTTTTGCTGAGACAATTGGGGTTATATGACTTGCCCAGGGTCACACAGCAGGAAGTGTTAAGTGTCTGAGGTAGGATTTGAACTCGGGTCCTCCTGACTTCAGGGCTGGGGTTCTACCCACTGAGCCGCCTAGGGCCCCTGGATTCGAGGAATTTACGGGCTGGACTCGGGCCTCCAGAGGTCGGTTCTTTCCATCACACCCGTTCTGCCCAAGCAGGTGCATCCCTTGCCCCATTTCTTGGGCCACGCGTCCCTGGGAAGGAAGCGCCCAGGACAGGAGATGTTTCCCTTGCCAGTGGGAGGATAATCGGGCGGCCTTCACCCCAGACGCGGAGGGCCGACGGTTACCAGGTGGGTCCTGGGCCCCCCAAGCTGCCCCTCCCCCGGATGGGAGCTCCCTCACAAGCAGGGACACTCCCCAGGCGGAGGCCTCCAGCTGCCCCTTCAGGGAACGGTCGGCGGCAGCCCGGGCTTGCAGGGGCCTCCCTGGTGGCCTGATGGAAAGGCAGCAGCTGCCCTGGAGGAGCCTTGGCCAAGGCTCCCGGGCCCGCCCTCCTCCCTTCTTTCTCCATCTGGGAGCCAGGCGGCCTCCCCCAGCCTCCTGCATCAGCCTGTTCCCTCGCTCCCACAGCCAGCAGGCGATAACCTGCCAGGCGTTCCTCTAGCCTCCCCAACCCTTCCCTTCTGCCCTTGCCCGGCCAAAGGTCCTCCAGCCCACGTTGGGTCTGGTCCTCCTCTGCCGGCCAGTGAGGGACAGAGGGGCCGGAAGCAAGGGGTCAAGTTCAAAGTCTTGCCGAGCCATTTCTCGAGCGAGCTTGGGCAAGTCCTGTCCCCTCCCCAGGGAGCAGCTCCTCAAGTGTTATTTTTTAAAAAAAAGTCTGGTATATATCTTGCCATGGAGCCAGATGACTTTGCTCAGTCTATTTTCACTTAAATCCAACTCACTTGCATGGCACATGCTCCTCTTTGAGAATCAAGGACAAAGGGGTCAGTTGGACAATACATCTCTCCCTTCCTTCTTTCCTAGAATATCAGATAGGGTGCTCCGTCCAAAGGAGTGTAAATTTTTTTGGGGGGGGGAATCCCCAAAACTTCCCTATTGTCATGGTCCTCTTTGAAGATGAAGGACAATAGTATTTCATTACAATCATATACAATCAATTTGTTTGGCCATTTCCCAATTGATGAGTATCTCCTCGATTTCCAATTTTTAGCTGCCACAAAAAGAGCTGCTATATTTTTGTGCATAGAGGTCTTATAAGAGAAGCCTGCTCCATCCCCTTACCCCCACCCCAGAATCTTGCTTTCCTTCTAATTCTGACTGCATTGGTTTTGTTTGCACAAAACCTTTTTAATTTCATGTAATCACAATTATCCATTTTACTTCCCATGATCCTCTCTCTTACTCGGTCATAAACTCTTCCCTTATCCATAGATTTAACAGATACATTTTCCCATGTTCCCCTAATTTGCTCATGATATCCTTTATATCTAAATTATGTACCTGTTTTGACCTTAGTATGTTGTGTGAGATGCTGGTTTCTGCTTAGTTTCTGCCAAACTGATTACTAGTTTTCCCAAGCAATTTTTATCAAGGAGTGAGTTCTTGTCCCCAAAACTTGGATCTTTGGCTTTAACAAACACTCAATTATTATAGCCATTCATTACTGTGTACTGTGCACCCAATCTATTCCACTGATTTCTCACTCTATTCTTGGTCAGTCATTTCAATCATGTCTGTCAGTTCTTTGTGACCCCATTTGGGGTTTTCTTGGCAAAGATACTGGAATGATTTGCCATTTTCTTCTCCAGTTCATTTGACAGATGGGGAAACTGAGTCAGGTAAGGTTATGGGATGGACCAGGATCACACAAAAAAGCATCTGAAGCTATATTTGAACTTGGGAAGATGAGTCTTCTTGACTCCGGACAGTATGCTCTATCCATTGCATGGTTTAGCTGACCTTTCCATATCTTATAAATTGTTCCCACAATTCCTGCTTTGTGATATGGTTTGAAATCTAGTACTGCTAGGCCACCTTCACATTTAAAAAAAAAAAAGATTCCTTGGATATTCTTGGCCTTTTGTTCTTCCCTATGAATTGTAATTTTTTCCTAGGTCTATAAAGTATGTTTGGGTGTGAATAAGTAACCTTAAATATTAAAGAAATGGAAATAGGGTGAGTTTTTTGTTTGTTTGTTTTGGTAAATAGAGACCCTCAGGCTGGCAAGGACAGAATGAGCCTAACAGATTTCTAACTAGAAGGAGAATACTACTGTCTTAACGATTTCCTAACAGAATATCTAGTAAGATTAACTACAGAGAAAACATTGCACTGGAAGAAGCCAGATCTTCAGCAACTCCTGAGCCAGAGCCATCCCCAAGGTTAACACACTCTTCCCAAATCGCCAGACATCCTCTCCCTACTCACTCTCCCCCAAAAGGAAAGTGGCCCAGCTGCCTCCCCCAGCAGGCTCCAATGGCCCCAAGGTTGTATGACAGTGTCTGTATGTGCCCGTACAGATGTGTATCATCCGCTTTGTTGCATGAGCTCACCTTGAAACAGGAAGAATAAATAGAGGCAAGGAGCATCGGTCCATCTCCCCAGGCCACCTGTCAGCTTTGGATGGGGAGAACGCAACCCTCCCTCCTTACAACACTGTCTTTCTTTCTCTCACCAGAACTTGGTCCGGAAGAAAACCCCAAACGAGTCAACAAGCATTTATTAAGTGCTTACTGTATACTACAAAGACAAGGCCGTCCCTGCCCTCGAGGAGCTTACGTTCCCAAGTGGGGAAGATGGGCCATAAGAAGGCGCTAAAAGTGGAAGGGGGGCAAGGGGCTCCCGAAGACGTGCTGGAGAAAGCCTGGGCACTTTCCTTAAAAGTCGAGTCCTGGAAAGAAGCAGCCGGTGGGAGGGCGGGGACAAAGGGGTGCGGAAGGTCCTGGGCAGGGTGAGCTTCGGGGCGAGGGGGAGAACGCCGCAGAGCTGGGGGTTGAGGGAAAGGAGCTCCGGCCCATGTTCCGGGCCGCGGGTGCCTTCTGAAATGGGCCCAGGTCTGGCTCCGTCGGGGAGTTACGGGAATAAATACGGAACGTGTGGCCGCGCTCCAAGCCGGGGGGGATTGCGTCAGCCGAGCCCGGGGTTCAGGCCTTTCGGATGGGGTTGTCCCGGGAAAGCTTCGAGCCTCTGGGCTGGTCTCACCCTCCGCTCCGCACCTGGAGGCCCCACCCCCAGCCCCCCAGGGCTCCCTCACAGCCGGGACCCCGGCCCTTCCCCTGCGGAGCTCCCACCGCCCCTTTAAAGACCCGCTCACCTTGGGGGCCGCTTCGTCCGAAAGCCGGGGCCTTAATTTCTCAAACTGGGAAACAAGCTCCACAGTCCCTCCCAGCCCGGCCCCGTTCCGGGGGCCGGCCCTCCCCCTCCCCCAGCCCGGCCCCGCTCCCTCCTAACCCTCATCCCGCTCCCCCCCCCAGCCCGGCCCCCTCACAGCCGGGACCCCGGCCCTTCCCCTGCGGAGCTCCCACCGCCCCTTTAAAGACCCGCTCACCTTGGGGGCCGCTTCGTCCGAAAGCCGGGGCCTTAATTTCTCAAACTGGGAAACAAGCTCCACAGTCCCTCCCAGCCCGGCCCCGCTCCGGGGCCCCCGAGCCCTCACCTCCCCCCAGCCCGGCCCCGCTCCCTCCTAACCCTCATCCCGCTCCCCCCCCCAGCCCGGCCCCGCTCCCGGGGCCCCGAGCCCTCGCCTCCCTCCCGCCTCGGTCCCTAAGTTGCGAGGCTCGGGCAGGCTCCAAGTTCGGTCGCCCCCTCCCTGTGCGCCCTCAGGCGCGTCCCTGAGCCGCCCGGGAGACCGAGGGGGCGGCCCGGTGACCCCCTCCCAGGAGCGCAGATGATTCCCGAGGGAGGCGGCCCAGCCCCGGCTGCCCCGGAGGAGCTGGGAGGGTTGGGAGAGTTCCCGGCGGCCGGGTCTGTGACCAGCCGGCCGGGATCAACAAGCGGGCGAGGGAAGGGCGGCGGAGGGCGGCGGCCCCTCTCCGGGGGGCGGCTCCGAGCCGGGACGGACAACAGGGCCGGGAGGAGGCCGCGGGCGGTCCTCCGGGAGCCGGGCTCCCCCCGGGAACGATCCGAGTGCGCGGCCCTGGTCGGGCGCAGGCAGCGTCTGTGTGGGCGCCCGGGGGCAGGGCCCGGTCTGCCCGCCTCCAGCGGCCGGGGCAGGGGACGTCGCAGCTCCCGCTACCTGCCGGGGCACTGGCTGCCGTCGTCTGTGGGAAGCGTTTCCCGAGCCCCCACTACCTTTGTGGAGCTACTGTCTAACCCTTGTGTGTACTTGCCTCATCTCACACATACATGTCCTTGCGAGTCCCCCCAACGCCATCACCATGGAATATAAACGCTGAGAACAGGGCCTGTTTCCTTATACTTGTGCTCGGCACATAGTAGGTCCTTCAGAAATGCTTGTTGGAGGGCTGTTGCATAGTAGGCCCACTAAGCACATAGCGAGGTTAGCAGAAATCAGATGCTTAGAGGTAGAAACCAGTTTGCTTTTAAGTATATGAATCCTCCAGATAGAAGCGGCAGCAGAAAGGGGCTTGTGATTTTGGAAAGTCACCGATCTATAATGAAAAGGATCCCAGAGGGGGCTTCATTTTATAAAAGAAAACTGAGGTTCAGGGTCTTTAATGAAATAAAGGGGTGGGATTAGAACTCAGGTCCTCTAACTTAAAAGCCAGAGAACTTTCCACTGAACCACACTGCCTCCCCTTGATACAAGGGCCTCCCAGACAAGGCAGCTCCTGCCTGTCCACCTCTGAAATTGAGAATCTTAAACAGGAGCCTAGGGTACAAAGAGATTAAATTCAGGGCGATACAACTTATAAAGTTATAGTAGTATGCAAGATATTATAATATAAATAGCATTATTTATTTATTAAGTTATTATAATAATAAAACTACTAAATATGAAATAATATTTGCAATATCATATATAACAAATATTAACACTTTATATGGAAGGTTACAACACATTTTCCATATATTTGTCTTTATAACCACCCACAAGATGATGGTAGAATTTGAACTGAGATCCTGGGACTCCAAGGTCAATGTTATTTTTACAACTATCCCACCATGTGCGTTCTGACTTGTTCATGCCCTTTCTGTGACCCAGCATAGAACTGATGGGCAAAGGCTGAGTCCCAGGGACAAAGAGTCCTCTTCTCCCATGACAGTCACTATGTCTCTGATAACTACCAGGTGCAAAGGGGATGCTTTTGCCCCAGGCTCCCTTCCTGCTATTGATAGAGATGTAGTTTTTGTTTTGCTTGCCCTACTGGTGCTGCTACTGTGCCCTGCACCCAGCCAAGCTGGGAGAGTAGTAATTTTGTATTATCTGGAAAAAAACATACTTTTTCATGATTATTTATTTCATTTGATGACTGTCAGATTTCTTCATGTTCCTTCCCTTTGATTTCCTATTTGTGAATTTCATTCAATGTATTATGAATATATTTTTTTAAATGTTGTGAATCCGGCTTTTCTTTTCTGAACTTTCAGATCCTTACTGTGTTCTGAAAACAAAAATAGAACAGTAATGAAATGGTTTGTTTTTATATTTCACATCTCAAAATATAGATGAAAACATTTAAAAATAACTTAGAAATAAAATGAGAAAACATTTTCCCTATTTGTTTAAAAGTGGTATAAATATTTTTAAACCCATTTTTCTTTTTTTAAAATAATAGCTTTTTATTTTTCAAAATCCATGCAAAGGTAGTTTTCAACATTCACCCTTGCAAAATCTTGTGTTCCAAATTCTTCTCTTTCCAGCTCCCCTTCCTCCCTCCTCTAGATAGCAAGCAATCCAATATAGACTAAACATGTGCAATTCTTCTAAATATATTTTCACATTTATCATGTTGCACAAGAAAAATCAGATCAAAAGGGGAAAAATGTGGGGAAAAAAAGCAAGCAAACAACAAAAAGCAAAATACTATGTTGTGATCCACATTCAGTCTCCATAGATCTCTCTGGGTGCAGATGGCTCTCTCCATCACAAGAACATTGGAACTGCTTTGAACCACCTCATTGTTGAAAAGAGCCACGTCCATCAGAATTGATCGTTGTATAATCTTGCTGTTACCGCGTACAAGGATCTCCTGGCCCTGCTCATTTCACTCAGCATCAGTACATGTAAGTCTCTCCAGGCGTCTCCGAAACCATCCTGCTGGTCCTTTCTTACAGAACAATATATTCCATAACATTCATATACCATAACTTACTCAGCCATTCCCCACCTGATGGGCATCCACTCAGTTTCCAGTTTCTTGCCACTACAAAAAGGGCTGCCACAAACATTTTGGCTCATGTGGGTCCCTTTCCCTTCTTTAAGATCACTTTGGAATACAGGCAGTAAAGGCACTGCTGGATCAAAGGGTATGCACAGTTTGATAGCGATTTGGGCAAATTGCTCTCCAGAATGGTTGGATCCATTCACAACTCCACCAACAATGTACCAGTTTTCCCACATCCCCTCCAACATTCCTCATTATCTTTTCCTGTCATCTTAGCCAATCTGAGAGGTGTGTGGTGGTCCCTCAGTTGTCTTCATTTGCATTTCTCTGATCAATAGTGATATAGAATATTTTTTTCATATGATTAGAAATGACTTTAATTTCTTCATCTGAAAATTGTGTTCACATCATTTGACCAGTTATCCACTGGAGAATGGTTTGTATTCTTATAAATTTGAATCAGTTCTCTATATATTTTAGATATGAGGCCTTTATTCAGGAACACAATATAAACATTCCTCCCCTCCCCCCCCCCCAGTTTTCTGCTTCCCTTCTAATCTTGGCTGTATTGGTTTTGTCTGTACAAAACCTTTTTAATTTAATTTAATCAAAATGATCCATTTTGCATTTTATAATGTTCTCTAGCTCTCCTTTGGTCATACATTTCTTCCTCGTCCACAGATCTCAGAAGTAGACTATCCCTTGTTCTCCTAATTTGCTTAGAGCATCACCCCTTATGTCTAAATCATAAACCCATTTTGACCTTATCCTGGTGTAGGGTGTTAGGTGTTGGTCAATGTCTAGTCTCTGCCCCAATTTTCCCAGCAATTTTTGTCAAATAGTGAGTCCTTATCCCAGAAACTGAAGTCTTTGGGTTTATCAAACACTAAATTAATCTAGCCATTGAATATTGTGTCTTGTGAACCTAACCTGTATTCCACTGATTCACTACTTTATTTCTTAGTCAGTACCAAATGGTTTTGATGATTGCTTTATAACATAGTTTTAGGTCTGGTACAACAATGACATCTTCAATTGCATTTTTTCCCAATTACTTTCCTTGAAATTCTCAACTTTTTGTTCTTCCAGATGAATTTTGTTGTTATTTTTTCTAGCTCTATAAAGTAATTTCTTGTAATTTGGTATGGCACTGAATAAATAGATTAATTTAGGTAGAACTATCACTTTTATTATATTAGCTTGGCCTACCCATGAGTACTTGATATTCTTCCAATTGTTTAGATCTAAATTTATTTGTGTGAAAAGTATTTTGAGTTACAATTTTCCCCCTCCCTCCTTCCCTTAGCTCCTCTCTCCCCAAGATGGCAAGCAATCTGATAGAGGTTACACATATTTTAAAAATACTTTGTATGGCTCATAGGGCTATAAAACTGTGTGTACCAACTGGGTCTGGATCTCAAAGAGATCAAAAAACATGTGCAAAAATGTTTGTAGCAGCTATTTTTGTAGTGGCAAGAAACTAGAAATTGAATGGATGCTTATTAGTTGGGGAAGAGGTGAATAAGTTGATATATGAATAGAATGGAATATTTTTATTCTATAAGAAATGATGAGCAGGCTGATTTCAGAAAAGCCTGTAGCTCATGTAACTTTCTACAGGCTTTTCTGAAATTAGTGTGATAAAATACAATTTTTAAAATGACAAAAAATATAATGAAACCAAATAAAATACTTTGTATGCATATACTCTAACATATTTAACATGTATGGGACTCCCTGCCATCTAGGGGAGGTGGTAGGGGGAAAAAGGGGAAAATTTGGAACACAAGGTTTTGCAAGGGTCAGTGTTGAAAAATTACCCATGCATATGTTTTGTAAATAAAAAACGTTAATAAAAAAACAAAGAAAAAATACTTTGTATGCTACTATGAGCAAGGACATTAAGGTCATGGTCCCCAGAGACTGCAACAAATTCCCTCCTCAGTAAGATTAGGGTTTGGGTGACTGGCCACTGGGGTCTTTTCCAGGCCCAACCCGGTGGTTTTTAATCCCCCACCAAGTCTGACTCAGATCAGAGGACAAAAAAGTAGGTGGGAGGCAGCCCGATACAAAGTGTGCCTTCCTGTGTGACCTCATCCACACAAGAGGATTGACCTTGATGACCTGTGGGATCCCTGCTAAATCTCTGATGCGAGGATTCCATTTCAAAGTTTTAACTAGGACTGGCTCTGGGCCCAGAAAATGTTCCTCTTCTCCCTCCTTCCTCTTTCTTCCCCTCTTCTTCCTCCTTCCTCTTTCTTCCCCTCTTCTTTCTCCTCCTGCTCTTGGAGAATTCTCTGGTGCACCATTTCCTGACGCTTCCACTTCCATCTTCTTCTCCCTCCTTTTGACCCCCAGAATTCTGAGTTTGGGGTGTCAGCATTCAGAGCACTAGCTCACAGGCAGCAGAGAACTGCAGGGAGGCTCTGTCCAGACCCTTCTTTCGACAAATGAGAAAATCAAGTCCCAGATAGATCGTCCCAGAGCCAAAATGCATTAACGGCAGGATTTGAACTTGGGTCACAGGGAGAGGTTTGGAGCTCCAAGGCCTCAGAAGTGATATCATTTTAGCATCCCTCTTTTTACAGTTAGGAAACTAAGCCCTAGGAAAATGAAGTGACCTAAGGCACTAAGCCCTGGGGATGGGATGGCAACCCAGATATTCCCTACTCTTCCTACTGGGCAATTCTGTATCTCTGTTCTAGAGAGGATAAAGCTTGAGCTTAAATCCGATGAAATGCCCCCTTGTGGTGTGGAGATGGCACTCTTGGGAACAGACCATGAAAGGAGGGAGGGATTATTTCAAAAACAACAGTTTATGAAAATTATTATAAAGGCACGGAAAGTCCCCATCAGCATCGCCAGCACCCAGAGAATGAAATCGCAGATCTGGTGGATTAACTGGTATTTGGGGCTGGACTGGAACCCCAACTTCTTTTTATAACATTGTTGTTTAAAACAGAGAACAAACCGCCTTTAAATTTAAGGATGGAAGGGAGTGGATGGTGCTCCAGACCGCAGGGCTCCCTAAAAGTCAGACAGAGCTAGGCTGGGCAGTCCCTGCCTCAGCTTCCTGATTCCACAAGGGCCCGTCCGGGATGTGATGCATTTCTGCAGACTGGGGACTCCCCAGCATCTCTCTCATCATCTCCCTGCTTTGCCAAGTGGTTCATTATTTTTCGGTTTTGGGTTATGTCCAAGCCTTTGTGACCCCATGTGGGGTTTTCTTAACCGAGATACTCAAGTGCTTGGCCATTTCTATTTCCAGCTCATTTGACAGATGAGGAAACTGAGGCACCGGGGTTAAGTAGCTTGTACAGAGTCACACAGTGAGTGTGGGAGGAGGAGGAGTTTTCCTGGCTGCAGACCAGCCCTCTGTGTGCTGCCCCATGTCTCTCAGCTGGACCACCCAGTTGTCCTCAGTAACCAGGAGGAAAGCTTCTGACATTTGCAGGTTCCCGAGAAGCTGGCTGCCTAGCTGGCATTTATGAAGCACCTACTGTGTGTCAGGCACTGTCCTAAGCACAAAGAAATCAAAAGACCGCCCTTCCTCACATAATGTGTAATAAAATTGGATAAACGGGGGTTGTGGCTAAGATTAAGGAGGATTGTGAAAAACTCCCTGAAGATCTGGGCCTTGAGTGGAGGCTTGAAGGAAGCGGGGGGGGGGGGGGGGGGGGGGGGGGGGGGGGGGGGGGGGGGGGGGGGGGGGGGGGGGGGGGGGGGGGGGGGGGGGGGGGGGGGGGAACATGAAGTGGGAGCATTCCAGGAGGGGGACATGAGGAGGAAGCACTCCAAGAGGGGACATGAGGAGGGAGCACTCCAGGAGGGGGAGCACAAGGAGGGAGCACTGTGGGAGGTGGACATGAAGAGGGAGTACTCTAGGAGGGGCACATGAGGAGAGAGCACTCCAGGAGGTGGACATGAGGAGGGAGCACTCTAGGAGGGGTACGTGAGGAGGGAGTACTCCAGGAGGTAGGCACAAGGAGGCAGCACTCCAGGAGGGGGGCACGAGGAGGGAGCACTGCTAATGAAAGTACACCAAGCTGGGAGAGGAAGTGTTCAGGGAACAGCTGGGCAGCCAGAAAGGAGTGAGACAACTGGGAAAAGGCAGGAAGAAGTGAGGTTAGGAAAGGTTTTCAGGCCCTGTTGCCCGGCCTTCCTGGGTTAGGAAAAAGTGCACAGTTGCGGTCTGTTTGATGACGTCTTGTCCCCCAGTGAAGCTGAATGGCCGCTGGTCCTCTGCCTGCCCCTGGCAGACACCCCAAGATTCCCTCCAGCTCCAGACCTGGCACCCGGCCAGGACGGGCGGTCCCCCGGCTCCCGGGATAGAAGTCCTGCAGAGGGCCCGAGGGACTGAGCTGCCCTGAGGAAGACTCGGGCTCCACAGCTGGCCTGGACTCTAATGCCTTTGTCCACTGCCTCTGCTGCTCCCGGGACAGTGGAAATAAACAGGAGCCCTGGAGAAAAAGCGGAGGCTGGCTGCAGCTGGCTGGCTTTGGAGCCAGGGCTCGGATTAGAATACTGGCTCTGAAGACCACCTGTGGGCCTCTGGGGGCTCCAATGGCTCTCACAAAATGCCCCATGTCCAGCCCCTCCTTTCCGTCTCCGTCCTCCCCTGCTCCAGGCCCAGCTTCCCCCACAACAGGCCCGGGGCAGGCAGATTCCCCAACACCAGTTTTCACTCCTCCCTTATTTCTCCTTTTGGAATTCCTCCCAAGGAATTTCTGGCAATGGCAGGGAAAAGGGAGGGGGGGAGAAACACGTGGACCATGGAGCCTCCTCCCAGCAGCTTCTCCCAGGCCTGACCCAGAATTCTCCACCTATTTTAGGGCACTGGCAGGTGGGGATCAAGAAAGAGGCAAAAGGGGACTAGGTCAGAGCCTTGTTTAGCCCCAGCCTTGGGCCCCAGGATCATGAGCTCCTGTATCCAGAACTGGAAAGGGATCTCAGAGGCTCAGCTATGTAGAGCTGGAAGACACTGAATCCCTTCTTACAAATGAAGAAACTGAGGCTCAAAGGAACCAGCTGACTCAGGATCATTCAGAGAGAAGTTGACCACAGGCCCTTTCACTGTTACCTCTCCAAAGCCCTCCCTGTAGAGATGAAGGAACTGAGGATTTTTGTTTGTTTTTGCTGAGGCAATTGGATTTAAGTGACTTGCCCAGAGTCACAAAGTCAGGAAGTGTTAAGTGTCTGAGGATTTGAACTGAGGTCCTCCTGACTCCAGGGCTGAGGCTCTACCCACTGCGCCACCTAGAAACCCCTGGCTGGGATGTTTTGAGGGGGCTTGTTCAAGCTCAAACAGAATGTCAGTATCGGTGGCAGGATATGAATGCCAGGGTTCTGAAACTACACCACAGGCCATCTCGCCCCTCCCTTGCCATCTCACCACCCCCAAACTTATGTTGTACCCCATCCCCCCAGCAGAATATAAATGCTTTGAAGGGAATTTTTTGCCTTTGTGTGTACAGTCTTGTACACAGCTGGTACTTAAGTGCGTGTATGTTGGTTGAATGGTGGTACCTACTTCACCAGGATAAATAATGTGTGAAAAACGTTTCCTAAAGAGTGAAACACTGAAGAAAATGTTAATGATTGTTCCCCCATGCCCTCTGTCCCCCTGACCCCCAACCACAGTGATCAGGTTCCAGGCCTCTGCTGTCCTGAGTACACGTCCAGATCACCAACAAGGAGCAGAAAGCCCAGGGGCCCAAGGAGCTCCTCCGGGATCAGGGGTCTTATGGAACAGGACTGGCCAGGGGAGCATGGCGGGGAGCACAGGGAGATTCCAGGCTTTTAGAATGAGATTCACATGAAACAAACGGGGGAAAAATAACCAACCCACGGACCGAATGTTTCTGATTATTGTTAAACTGAGCACTTATTAAGTACCTAATATACCAGACACTGTGCTAAGCACCTGGGATACAAAGGCAAAAACCACATCATTCCTGCCCTCAACAATCTAACATTCTGGGGGAGGGGGAGACAACGGGAAGGGAACAACATGTCCACTGGTAAGTAAATACCAAATAGTCAATCAATCCATAATCATTAAATGCCTACTATGTGCTAAACACTTATGCTAAAGGCTGGGGATGCAAAGAAAGGTAAAAGACAGTCCCGGTTCTCAAGGGGCTTTTGTTCTCATGGGAAGACAACCTGCAAACTATTATGTGTAAACAATTTGAAATTATCAGCATAAAGTATATGCCAAATGATTGCATGGGCAAGGAAGGAGAAGCGCAAACTTCCTGGAGGAGCAAGGAAACGGGGAGGGCTTCATGAAGGAGGAAATGCTTAAATTAAGCCTTGAAAGTAGCTAGAGATTCCAAGAGATGGCCATGGAGTCTGGAGCCCTGGGTTCAAATTCCGTCCATGCCAAATGTGTGACCCTGAGCAAGGTCTGTCCCTCTCGAGCCTCAGTTTTTGTATCTATGAAGTGGGAGCACTGATATTCCCTTTGCTGCCTCATTAGCTGGTGGGGGATGGAGGTTGAGGAAGCACCAGACAAATGCTCCTGAATATTCCGGTTATTGTTTACCAGGGCGCCTGGTGACCTCCCTGTGCACAGAGCTTCCCATTGTAAAGCCCATCCAGCCTCAGAATTCTCAGAAAGTAACTTGGTACCAAAAGGGTGAGGGAAAGGGCGGCACTTACAGGAAGCGAAGCCAACCTGGGGGAGGAGGCGGGGCTGGCAACTGGATAGCCAAAGGGAGAGAAGAGAAGAAAGCCGACCTCCATGCAGGGTCAGTCAGCAAACAGCCCCATGCTCCTGGGTGTGGCCTTGGGCTAAGGCCCGGGGCACAAGGAGAAGCGAGAGACAGGAGCTTGGGAGGGACCAGGAGATAACCCACTGAGACGGCACAGGAAGGGAGGGGCATTAGCTGAGGCAGTTGGGGCGGTGGCCATGCAGGAGGGAGGAAATGCTCCCTTATTTTAGGGACAGAGGGTCCCAGGAGGCAAAATCCAAAAAATGATGGATGAGGTACGGTCTTCAGTGCTAAAGCACAGGTGTAAAGACCCGGATGTAGGGGGGGGTGCAAAGAAAAAGGCCAAAAAGTACCCCCGAGGGCCGGGGGAGGGGCACAACCGGCTGCACAGGGATGGCCCAGGCTCTCTGGGGACCCTCGCCAAAGGTCCCATGGGGCACAGCCTCTGGTCCCTTGGTCTCTACGCTTGGACTTGGCTTTGGGACCAGAAGGAGCCAGAGACCGGCAGGCTGTGACAGGAAGAGCAGTGTTTCCTTCTTTCTGTCTCCCTTGCTTGGCAGCAGTGGGAGAGGGGAAGGGGGACAGGGTTTCTCTCTCTGCCCGCCCAAAGCCGGGGCACTTGTGAGCGCAGGCAGTGAGGGGATGTCCTGGACCATTAGAAACTCAGAATAGAGCCTGGCACAAAGCAAATGGGCAGCAAATGCCTGGGGACGGTCTGTCTGATGGCCTGGCTCTCAAGCCCCTCCTGTCCTGGCTCTCCCTTAGCGCCGGCCATGGAGTGGAGAGCGGTGAGCCCGGGTGCTGAGGGCTGTGGGCTCTGGGAGCAGCGAGCCCGGGTGCTGAGGGCTGTGGGCTCTGGGAGCAGCGAGCCCGGGTGCTGAGGAGCTCAGGGCCCGTGGGGCAGCAGCAGAAGGGCTGCAGGCATGGCAGAAGGAAGTCCTCCCCAAGCCCCGATGGGGGAGAGGGCCTGGACTCTGTCAGCAAGGCCTGGCTTTCAGCCCCTTGGCTACTGACTAGTCGTGTGATGTTGGCCAAGTTCGCTTTCCTCGTGTGCAAAAGGGCCGGCTGGACCCGATGGCCCAGAGGCCTTCCAGCTCTGGATCTAGGGTCTTAGGTGCTTTCTCACCCAGGCATGACTCCAATGACCTTTTCCTTCTAGGAATCACATCATCAACTAAACAATCAACTAGCATTTATTAAGCTCCTACCAGTTGCCAGTCACTGTATTGGACTTATACATATCAAATAATCTAGGGCTGGATTATTATACTGCTCTAGGATCATAGTCTGCTATTGCACCTCCATCTCACCTGGATCAAAAGTGCCTTGAATAATATATTATTCTTTTAAAAATTACTATTATTATATGCCTTTATATAATTAGATCCTATTGATTATTATACTAAGAAGAAGAAAATTGATAGTATCAAAAATTGAAGAGAAGTCAATAATAGTAGATAATAACGGCAATAATAAAAATAACTGATATTTCTAAAGTTCTTTACAGTTTGCAGAATGTTTTCCTCATCACTCTCTTGTCACCTCTGAACTTCCTTCTCTTTTGTATTTTAAAAAAAAAAATGCTTCACTGGCACTCTTTGTGTTTTTCTTTTTTATAGCATCATTATCCTTAATCTTCTCCCCAAATCTCTGGTCCCTCATAAAATAAAACAAAACTCTTACAGCATAGCATAGCCATGCAAACTAAATCCACACATTGACCACCACAGAAAAGATCAGTCTTATTCTTTACCACTGGTCCATCACTTCTCTATCAAATGGCAGAGCATCCTTCACCACTGGCCTTGTAGAATCTTGAGGAAGTCATCATATTGATCAAAGTTTAATAATTATTAATAATAATAATAGAGGCAGCTCAGTGGTACAGTGGATAGAGCAGTGGATCTGGAGTCAGAAGAGCCTGAGTTCAAATTCATCCTCACACAACACTTACTAGCTATATTCCAAGTGCCTTAAAAGAAAAAAAAAAAAAAAGACAAAAAACTAGCACTTTTATGTTGACTTATTGGATCCTCACAACAAGCCTAGAGGTAGATGCTATTATGATCTCTGTTTTCCAGTTAAGGACACTGAGGCAGACAGGGTGAAGTGATTTGCCTAGGGTAATTCTTCATTTCCTTCTTTATTTCATTTGTTTATTTTTTTATTATAGCTTTTTATTTATAAGTTATATGCATGGGTGATTTTACAGCATTGACAACTGCCAAACCTTTTGTTCCAGTTTTTCCCCTCCTTCCCCCCACCCCCTCCCCTAGATGGCAGGATGACCAGTAGATGTTAAATATATTAAAGTATAAATTAGATACACAATAAGTATACATGACCAAACTGTTATTTTACTGTATAAAAAGAATAGGACTCTGAAATAGTGTACATCTTTAGTTCATTTCCCTATTGCCTTAAAATATGTCCATGTCCCCCCATCCTCAGAAAACCTCCTAAGATCCATCTATCCTCAATAGCTCTTGTCCTATTATTTGTTCTCCCTTTTGAGGTTAACACTCCTTGAGAACACTGTCTACAACAGATGGTTCCTCTCTCTTTCCTCTCATTCTCGACAGTCTGACTTTTAACCTTATCTACTGAAACTGCTCTTTCCAGTTACCAATGATCTCTTGGCTGCCAAATCGAATGGATTCCCCCCCCCCCCCCCCATCGATGCTCCCTCTTCTTGAACCTCTCTTTTCTCTAGGTTTTGGCGACATCTCTCTCTCCTGATTTTCCTCTCCCAATCTGAGCATGTCTCAGTGTCCTTTGCTGATCTTCACCTTGTTAACGAGGGGCATCTCACTAGACTTTATCTTGCGCCTTCTTCTCTTCTGTCTCTATAATATATCACTCAATGATTTCATTAACTCAATTATCATCTCTAGTCTGATAATTCTTAGATCTATTTGTCCGGCCCTAACTCTCTCCTACCTTCTAGACTCACATTATCAACTACCTATTTCACATCTAAAAGAGAGTTCCATAGACATCTTAAACTCAGTGTGTTCAAATCTGAACTCAGTTTCTTTCTCCTCCTAATTTCCAGTTCCTGTTGAGGGCAATAGCATCCTCCCAGTTACCTAGAATTGCAACCTGTACAAAGTTCTGGATGCTTTACCCTCCCTCACCTGCCTTTCTGCCTTCCACCCTGTATCCAATCCGTCGCCAGGGTTAACCAATTCCACTTTCACAACATATTTTGATTATATCTTCCTTCTGTCCTTTAATACGTTACTTCCCTGGCTCAGGCCCTCATCCTCTCACCCCAAGGATATTGTAATGTCCTGGCTGGTCTCCCTGACTCAAGTTGCTATAGGCCACAAGCCATCCTCCTCTCAGCTATCAAACTGATGTTGCTAAAGAGCAAGTCTGACCATGTCATTCCCTGTATCCAATCAATTCCAGGGGCTCCTTATCACCTCTCTATAAAATCATCTACATGGGAGACTTTAAGGCGTTAATAATTCGGCCAGTCCTATCTTTCTAGTCTTCTTATCACATCATTCATTCTCACTACAAGGTCAAAAACTCCAGGGTCTGGCTGAATGGGGATGCTATTAAGGGATTAAAGAAGTGGAGGTGGATGGAAGAGAGGCAGATTTGGGAGGGAAAATAGATTTTTTTTTAATTTTTTCTTTAAAAAAAAGCTTTTTATTTTCAAAATATATACATAATTTTCAACATTTACCTTTGCAAAATCTTGTGTTCCAAATTTTTCCTCCCTCCTTTCTCCCCATTCCTCACCCAGACAGCAAGTAATCCAAAATATGGTAAACGGGCAATTCTTCTGTACACATTTCCACAAATACCTTGTTGAACAAGAAAAATCAGATCAAAAAGTTTAAAAATGAGAAATAAAATAAAAAGCAAGTAAACAACAACAAAAAAATGAAGTATTATGTTGTGATCCACAGACAGTAGATTTTAAACCCATGGATTTGGAGGTGCCAAGTTGAAATCTGGCTTCTGATGTCTTAGGGTGAGAGTCTGTGGATAGATTTCATGGGAGGGCCCACGAAATTAGATGGGGAAAAGATATATTTTAATATAAATAAATAATATAAAATAAACAAAATATCAACTATAAAATATAACAATAAAATAAATTAAAACTTATTTTTATCTTCACTAATCTTTTACTGTAATATAGCATTTGCTTCAATTCTTTAAAAACCTTATTCTGAGAAAGAGTCCATGGGCCTGTCAAAGGGGGCTCCCGATTCAAACTGTGTCCTGGAACAATGGGAGACATGAGCTGTAAGCTAAAAAGGGAGGTCAAGGCTGGAGCTATGACTTGGAAGTCACCCTGCAGGGGAGAGAATACAGGTAGCTGCCAAGGGACAGAGAGCTTGTGCATCGGGATTCCTGCTGCCTCCTTCCAAGTACAAAAACAGCTTACTAAGTAAGACTGGATCCCCCCTCCAGCTCTTGCTAGGGTTCCTGTGGCTTTTGTAAAGTTCTAGGTCACCGCAGTTTGCCCAGGAGGACTCCCAGCCAAGGCTGTCTGGCTGCCTCCTATCATTTACTGAGATATTACCTGTTGAGAACAACCGAGAAGGCAGTAACTGACTTTTTTTCGTTCCTTAGGATGGACTCTCCAACTCTAAGTCTGAAGTGCATTCCCTCCTCTCCTCCATCCCTTAGAATACCAAGCTTCCTAGAAAGGTTAATGAAAATGGCAGCTTCCACAAGAGGTATTTCCTCATACCTGGCTGCTGGGGTCTGCCCAGCCCCCCTGCTCCCAATTCCTTTGTATATAATTCGAATCCACTCACGGGTGCACAGATTGTAACCTCTTTGGGGGAAAGGACTAGTTCATTTTTGTCTCTGTATTCCCAATGCCCGTCAAAGTGCCCAGTCCACAGCGGCTGCTTAATAACAAAGGCAACAATAATAGATGCTTGTTGATTTCTTGATTCTTAAGTTTGATTTCTGATTCTGTTTTGTTTGCTCTCTGACTGACAGACTGACACTTAAAATTGAGCTCCATGGGCCCCAGTTTTCTCCTCTGTAAAACAAGGGGGATGGACTAGATGGCCCCTGAGGGCCCTTCTCCTGCTGTCTCTCTGGCTCTAAGCACAGCCAGGACGAGGATTAGGGCCTGGCTGTCCTTCCCCTCCCTCGCAGAAGGGGCTGTTGTCCAGCCCAAGTCTGCACTTCTGTGAACGGGGCTGACCTATGCTCTCCATCAGACTTCTCACTGCTGGCCCCATAACAGAGAGGAAATGGTGGCAGGACAGGACGTTCCCTTCCCACTAACTCTGGGGAAGATATCAGATGAGTTCCTCTCAATAACAAGAGACAATGGAAACAGGAACACACATTTCTCAGTGTGGACAAATTACATAAATGCAGTCAACTCCCATCAATACCTGGATTTTCTGGGGGGGGAGGGGGAACAGTCTTAAAACACACACACACACACACACACACACACACACACAAACTATCTTTAAAACATGAACAATCTAATTCAAATTTATCCTGTTTAATTGTACTTGTTTGTCATGAAGACAAGCTTTTAATTGGAGATGGTAATGAAGACAAGAAAGGAAACAAAAGAACATCAATGAAATATCACCAAAGTACACAGAGAACCACTAGCAGAGAAACGTCTGCCATGTTAAATGTGACATATATTTAATAACACTCTGCAATGCTTCATATGTAGCCCTTTTTTCTAGCTATCTAATTGACTAGTATTTATATCACACTTGGAGGTCTGTAGAGGGTTTTGCATGTGATGTCACACGAGTCTCACACAGCCTGGGAAGGAGATGACTTTATGATCCTCCGGGCTGAAGGGGTTTCAGGATCTGAGGCAGGATGTGAAGGTGGGTCCTCCTGGCTGAGCCCAGGGCCCCGCCCAACAGACTATCCTCATTGTATGAAAATATTCACGTTTATTAGTTGATAATAAAGCATTTATCCATGCCCCCACTAGGGGCCAAGCACTGTGTGCTAGCCAAAAAAATAAGCATTTAGTAAGCACCAACTGAGTGCAAGGTATTTGTGCTAAGTACTGTGGATACAAAGAAAGCCAAGCAGACCCAGTTCTTGCTAAGCAAGAAGCAATTATCAGGTGCCTACTGCATGCCAGGCCTGGGGCCAGGCACCGGGGCCACAAAAACAAGCCTGAAATAATTTCCACAACTCTCAAGGAGTTTGCTGTCTTGAAAAGGCTGCAGCCGGTTTGCTATGCAAATAAAGTGGCCAACTAGACTGGCAGGGGTGGGGGAGGAGGCGCTTGGCAGAAGAGAGCCAAACAGGGCTCATCTAGTGGCTCAAACTGGCTCAGCAGGGCCCTATTTGGAAATATGTCACCAGCGCGGCGCTGGCGATCACAGCCTGCACCAGATCGCAGCCTTCAGAAATGCTTCTGGCCCTGGCGGGCGGCTGAGGGGCGGGGCTGGGTGGGGCAGGGAATGTGTAGATCTGTCCGTCCGGCATTCCCAGACACTCCCACCGCCCCTGGAGCCGGCATCTCGGCTCCCTCCTCCCGCCAAAGCCCCGGCCCGGACTGGCGGCTGGCTGGGGGAGGAGCTGGTGGTCTGGTCCTGGCCCGGGGCCTACTGTCCATCCAGGCCCCGCTGCCCTTGGGGCAGAATCCTTCTCCCAGTCAAAGCGAGGTCGCTGGGGACAAAGTCAGCCCCCCTGGGGGGTCCGAGGCCCCCTGGATGGGCTTCTCTAAGGACCCCAAGGAGGGGAGCTGTCCGGCCCGGGAGGGGCCACCCTGGGCGGGAGGAGGGAATACGAGCACTGAGAACAAGGCAGAGAAAGCATGGAGGCCCCCCTGCTCCCCCCCAGCAAGCTTCCTCCTGCCTCTGTGAGGTGACAACCCCAGGAACCTCCCAGAAGAGCTGCTAGAAGCTGTGGGTGGGGAGGGGGAAGAAAGCCAGGGACAGAAAGAGGAGGAAGAGAAGGGAAGAGACAGAGAAGCAGAGAATGACGACTAACAATCAGGTGGTGTTTACAAAAATCCGGAGAGCTCCTGACACTATCGCCCCCTTTTTACAGATGAGGAAACTGAGTCCCGAGCAGTGAAACAGTCTGAGTCTCTGCTATGTGGAAGCCGGTGCTTTCTGGCTGGTTGGTGAAGCCTGGAAGCAGTAGGTGAGGGATGGGTCCACACCAGAATCAGAAGTCTGAAGTCCTGGGTTCAAATCCCTGCTTTTTGAATCTTGGTCATCTGGGACCAGACCCCGAGTTCCCCTGCCCTCTGAGTTGGACCCTGCTCTAAATCCAATGCCATGAATCCCCTCGGAGGGAGAAAGTTCCCATGGAAAAGTGGATCATTTTAGAGGGATTCCCAAGTGGATCAGCTGCCTGGAGGCTTGGACAGAATGACCAGGACAGCCCTTGTTGCCCAGCCCTCCCTGGGGGTGAGCTCTCTGCCCTCCTGACTGCCCCTTCCTCGGACTCTGCTGGGCTAAGTGCTCTCTCTCAACCTCGCATCTAAGCAATCAGGCCTGGAGCCAGGAGCAGGACCCCTGGGGAACAGCCCCAGATCACCTCCAGCCTCTGCTGCCCCCTCCTCCAGGAAGCCCTTTCTGGCCCTTCCAGTTAATAGGACTCCTTCCTCAAAATACTTTGTTTTTGTGGTAGATCTTAGGGCTGACCCAGTAGTCACATCTCTGGGGGAAGGGGGAGGAGGGAAGGGTTGGGTTCTAAAGTCAAGACAAAAATAATGGAACGAATAGATTAGTGTCTCTGATGGACTAGAGTTGATTACTATGGAAACAAATGAATGTCAATTTTATTATTCAATACACAAAGGAAAACTGTGGATGGGAAGGATGGGGGCGGGAAAGAGAGAAAATAAATCTGTTCGTTAGGGAAAAAAATTTAAAAAAAAAAAAAGCTGGAAACCAGAATTTCAGATAGAAGAAAAGAAAATAGAAACCAGTAAAGACTTAGCTGGCTGAAAAAACTGATGATTACAATAAGAAACAAAAACAAAAACCCCAACTCCTAAAAAAGCTTCACACATAAGTGTGATTATATTAGCGGGATGATCTCACCGCCACAGAACTGTTTCTTCTTCTTGCTTCAGCACGAGGCAAGAGCCCAGACAAAGAAAAGGGAACACAAGGCACGGGGGCTTGTCCCTCGCCTCCATGAACTGGCCCGAGCAGAAGAGCCGTGAACTGGCTGCTGTTCAGCCCCGGCTGACTTTGTGACCCCTCTTGGCGGGGGAGGGGGCAGAGATCCCGGAGGGGTTGCCCATTTCCTTTTCCAGCTCATTTTACAGCTGAGGAAACTGAGTCAGAGTTCAGTCACTCCCTCGGGTTCATGGAGCATCCCGGCTTCCAGATCCAGTGCTCCGTTCACTATGGTGCCACCTGGTGGCTCGTGCGGGTATGAGGAAGAAATGACTCCATTACAATCTGCGGGTGGGCTCCCCACATTCTGGGAAGGGGATCAGAACTGGCTTACCCTGGGGCAACCAGCTATTCAGAGTCAGGAGGCTCAGGGGAAAGCCCCCTGCCTCTGGACACAAAGGACCTGCCTTCACATCCCACCTGGAACTTACCTGGGAGACCCTGGCAGGTCAAGGATTCTCCCCGGGTCTCCTTCCTCATCTGTAAAATGAAGGGACTGGACTGGATCAGCAGAGTCCAGTTCAAATAGAAATGGAGCCACCGAGCTGCACATAAACTATGGGCAAAGTTTACTGCAGGTTTCTCTGATGGAGACCCCAGGCGAGTTTATCAGAATATGAGCAATTCCCTGATTGGTAAATGGTCATGAACGAGATGAGGTGAGATCTTTCAAGACAGTTGTGAACACTGAGTAAGGCTTCATCTAATTCAGAGTTTGCATAGGCCTGATGGACTTTGAGCATTGATGCAAGGGCATACCTAAGTCCCCTTCCTGCTATCCTTCCACAACATCATTTTCTCCCTATTTCAGTCAAACATGGGTAACTATGTACTTATTGGTTAAGTTCAATTTCTTGGGTAGTTCCCGAGTTTAGAATGTAAGATCCTCAGCCAATGAAGATGAGGGTCAGTGGTGGGAGGGGGTATTTGCGTTTGGGATTAAAGTGTTAACCCTGCCCCAGAAGTTGCTTCCTCCCTTGTCTGCTCCATGGGTGGGACGCCCTTCTCTCGAGAATGTATGATAAACTTTGCTTTGCTTCTAGAGATCTCTCCAGCTTTTTTTAAATTAAATGGTGACCCCTCACCATTTCTGAACCACACAGTCACAAGAGATGAACAGGCAGTTTTCAGAAGAAATCAAAGCTAAATATAAAAAAATGCTGCAAATCACTGCTGATTAGAAAAATGCAAATTAAATAAATGTGGGGATGTGGGAAAAGAGACACTAATGCATTATTGGTAGAGTTGTGTACTGATCCAATAACTTTGGAGAGCAATTTGGAACAAAGCCCAAAAGACTACCAAAAATGTGCATATCCACCAATATTATTACTAGGTCTGTCCCACAGATAATTTAAAAAAAAAAAAAAAAAAAAGGAAAGGTCCTCTGCACAAAAATATTTTTTGTAGTGGCAAAGGATTGGAAATTGAGGGGATGCCTATCAGCTGGGGAATGGCTGAACAAGTTGTGAAGTGTAATGAAATACTACCGTGGTATAAGAAAGGCAACGTGCTCTAGGAAAAACCTGGAAAGACCTACATAAACTGATGCAAAGTTGAGCAGAATAAGGAGAATACCATACGGAGTAATAACATTTTTTTTCAATGGTATTTTATTTTTCCAAATATATGTAAAGATAGTTTCAACATTATTCTTGCAAAACTTTGCGTTCAAAATTTTTCTTTCTCCCTTTCCTCTCTTCCTCCCCAAAATATCAATCTGATATAGGTTAAATATGTGCTATCCTTTTAAACATATTTCCATATTTGCCGTGAACAACAATATTTTTATGATTAAGTCACTTTGATTGACTTAGCTTTTCTCAGCAGTACAATGATCCAAGATAATTCTGAAGGACTCATGATGAAAAATGCTATCCACTTCCAGAAAAAGAACTGATGGGAGTCAGAATGAAGTATTAAGGCATACAATTTTTTTCAGGCTTTTTTTTTTTTAATGGGGGGATGAAGCTGTTTTCTTTCACAACATGACTAATATGGAAATAAGTTTTGCATGACTACACATGTGTAACCTATATCAAACTGTTTGCTGTCTTATGGAGGGGGAGGAACATGAGGGAAGGAAAGAATTTGGAAGTCAAAATTTTAAAAAGTTGAAAATTGTTTTTTTACATGTAATTGGAAAAAATGTTATTTTAAACCACACAAAAGGATTCAGTGGGTTTATTGGCTTATAAAACCACTTATTCACATGACCTTTGTTTTATTACACTTTTATTTATTTGGGTAAGTATTTCTCAATTACTTTTGAATCTGGTCTGGATTAGAGAGTGCTGAAGGTTCTGGGCCTCTGTTGGACACTTCAGGACTAACTGGCTCTGAGCTCCCTTCCAACTCTAGATCGGGGATCATGGACTTGTCCATGATGTTTTTTAAAAAATATTTTGGTAGCTAGATGGCACAGTGGATAGAATTCTGGGTCAGGAGGACCCGAGTTCAAATCCAGTCTCAAGATGATTACTGTTACTTAGCCACTATCTTCCTCAGTTTCCTCAACTGTAAAGTGATATAATAGGAGACCTACCTCTCAGGATAGTTGTGAGGATCAAAGTAGGTAGTAACGAAGTAGACTGTAAGATGCTTCACAAATGTGAAAGCTCTAGACAAATGTTAGTTGTCATTAATGTAGACTTTGTGATCCTATGTATTTTACTTTATGCATTTTACAAACATGACTCCGGGAAGAGGTCCATAGTCTTCCACCAGAGTCTGCCAAAGGGGACCATGCCCTAGAAGGGGAAGAACGCCCTCCTTCCAGAGCCCTGTTCTGAGACGCTTAACCTCCCTGCCCCTTCTGTGGCTGGCCCGCTCGGCCCCCCTAACAGCCTCCACACTTACCCTTGGGCATCACTCCCACTGTGGACCCCAATCCAGCCCGGCATTAATACCAAGCCCTATCTCCTTCCATAAGCCGTAGCCAAAGGGCTTCCCTACAACCTGCCCTCCCCCGTCTCTCTGCCCAAGGCCAACCTCTTTCCCGGCCCCGCTTTCCAAGAATGGCCTTTCCTTCTCCTGCTTCCAAGCTTACCTCCAGGCCCCGTTGCGGGAGCTGGCCCGGAGCGGGAGCTGGAGTTGGCCCGGAGCGGGAGCGGGAGCTGGCCCGGAGCCGGAGCTGGAGCTGGCCCGGAGCGGGAGCTGGCCCGGAGCGGGAGCTGGAGCTGGCCCGGAGCCGGAGCTGGAGCTGGCCTGGAGCACGGCCCCCCTAACAGCCTCCACACTTACCCTTGGGCATCACTCCCACTGTGGACCCCAATCCAGCCCGGCATTAATACCAAGCCCTATCTCCTTCCATAAGCCGTAGCCAAAGGGCTTCCCTACAACCTGCCCTCCCCCGTCTCTCTGCCCAAGGCCAACCTCTTTCCCGGCCCCGCTTTCCAAGAATGGCCTTTCCTTCTCCTGCTTCCAAGCTTACCTCCAGGCCCCGTTGCGGGAGCTGGCCCGGAGCGGGAGCTGGCCCGGAGCGGGAGCTGGAGCTGGCCCGGAGCGGGAGCGGGAGCTGGCCCGGAGCCGGAGCCGGAGCTGGCCCGGAGCGGGAGCTGGCCCGGAGCGGGAGCTGGCCAGGCTTGGAGGGGAGGGCTGCAGGTGGCGCTCCTGACACCGAGCTGGAAAGCCATCTGGTGCGCCCCCTCCTTTTCCAGGCGGGACGGGAGGTCCGGGACAAAGTGACCCATTCAAACCTCTCTCGTTCCCCCTCTTCTTCCTCAAGCTCCCTCGTGCTGGCTCGTGGACAATTCATGCCTTAGCACATGCCTGCCCCGTAGCAGGAGCTCGATAAACGTCAGTCGTTCCCAGTGTAAGAACGCTTTGAAGGCAAGTCTCCTGACAGCAAGCACTGGGTTAATGAGTGGCGCACAGAGCCCCGCCTCGGAGCGCTCAGTAAGTATTTGCGCAACTGTCAGCTTGGAGCCGCACCGTACAGCGGGGTGTGAGCCGCTTTTATCGACATGCGGTAAACAGTCTAACTTTCTGCGTTAAAAGCAACGACTTGACATGCCTGGAGGTCTCCTTTTGCTGCAGTCTTCTGTTTCATAGGACTTGGCACCGAGCTCACTCATTTTTCCTAGTCTGAGAGTATTTTACCTCTCCCAGCACATAGAGTTGTCAGAGTTCATTTTTGTGACTTTGTGTCCCCACCTTTTCTCCCTCCTCCTATTCCCTCCCCCTCCCCCAGACAGCAATCTGATACGCGATCAATTTTTCCCTATTTGTCATGTTGGAGCACTGAGTCTATAAGGTCTGGCAAATATTCATTATGAAACCACAGTTTATCCCACTGAGTATTAATTTTATCTTTTTCCCAAACCGAGCCTCAATTATGGTCCATGTTTTTGTTTCCTTGATTTTTGGTGACTGCAGGGCAGCGCGGGGACGCAGGGGATGGAGCAGCAGCCGGGAAGTCGGGAGGACCCGAGTTCAAATCCGGCCTCAGACACTTAACACTTCCTGGCTGTGAGACCCCGGGCAAGTCACTCAGCCCCGATGGCCGCAGCAACAACAAAAAAAAAGATTTCCGGTAACCCCACTGCCTTCTGTGACTCGCGTCACACGGGGCGCTAGGCCGTGCCACGGTGGGAGGGCGGGGCTCGGACTCTGGAAGCCCGGAGGGGAAACCAGCCGCAGACACTTGTTGGCGCCGCGAGCGCCCTTTCCTTACCTGCGACACGGGGCCCTAACGGCACCTGCTTCCCGGGCTGGGGGATCACAGCAGGGAGGGAGCACGAAGCTCGCACGAGCGCGGCCCTCAGCAAGGGCAATGTAACCGGCGGCGGCCACCGTCACTGCACACAGTGCTCGGGTCACTGCCCGTGCAGGCCTTGCCTCCGCTGGTGACATGAGGCCACCTCATTAGAATATTCAGGATTAATCATCCAATAAGCGGCGGGCCCGCCCCAGGGGGAAGGCTTGGAGACCTTGGGCTCTAACCCCGCTCTGCCCTCGGGGTAAGCGGCCTCAGCTTTCTGGTCTGCAGCAGGGGAAGGAAGACGAGCACTGCATCCGTGATTCTCTGGGCTTCGGCTTTCCCTCCCAAATCCTTGCTTCGAATGGCCCGGATTCACCGGGGGACACCGGCAGTGCGTTCCGTAGCAGGGGAGGGGCCGTGGGGCTCCTGCGCCCCCTGCTGGCCGACAGCCAGAACCGGAGCTGCTCAGAGCCCTGCGGGCGCAGGGGGTGACATCACCTCTTGTACCGGAGGCCCAAAGACCGCAGCACACGTGACGAGGTGCGCCAGCCTCCCCTGGAAGCCGGCTGCTGAAAGGGCTTCCTCCTGGGACCGCCCCTCCCGCCTCCTGCCTAATTGTGGGGACTCCTTCCTGACACAAACAGCCTGCGGGGGCGGAAACGCCTTGTTAGCGACCCCTTCTGGGAAGAAGCTTCTCAAAGCGAACGCCCAGGGCTCCAACAGAGCGAACCCAGCATAGGAAACGCGGTGGTCAAAGTGTGTCAAACATAACCTCACTGCTTCCCCAGCCGGAGGAGCAGCGCTCCAGGGCCAGGCGAAGGCAGCTAAGGAGCGCTGAGAGGCTGCCCGAATCTTCTCTTCCCCAGCAGCCCCTTTAACCAGCCTCCATCAGGTGCTTGCGCCTCTCCCCCACACGGACCGCCCAGCTCAGAAGTGAGCCCGAGGGTCCTGCCCGCGAGTTTGGGGAGCTCCTGCAAACCCGGGCAAAGGGAAGACCGAGCTGCAGCCCAGGTGCTGATGGGCTTTCGCAGGGGCGTTTCTTTCTGGGGGAAGGAACTTTCCCACAGGATGGGAAAAATGCCCTATAAATAATATCCTTATTTAACAAAAACCCGACCAACTCCTTGCAGACTCCTCCCGGCAACGCTGGTTTTCCTGGGGGGAGGCAGCGGGATGCACGCTCTGTAATGGTCAGGAACTCGTGGCTCAAACTGGACCACTTTCTGCAAGACGCACATCAGACACTCGATTCCCGGGCTGGAAGTCTCCACCAGAGCCTGCCCGGAAGGGGGAGGCGGGACAGCCCACGGTGGGCTCAGAAGTAGAGGCTTTTGGCTGATAGACCATTCTTAGACTAATGGTCCTTCCTAATTTTTTTTTTTCCCATGTTATGGACTCCTTTAGTAGCCAGCTGAAGCCTCTTCTCTCAATCACGACTTAAAAAAAAAATGCATTAGATTTCAAAGGAAATCAGTTACACTGAAATTACCACAAGTTTTTCTTTAAAAAAAAAAGTCATGGCTCCCACCGGGGTCACGAAACTTCTGGTTTGAGAAGCAGGAAACTATATTTTCCTCCAGATGTCAATCTTCCCCGACCACATCAGGTCAGAGTGACCTCTCTCCTCCTCCCAATATGGATAATAGAAAACAAGCCAGAGTTAGCATCTGAGTCATGGAGTGCCAGAGCTAGAAGGGACCTAGTCATCCAACAGTTTCCAGAAGAGGACAACGGAAGTCAGGAGAGGTTAACTAACTTAGCCACGTCCCCATAGGGAACCAAACGGAGAAGGGAGGATTCCCTCAGATCCTTTGACCAACCCTAGTGAGCTTCTCAAAGGCGCCATTGCTGGATCTCTGCAAGATTAGGAGCCAGAAGAAAAAGTTTATCTTAAAACCCCCCAAACCTATTAAACTACATTGTCTATTTTAAGTTCTCAATAAAACAGAAGCCAACAATTCTGCACCGGGCGGTCCGAGCCATTATCCAAGGTCAGGATCCTTGCTCCCCATTCTCTTCTTTCTCACACGTGTGAAGCAACCTTGGGGTTCAGTAGATAGATCAGCACAAGTCAGGCGGGCCCAAGTTCAAATGTGGCTTCAGACAAGTCACGGACCAGTTTCCCCATCTATAAACTAAGAATAATAACAGCACCTACCTTGTAGGGTTGTTGGATCAAAGGAGATAACAGCTGTCAAGTGCACAGCACAGTGCCTGGAATAAAAATGCTGCTTCCTAATAATCCTTGCCTGGCTCAGTTTCAGCTGTAAAATGGGAGGTTGCTGAGAATTAAATGAGATGATTTGTCAAGTGCTTGCAGAGTTCCTGACACATATTAAGTAGGTACTTAATAAATGCTTCTTTTCTTCTTTCCTACCTACACATGTATGCTACATAGCGCAGCACA
Source organism: Sarcophilus harrisii (assembly GCF_902635505.1). NCBI lineage: Eukaryota > Metazoa > Chordata > Mammalia > Dasyuromorphia > Dasyuridae > Sarcophilus > Sarcophilus harrisii. Next base: position 440,132,028 of record NC_045429.1, on the reverse strand, counting down.
AACCCTCCAAGGTGGACTTCTAATGGCCTGATGACTGCAGGTGTCCAAAACCCCACAGGCCCAAAGACGACCCCATCGCCCATAAAATCTCGAGCTACCGGGCTCGGCGGGGCTGTGCCAGGGCCACGAAGGCAGGCAGCTTCACTGAGCTTCCATGCCACCAGACGCACCCTCCACTGAGCTATCAGGGCTTTAGGCAGGCCGTTCTGGGAGGGCAGGCGGGGCCTCTCTTCTTGGGCACTCCTGACCCCCCTCCAGAGCCTCCTCTCACCGTCCTCCACCCAGTGACACTATGAAGGCCCCAGGCCTCCTGCTGCCCCCCTTGGTCATTGACTTCCTGCTGCCTCTGGGAGAGTCCTCCATAATTTGGCTCTAACTGGCCTTTGCATATGGTTCCCCTTACCATGGAGTTTAATTATTATCTTGGGTTTAACAGGACTATCCTTTCCTGAGAAAACAGAAGAAATAACAATGCTTATTCATGAAAAGTTTTCTATATCCTGTTCAAATAAGTTTGTTTCTTAACTAGAATTGTCTATATCATTAATATCTCGATGCCTCTGGAATCAAGTATAAAAAAACTTAAAAAAGCCCTTTAAACCCATCCCCTTCTACTTTCCAGTCTTCTCACACCTCCCATCTTTGGCCAGGTCCTCTTGAATCTAATGACACCAGACTGTCCTAACTCTCAGCTCAGGGCATCTTCTCCCTCTCCCTCCTCCATCCAACTGCTGACCTCCTTGGCTTCCTTTAAATCCCAGCTTACATCCTGCCTTCTACAGAAAGCCCTCCCTGACACCTCTTCATTCCAGTGCTTTCCCTGTCATTCATGTCCTACTCTTGCTTTGTGCATATTTGTTTTCATGCTACCCCCCATTCGACTGTAAGCTCTGTGAAGACAAGGGCTTTCTTGCCTCTTTTTAGTTATCTCCACACTTAGCACAGCTTAAATGTGCCTGCTGATTGACTAAAGCAAGTTTACTCCAATGTATTTGTCTTTTCCCTCTTCTATGTTTTCCTTTTTTTTATTAGTATGGCAAAGAACAGAATAAGCATTTTTGACTGTTGCTTTTCTGCATAGAAGAAACAATGTGGAAGCAAGTTACGTTTGTATGAAAAATCTCTTTGTGCTTCTCCCTAACACAGTAAGTAGGGAAAAAAAAAATCTATCAAGTAGAAATTGTCTTGTGAGGTTAGTCTATCACCTGGTTTCCTCTCTCTGGCTTCTGTGACTTTATACGGTCCCTCCCCATACCTGGAACATCTTGGTTCTGGCCTTTTAGAATTCTCCTGATACTCTTCTGCCTGAAAGTACCAAACTCACTTATCTCAAGCATTCACTGGATCCTAGGATCACATGTAGGGCTGGAAGGGCCTGAGAAGTCATCAAAGGCAAACCTCTCACTTTACAGATGAGAGAACTGAGGCGTAATGGTGAAATAACACTACATAGCCAGTGTCTCAGCAGATTCCAACCCAGGATTGACAACAGGCTTCCTCCAGTAGACCCCAAGCTCCTTGGAAAGGCTCATTCCTGTTCTTTCATCCCCCATTGCCAGCAGCCCTTACCAAGTCCACTGAGGAGGACATTGCAGACCTTGCCCATTACTGCCCTTGGGAACCTTCGGTTACTAGGACTAGCTTTGCTTCCTGTTGTCACAGAAAAGGATGTGTATTTTATGAGTTTAAACTTGCGTCTTTCCATCTATTCCAAACTCACCCTTCCTGCCCCCTCCAAGGCCACAAAGTCTTCCTTGACATTACAAACCTTCTGTTTCCCATCCTTTTAAGGCCCTATAATGAGGATAAATATTTGGTATGAAATACATACAACTTTTCTTCAATGTTTCTTTGTTAGCCCACAAGCCCCATGGGTGAGAACCATGGCACAGCTGTTACATAGCCAAGATACCCTGTGCACACAGTAGGGGTTTACAGATCTAGTTAATGATTACTTCTATAAGCATTTTTTAAGGCACCTACTGTTTTCAGGCATTAGAAGTAGATAAAAATGAGAAAATGAGGGCATTCTGGATGAGACGTTCCTTACATTAGAATCTTACGGAAAACCCACGGATTGGGAGGAGACAGGGTGCAATGTGGGACAAGCTTACTGTTTCCAATGTCCTTGGGCTGGGAAGTGGAGGGTCCTGCAGTTTTATCATCAGAAAACTGCTGAGAGAACGAACCACGCATCTACATGTCCAGGAGAGCCCTCCAGGGAACTTGGGTTGTGCTGGGTCTCTTGGAGCTTTTGTCCCAGATTCTCAGGGATTTGCATGAAGGAACATCAGAGGTTTGATCCTCTCCTGCTTAAACCAGAAGCTCTTCTAGGATAATACTGCCTTCTGCCCAAAGCAGCCCACCTTACAGCCCTACTCATGAAAGACATTTCTGCCTTAGGCAAAACCCACACTGACCTCTTAGCAACTTGCTTAGCTCTGGGATCTTCCACCTACTTTCTCTCCACACTTCCGGGGCTCCCTAGTTATTTAGATGTGGTTTCTCCTAGCAGAATGCTTGAGGGCAGGGACAGACTTTGCTTTTCTTGGCAGCTCCAGGACTTGACCTGCCTTGGACTAAGCAGAACCAGGCTGGTCCTTCTTTCCCCAATTCTAGTCCTTCAAACGCTCCAAGGTTCTTATCATGGCCCCAGGTTCTCTTTCCGCCTTGGCTCCTTCACCTTGTCCTGATAGTTTGTCTCCAGGCCCTTCACATATCCAGCACTCGGCCTATGACCTTCCTAAGATCCTATATAGAGATTCACTCATTTAACAAATGCCGAGGCAAATTCTATGAACAACGGGGCTGATTTTTCCTAAGAGGGGCACCAGCCCAAGGAAGGCAGAACCGGCTCTGGCCTGCAACCATGTGCTCCTTGGGGTTGCACAATCAGCTGAGGTCAGACTGGCCTGAAAAACTTAGTAACCTTTCTTATAGGAGATGCCGAACAATGGACACTCTATGTCAGTGCTGCTAAATACACACAAACTGCACAGACCACATGGAGTGGGGACCCTGAGGATGGCCTGGTGGTCTTAGAGCACACTAGTGAGCATACAGGACCTTACGAACCATGTCACAAAGACATCTTCCGGAACTCCAGGTATTCTCCTACTTCTGAGCATGTGCCATGCCAAATGTCACGGCCTTTGTCCCACACTTAGATGAGGCAGGGATGTGTCAACAGCATTGTGAGATGATCAACTACAACTGACTCGGCTCTTCTCAGCAACACACTAAGACAAGCTCAAAGCCTATGTTTCCCTTTATTCTTTCTTTCTTTTTTTTTGTTTTGATTTGTTTCTTCTTTCACAACTGTAATTACTATGGAAATGTTTTACATGATAGTACATATATAAATTATATCAAAATATCTACGATCTTTGGAAGAGGGGAAAGAAGGGAGGGAGAAACATTTGGAACTCAAAATCTTGTAAAATGAATGCTAAAAATTTTCTTGACTATATATAAACTAGCGGAAAAAATACCATGTAATTTCCCTAAAAAAAAAAAAAAAAAAAAGATGAAGTAGAATATCAGACTCCGTATCTATAAGCTGCAAGCTCTTCAGGACAGGGACTATGTCCAAAATTCAATGTATGCCTGGAGCAAAGCCTAATGCTTCTTATGCACATAAAACACCTCATGAATGCAGTGATCTGAATAGGAAATCATATTTTATCAGCAGATAGGGAACAGAATAATTTCTATCTCTTGAAGAACTAATTTTTCATCAATCAGAAAATCATTTCTCCAATTATAGGAAATTAGCATACATAAATTAATGTCTAGCCAAATGCAAAATAGTTTATAATTCAACTTCAGGGATCCAGTTCTAAGGACCAATTCTACCTTTCACAACTCGACAAATCAAGACATCACAAACACACACAGGCACGCAGCTGCATCTTGTTTTAGGTGAAAGGCAGGTTCTTGAAAACTTGAGTCTGTTCTGGATTATATTCGTTGTATCACTAAAGGAGCTGGAAACTTTTCTAAGGAATGGTGACAAGCCCACAAAGAACTAACTCTACAATTTGCAAAGTCCTTTGAAGACACCTCAGTTGAGTCCTCCTACCCAGGGAGCTACACTGATGACAGGGATTATCAATTTTATAGATGGGAAGCCAAATATAGCAAAGGGAATGTCTTTTACCCCCATATGGTTACACAGCTAGTGGGTAGTGTCTTGTCAAGTTCAATACTGTATCCCATGCATGAGCCTGAAAATAATAAAATTTCTGTAATACAAATAGCCATCTTTCATTTTATTTTGCAAACCAGATAAAAATAAAAAGACAAATTTTCTGTCTTTTTGGGTTTATGTTTGGGTTTATATGTGATTTTAGTTGGTTCAATTTCTTTTGCAGTTCTAAACTTACATAAATCTTCAGGAAATAACACTTATGCACGAACTCCTCCTTTCCCCTATCCCGACACTATTCCATTACTTTGTCAGCATTTCTACATTTGCTGATATTTGCATGACATGATATGCTTTGGACATGAAACCTTCATCTGAATTAGTTCTGGGATGTTTCCTGAAGGTTGTTGTGAACATGCTTTAGGGTAAGGCTCATGGCGTAAATAGAAATAATCATTTTCACATAGCTGGAAGAAATAATGACCTCTTTTATCTGTCCTTTACCATTACATTTTCAGGTGGCTCTTAAAGCGTCAGTTTAAGTCATGTGGGAATTCTGACTGAACTTAACTTTTCCACTATCGTTAGGGATTAGGAATTTAGTGGTGGGGAAATTCATGAAGGTCATTTAGAAGTTCTCTATTTCCCCTTTAAGTGTGTTCACTCTACAAGAGAGAAATAGAAAAGAGTGTAGCTCAGCTCCCATCCACAATGCCTCCAAACAGATTTATAAAATGCCCCAGGCCAAATCTCTACAGAAAAATCACAGAGCATCTTTTATCTGGCCTGGGTCAGCAGACACTGGGACTGGTGTGGGGTGGGAACACAGGGTGCTCTGGCAATCAGGGAGCTCTGCACCAGTACAAGGGGAGGCCCCAGACTCCCACTAGTACACCCCCTGATCCATACCAGGGAACTGCTATGGGGAGAAATGCCAACTTAACATATATCACTCATGACCCAATCCTGGGTCAGAGATGGAGGACAGCATAAGAAGGGACCCTGTACATAGAAGCCCTGAGTAATGGACCAGAAGTATGCAGCAGCAGCGGGGTCAATGTAGCCCAGAGCCCAGCCCCACCATCTGCAGAGGAAACCCAGACCTAGGAGGAGCTGTGATTCTGCCACAGAGCTTTCCTGTGAGTTAATAGGGGTGGGGGTCTAGCAGAGATCTACACTTGTGAAGACCTAAACCCAGGGCAAGAACATGCAGAGCTGAGACTGGGGGCAGCAAACTTTGCCCTGGATCACACCCCTTAGAAGATATAGAAAGTTTGCAAGTTTCAAGCCTGTCCTGGAGATCCCCTGGATAAGACAACATAGAACATCTCAAGAATTCTTCTTTCTTTCTTTTTTTTTTTTTTCAAGAATTCTTAACAGAAAAAATACTAGTCCAGATCTTTCCTCCAGAATTGCTGTAGAGCCTGACACTAATACTGAATATGAAGTAAGGAAGCAGACTGGAAGAATGAGTAAACAAACAAACAAACAAACAAACAAACAAACAAAAAAAAAAAAGGGCCACACTATACTGAACTATCAGGGTGGAGGACACTCAAAGACACAAATACAAAAGAAGAGGACGATTTCAAAACATCTACGAGCGAAGCCTCAGAAAAACACAAACTCAATTAGAATTCCTGGAAGAAATGAAGAATTTAAGAATCTAAGAATCTTTTTATAATTGGAATGAGAGAGTTTGAGGAAAATGAGAGCTATGAAAGAAATTACTGGAACAGGAATTAACAACTTTGGAAGAAACTCTCTGAAAATTAGAATGGCCCTAATAGGCAATAAGAAATATTAAAATTAAGTCAAAAGGTTGGGGGTGGGTGGGAAACCCCAAAAGAAAATGTAAAATCTCTCTTAGAAAAAACAAGTGACCTAGAAAAAAGATTAAAGAGAGGTAACATAAGAATTACTGGATTGCTTTAAAGCCATTACCAAAAAAAGAGCCTAAACATCCTATTTCAAGAAATTTTAAAGAAAACTGCCAAGACCTTAGAATAAGAGAATAAAGTGGAAAGAACTCGCCATCCCCTCCTGAAAGAAACTCCAAAATACTTGCAAGCAACACTTCCCCCCCCCACCAAAAAAAAAAAAAAAAAAAAGAATTCAAGATCTGGAGCAGAAAACTTGGAATATGGTATTTCAGAAGGCAATGGATATGGACTTACAATCAAGAATAACTAAAACTGACAAGGGAAAAAATGGATCTTTGATGAAATGGAGACCTTTCAAGCATTCCTGATGAAAAGACCAGCACTGTTTAGAAATTCAGAAGTGCAAACACAGATGTGAAACACAGAAGAGAAACACAAAAAGTAAACATGAATGAACAATGATAAAGGACCAAATAAGGATATATCATTTTCATTCCAATAGGGGGAGATGACACGTGCCTCTTCTCTAAACCCCTCATCATCAGGGTTCACAGAGAGAGAACCTAATTTGACAAGTCATAGGAGTAGTTCTGTCTTGATGATCTGAAGAATGGAAAAAAAGGAGAAGAGAAAGATACTAGAGGGATCATGTGATGATTAACTGAGATGCACTTGGCTCTTCTCAACAATGTGATGATTCAAGACAATTCCAATGGACTTGGGATGGAAAGAGCCATCCTCTCCAGAGAAAGAGAACTATGGAGACTGAATGTGGATCAAAGTATTTTCACCTTTTCAATATGTTTTTTTCTTGCTCAGTTTTTTCCCTTTTGGTCTGATTTTTCTTGTACATGACAAATATGGAAATATGTTTAAAAGAATTACACATATTTAACCTATATCAAATTGCTTGCTGTCTTGGGGAGGGAGGAAGTAAGAGGAGGGAGAAAAATTTGGAATACAAAGTCTTATAAAAACTGAATGTTGAAAACTATCTTCACATATATTTGGAAAAATTAAATACTACTGAGAAAAAAATCCATTTCATTCTATAGGAAAACAGAAGGGAAAAAGGAGAAAGGGGAAGGAAAATTGAGGAAAAAGTAGATTAAGAGAGGGATGAGTCCTAAGCAAAGGTATTAGAATTTACAAAAATATATTAAGTTCTTTTTGAGGGGGTAAAGAATGAGAAACTGAGAAAATGCCCACAAACTGAGGAAGGGAGGAATAAGTGATGGCACACCAATGCGATGGAATACCATCACATTGTTAATCAGCAAGATGACCAACTAAGACTCCAGAGGACTAATAATGCAACACAGAGAGACAAAGGACCCAGGATGAGACAAACATTTTTAGGATATGGATAATGAAGAACACTGCTTTGGCTATAGACATCCTTGTGATAGGTTGTTTTTTATCTCACGCTCTTAGCTAGGGATGAGAGGATGAGGTACTTCTTGGCTAATTAAAACAAACAAAATAAAGAAAAAATAAGTGTGAATGTAAAGAACTCCTTGAAGAACGTTTGCTTAAGAGAACAAACTGTTTTCAAAGGCAAGAGGGAAAAGTTCGGAACCAAGTCAGGAAAACAAGAGTTTTAATCTGGCTGTAGTGTGAATAAGTTATATAGCCTTCAGCAAGCTGGAAGCCATCTATGGGTATTTATTCTATTCTTCTCCAATGATGGTTCCAAAGTTTAATGAGCTAGGATTCTGTGACTCACTCAGCAGGAGTGACATACAAACAATGCTAATTACAAATACTCTTATATTTATTAAGGCAGGTGTGACAGATTCCCAGGTGAATCACTATTGTCTACTGGTTTGAATGTATTTCTTTAAAATGGTCTATTCAAATCTTCCCATTGATATAGATAAAATATCCCACAAATTATCAACAATAAATGCTCTTCAATAATCTCATCTTTATTCACTAGATCTGAATTCTATGCCATTTCCTGAACTGGCCAGCCTACCTGCTCATTTTTCAGACGAGCTGGTAGAGATTCTGCCGTGACAGGATTTGTCCACAGTACCGCAGTCAGTTAAGAAGCAGAGCCTAGATCCTAACTCTAACTTCTGAACTCCCATTCTGGCCCTCTTGCAATTAACTATGCTATATGGGGACAAAGTAGCTTTCTGTGGACATCTCCTGATATACATGAAGAAAAGTGGACTCAACTTTTAAAAAATGGAAATATCTAGGCTGTTGTCATGCAAATAATCGTGCCAAAATATGTAGGAGAATGAGAGTCATCCCAAATCCTATCTGATTTTATGTTCTTTATATAGTTTTTCTATGAAGACTAAAAGAAATCTCAAATGGGCTAAAAAACAAAACAAAACAAAACAAAAAAAACTAACATCTGCCAAACCAAACCAGCTCAAACATACCACCTGCACCCAGGGAAATCAGCGTGGCCAAAAATTCACACAAAGGTCATGACCAATAATGACTCATATTCATACATACATACTACTTCTAATACTTAAAAAAAGTCAAATGAAAACATTCAGAAGTTTCAACATATAGATTTAAAAGGCCATAAAAGCCCCTCCAAGAAGAAAATGGACACGTCTTTTAATATATTTTATAGATATTTATATATATTTTAAATCAAACACAATTAAATAGAATATGGTTTAGGTACATGAATACTTGGGCATCAGGAGTAATAGAGGTGGTACATAGTACCAAAAACCTATACACAGCCTTTCTGTTTCTTCTTGTTGATAATACACAGTGTGCCTCTATACAATCAAATATTGCAATGGAATAACATTCTGTATTCATTCAAAGACTCTCAAAAACGGAGATGATTGATAATCTTTATAAAGTGATTTTTTTCCCCAAGTCCCTTGACAAAAAAGCAGTAAAGGGAAAAAAAAAACCTCCCCATCCCATCAAAACAAAAACACCTTACAAGGAAATATGGGCAAAAACATAATGGAGTGATAACCAAATGCTGTGCTGCCCCGCTGAATTGCTTCAGGGTACCAAGCAGAAACATGGCAGAACCTGCTTATTGTCTTAAATGACAATGAAAGGAACAAAGGTTACAAATGGCCAAATTCTAAACTACCAGCAGAAGCAGGAGATGGGAATAACTGCCAAACAGAACTGATTAATATTTTAAAAAATTTTTCTTCTTCTTCAAAAAAAAAAAAAGTCCTATTTGGGAGCAAACATTCTAATTTATAAGGAGAGCACAAGATGAAAACCTGGAGTGAATCATTATGATATAATCAATAAACCAATTGGTATTTTTAAATATGCTGCTTCTTCTACATGTATTTCTGGACAAGGAGCAGTAAGTAGAGAGCAGAGTCCAGGGAGAGCAGGGAGACGTTGATGCTCACACATGGCATTCTTAATTGCACCTTCGGCCTTGTGTTAGCAACACAGAGTTACACCAGTGAGACACTGGTTTTTACATATTTTGCATCTCAGAAGCTAGTAAAAACACAAAAATTATATACCTCTACCAAAGGCAAGGAGAGTGTAGTCACTGTACTCATAGCCTGTTCCTTTCCTTCAAAATTAATGCTTCTGCAAAGGAAGGAAATACATTTAGTTTGTAATTAATACTCACCTAGTTTTGGTAAGGAAAGCAAACCGACAGAGCTCCTAGCCCACATGCCTTCCCAAAGAACATTTTAGGACAGGGCAGAATCTTTTTAGATACTCGCTCTGCAGTCTTCAGAATGTGTGATTATTACTATAAGTAACATTAGCAATAGAACTAATACTAAGCTTGCCTCCACACTTGCTAGTGTGAGTGGCCCAAGACTATTCCCGAGAGTCTAACAATCTCTCAAAAATGGCTTCTTGCTGCGGTGAAGTCCATCAATCACATTCTTCTGGCAACAACATACAGACCCCCATCGGTCTCTTCGACTCTTCCCTATGTGTGCTATACATGCAGTGACGGGCAGACTTCTGGATGGGACTCCGCACTGAGGTGGGGGGGGCCTTGGATGGCTCCCAATCCTTCCTTAGGAAATGACGGTGGTATCAGTGATAAAATACAGTGCTTGTTTTCATTGGCTGTGTTAAAGAAGAATCCAACCAAAGGAAAAAAGTTCACTTATCTTCAAAAGCAGATTTCCTGGATCTCATCTCTAAAATCATAGCTGGAAAAGAAAACAAAGACTAACTTAACCCGGAGGAGGCTCAGCCCCTGAGTGTTTACTCTGTCTGCAAGGCTTGGGGCTGAGGTCAGTACCAGCTAGAGCAGCCCGTGATGCCGGGGAGCCCGGGAAAGAAGAGTCCGGCCTGCTCTGCAGAAGCCAGCCAAGCATTCTCTCCAAAGAGGCTGGCCGTCGCACAACCAAACTTCAAACTGACCTGTCCACTGAGGAGAGACGGGTCCAGGGTCAGGAGCCGGCCCTGGAAGGACTAGGCCCCAAGCGGTCACCAGACACCTGGACAGGCCAGCCAGAACGCAAGGCCGGGCTCTGAAGAGGGCACAGGGAACAGCATTTACAGTGTCAACGCAAGGCGCCAATCTTCCTTCTCCAAATCTGCCTTTTCTGCATGACCTTTCCATTTCTCCCAACTAAATGCAGTGTTGTCAGCGTATCGCAAGGCAGAACCACAAAAAGTAGGCCTCTATTTTTATCTTAGGCCTATATTTATCTCCCTTTCCCCCCGTGGCATGGATAGCTAGAGCTATGTAGCTAAAAACCAACTCGGCAAAGGCTGCCTCCCCAGGAGGGCAGCCCACCCTGCACATGGAACAGCGAGTTCTGGGGGGAATCCACTCCCACCGTCATGTAAAGATGCTCAGAAATGGCTCCAAATGAGGGCTCAATGCAGAAAAGCAGAAAAAACGGGTCCTGCTCCAAAGCCCAGAGGGATGCTGAGGGGGTTGGGGCCCAATCCCCCAGCCCATTTGGGTTGAGTCCTTTCTCTAGGTCTTTCCAGCTACTGCTTGGGGCAATCACCCGGGGGACTATTTTGTCCTTTCAAGGCATCTAAGCAGAGCCTGCCTTCTCCCAGCGACTTCCCAACCTAATGGTCTGACTCCTGTGGGGGCTCTAACTCACTCACCGCTTTGGTCAGCAAGGTTCCTGGGTCTTAAGGCTTAACCTGAGGGCTAGCACACCAGCCCCCTCTCAGAGGGTCCTCTTGGCTTCGCTGGAGGTCTGAGGTAAAAACTGGGTTTGAACTTTCTCCAAATATCCTCAGAGAACTTTATTCAGAAATTGATTTCAACAGAAAGCAGATTCCATCCAGCCACTGGACAGATGGAACAATGAGAGTGCAGCGCTGTCAGGGTGGCTCACGGCCGCTGGAGCTCCACCTCTCCTGCCCACTGCCCTTAGGTCTTTGTGCATTCCCTGTGCTCCTCTTGGTCTTTTCATGCCTTCTGACCCGGGCTCTTTTTGCCTGTCTCATGCTCGACAAAGAGCCCACTCGTGGCGCAGCCACCTCGGTCCTTTTACTTTTGTGTGCAGAGGCTGGAGGTCCTCGGTCACTGTCTCCCCAAGCCCTGGTCCACCTCACTCTGCAGCCAGAGACCCTTGGGTCTCTGATATTGCTGAGAACAGACAGAGGCAGCTGAAGCTCACCACGCACTTTCTGACTGTCCTTTGAGCCACTTAGAATTCAAGCTCTTCTTCTCGATTTGCAGCCACATTCTTTAAAAAATAAACCAACCAACTAGCACTTGTAAAGCACTTATAAACACTGAGAATCACAAAGACCAAAATGAAATAATTCTAAGGCTCCTCTCTGGAGCGCACCTTTGTCTATATATTAACAGATTAACTCAACTGACGATTATCCATCAAGATGCATGTCTGAGACTGGGCTAGTTGTATTTTTCATGCAATTAACTTAGGTAGTATGAATAATTACTCCACTTTCCATCCTATTACTATGTATTTTCACTGAAATGCTGGAACAATTTAGAGTGTGGTGCAAAATAAATTATCATGACCTATAAATTATCTACAAATAAAAACATTTAAAGAATATTACCATCAATAAGTAAAATACTCTGCTTATAGTACTCTAAAATATCTTCCATGATATTAGTAAATGTCTTAAGAGATTATCTCCTATGTTTTATCTCTCAAGGGATATTAAGACTCAGCAGATCCTTATACAAACATTTTTGGGGTCATTCCAATTACTAGTGCCTTCTCCCTTCCTCACCCCACCGCTTTATTTATTTTGCAAATAATTCATAAATGCTGATTTGTGGATATGCTACCTCCCCCTATGGATTATACATTCCTTGATGTAGGCTATTCTTTTATCTCTGTATACCCAGCACTTAGAACAGTGTTTGTCACACAGGCTAAAATAAATAAGCAAACATACATATATTTGTGTGTGCGTGTGTATTCATATTCCCTACAAGTCTCTTTCAGTTATGTAGAGACCTGACTGGTTGAACGAAGTCATCTAGAAAGCCAACTTGTGTTTTTGCCTTGATTCATGCACAAACACTTGTAAAGATGCTACAGATATGACAAAGTGGTCCCCATCTGTTCTGAGGGGTAAAACGGACCTCTGTTCTGTTCCATCCTTTGCACAAATACTACTGGCTAACCATGTATTGAGGGTACTGATAGGACAGACGATAATTGTGGCTGTCCCACTACCATCATTACAGAGATCAAGTCACCAAGAATCAACTGCAGATGCTTCATTTTATATTTTTCCTATTAGTTTCATCTACAAATTTTCTTGGAAAGGTCTGGCTGAATTTGATTTCAGATGTAGTCCTCTGCTACTTTGTGAGGCAACAGAATTCACAATCTTCATAACATTTTGCAAATGAACTTGTCTTCAAAACCAGTGGAGCCCTAGCTGCTAAAGAATGCCTCTTTGTTTAGCAAAAAGAATCGAAACTTACTGCTAGGGTGGCTTCCATGGTTTGCAATATTTACATCTTTTATTCTTTTAAGTTTTATATTAAAAAAAAGCTTTACATGGCATTTTCCTATATTGGGATACTTACTGGAATTCATTATCTTTCAATCCAAAGTCTCCCTAAATTCTGATTTTTTTGCTTATGGCACCATTGTCCCATTCACCCAATTTTACAATCTTAGCATCATCCTCAATTCTTAGTTCTCTTTCCCTCCCCAAAGCCTTTCAGCTGCCGAGCCCTACAGAGTCTTTCTCCACTTTTCTGCCCTCCACTTCCCTGCTTTATCGCTAGTCAATATCATTTGAAAAAATTTATTAAGCAACTAGTATGTCTCTATTAGGGACTTTAAAGAGGCAGGGGTGAGAAGGGAGGGCACTGAATAACAATACAAAGAGGAAGGAGTAAGGGCCAGAACCAGGATGGTCGCTGAGTGCAAAGGCAGAGATGGATGGGAGCCTGACAGAAAATCCAAACAAGGCAATGGTGAGGGGATGGGGGGAGTAGTAAGCGATGATCTGTGTCTCTCAGGTCGAAATGGACACCACCAAAGGATAGAAACGGTTTCATCCTTGGTATTAGTATCAATAATGCCTGGCATATAGTAGGAACTTAATAAATGCTGCTTGATTAATGGACTGAACGAGGCCGTACTGTTGTGACCAGCTGGACAACGTGGGTCTTACCTTGGTCGACTTCTCCAAGGGCACATCGTACTGTGCCTGCTGCATGACATCATTGACGATCATCTTGGCGATCTTCCAAGCCATCTCTTCTTGGGCCTGTGACAGAGTATTTAACACAACACTCAAGCCACTCGTTGACTGGTTCTGGCTCTCTCACATAAGCCCGCTTCGGGCAGAGTGCTCTAGGTAACGTCCCACCTATGGTCCCAGGGCCCTCTGCGGGGGTCCAAGGCTGCCAGCCCCCAGGTTACATGAGTAAGCCAAAGGCCGGAGCTTAAGGAACTGGTCCCTGAGCCCAAGTTCTCTGGGGCTGTGGCTGGGGCACCATCCAGTCAGAGTTGGGAGAGAAGTTAGGCGGCTACTCTGAGCTCAGCAGGTTAAAAAGACATGCCCTTCCTCTGAGAAATAATCAATCCAGCACTGAACATAAGCAACAATTCTGGGGCGTTTGGTAAAGACAAAAAATACACCTGAGTAAGTTCTCCATTCTCCAGAACCTGCTTAGAGAGCTAAGAGCAAATTCTGAATCACAATCAGGTCAGTTGGACTGCCACTAGGGAGTCTGAGAAGCCATTTCCCTCCAACCCCCCAAGGCCTCATATGAGCTCAGTTGGTGCTTTTATCCAGCATGTAAGGCAAAACGATTTCTTATGGTTGAAGAATAAGATATCAAGTTGGTGACAGAGCATTAACAGCTATCCTCCGGCCACCAAATTATCTTCAGCTGGATTGAATATAGCAACTGAAAAGGAGATGAAGGAGTCGCAAAAGTACCACTCTTCTTCACTGCATCCTGGACAAAGGGAACTCTTTGATTTTACAAAAGGGCTGAAATCTTGGCAGTGACATTTAAAGGGAGCTAAAGTAAGAGGGAAAATGAATGGCATCTACTCAGAGGAAATGATATTTATAACCAGCTATCTATCCTTGGGAAAAAAAAAAAAAATTACCTCATCAGTGTTTCCCTGCACCCATTTCTTCATGGCTTGTGAAAACATGGATCCTACATAGAACAAAAAAACACACAAGAAAAACCCAAAATTGATTATAATTTTCTGGATCTGCTTTCATATATTCATTAAGTATCTGAACTTTTCTTTAAATTAAACCCCACTTTTAAGGTAAGACATAAGATGTTTTTATTTTTTAATTTCTTCCTAAGACTAGAGAATCAGCACATAACCACTGACTAAAAATTTTTTGTTTCTGAAAAATAAACCTTTATTTTGCAGAGACAGAAGACAGAATATAAAACTCAGAATCTGACTAGGTCTTTTCAGTTATGCAAAAATGCTGTAAGTTTGGTGCCCTGCTCTTTTCCCTCTATATTCTTTCTTGGTAAGTGTCTTATGACAAGCAGAGAAAAACCCCTCCGAAATGGGTCTAGAAACCCTGAGTCCACTTTGCCCCTGGGGCACCCTCTTTTAGAAATAAAGAAATAAAACAGCATTATCCCAAGTCATGACTAAGGCCCCCAAACCCAAAACAAAGCAAAAAAACAAACCCAAAAGGTACGTGCTGCCTACATTTGTGGATTTCCTTTAGTTTGTGCCAGAAGGACTCAGATCAGCTAGTACAGACCCTGTCGAACTCCCACCCAGCTGACCCAAGAGAGCGACTGGCCCTCGAGCAGCCTCAGACAATCTGACAGCTCAATGCTGGTGACAAGTAAACTGCCTCCTGCCCACTGCATCCCATTTTGCTTATGTCGCTCCAACATCCCCATGAATGTTACTCAATGTAAAAAATAAAAAGCATTGAAGCAGACAGCCATCCTTCTCCAAAGCCAAAGGCAGTAATCTCACCAGCTCCCACAGACTTAACTATCTCTAGGCAGATGACACATATTTGTACGTAACCACCTACAGCTACAGACTGAGACAGCTCTCTCTTTCCTGAACTTCAGGGATGCACTATGGCCTATGGAACATTTTAACCTGCATGCCCCAGACATCATGCACAAGTGACCTCGTCTCTGTCCCAGAATTCCTCAATCTGGGCAAAGGCGCAGTCAACTTTCCCGGCTCCTGGAGCCCCTTATGCCCTCCTCCTCCCTGGCTGTCAGGGCTTATGTAGGGTCACAACATCTCTCCCATCTACCTCCTTTTCCACTTGCACGGCTTCCCTAACCCCCTTGGTTCACCCAAGCAACAGCTGCTTAATTGGCCTTCCTGGCTCAAGGTTCCCAACACTGGTCTCTCCTACAGGCTGCAGCAGGTCTAACCATGAGCACCACATCCCTCTTCTGGACTCTTACTAGCCAGCCTGGTCTTTCCTCTGCTCTTCACACAAGATGCTTCAGCTGCGGCTTCTGTGCCTTTGTCAGGTCTGCCCCACAGCCAGAGGCCATGCTTCCCCACCCTCACCTCACAGAATTCTCCTTTCCCTCCAAGACTCAATTCAAGCCCATCTTGTACCACACTGCCAGTGTTCTCTCTCCCAAACTATGCTGGAGTTAATTTGCATTTATTCTGCCTATACTCAAGTATGTACTTGTCTCTTGCCACAGAATGCAATCTTGTGAACAGGAACAGTTTCATTCTTGGTATTTAGATCTCAAAGGCCTAGTTAGTGCTCTCTCAAACTACCTTGTAATGTCTAACTTTAATACGTTTAGATTTTTATGTGTATTTATTTGTTTATATACTTTATATTTTATATACCTGTTTATCACTATTAGAATGAGGTCATTGTAAGGAAGATGGATGGTATTTTGTATACTTGTATCCCCAGTGCCTTGTGAAAGTGTCAGGTAATAGCAGGTGTTTGATGAATGTTTTGCTGAGCGATTATTACTTTCTTTTTGTTTTTTATATTTATTACTGAAAACTATAATACAAAATAAGAAAAAACAAAATAGAAAAAAAAAAGGAAAATTAAAAAAAAAAAAAAACATTGTCACGTGCCTAGCAGAAGATTAGGAAGGATTCAAAACATGTAACAATAAATTACCATTTCAAGAATATAAAATAACAGAAGAGATTATGTTCATGACTGTCCATCTTTTCTTTGCTTTCTTATAGTTTATTCTTTTGTTCTCTGCCATGCACTTTTTAGTTTATTCTTTTTTTCCACATTCACCTTCCCTCCTGTTCTAGCAAGCACTCTACAGTTAAATACAGGTAGATTTACATATATATGTGTATGCATAAATATATATGTGTAAATATATATACTTGCACACCCACCAACACTCATACATATATCTATATACACACACATACATATACCTACAAACACGGATGCATTTATACCTACATAGATATGCATTAATACAGCTGACATCTAATGTAGGCCTCTTTCTTGTTTAAATCTTTAAGTCTCACTTTGTTTAAGATCAATGACTACTAGCCCTACTTTTTTTCTCCTAATAAATTCTACTCCTGCTCTTTGCTATGTTTGTGTGTAACTCATATTTCCTATCCCTGCTAACTTTTCCACTATAATTTTGCCCCTTAGCTCATCTTGATGAGGACAATACAGCCTCGCCCAGGAGAGCATCTGCATTAAAATGTTCCTTTCAGATGCGCACCTTTTTGGATGCAAACCCATCCCAAGTATGTTCCTTTCGAATGCAAAAACCCAAATTGTTTTGTTTCTGTATATAAGTAAGCCCTGAGGAAATGTCTCCTTGCAATTCTCTGATATTGCCCACTAAGAGAACATCTTAGTGTCTTTCTCTCTTTAATAAAGTGCCTTTTCTTATCACAGCCTTTTGTGTAGTGTTTCTCGCTGCGAACCCGCCCTAACTTGGTGTTTTGGAGAACTAGGAGACCAACCCATATTCCTGCCACGATCCATACCTCATCAATCTTGCTATTACTTACCCTCTCCTTACCCATGGATCCTTCCCTTATCTTAATAGGTTAACTGCTACACTAAATCTTCAGCCTTTTCTTCTATTTTTGAATTCACATAAATTAATATCTTTATTTGAAGCAATTCAGTCAGTCAAGTTACAATTTAAAGAGTTTTTAATTATCCCTTTAATGCTGCATACTGGCCTTCTGATATCTTTATTTATCAGTGAAACCAAATACTGTGAAACTCAAAAGTCAGTTTCTAAGATGTGTAGGAAGCAAAAAGCACTTGGCATTCAATTCTTGAATAAAATCAGAGTGATATTTACCCAACTTAGCTTTTATTAACCGAACATAGTGAGGTCTTTGTTTCATTTTAACTATCTGAGAGTTCTCATTTGTTCACTGATTACTGAATATTTTTACGTGATTGTGGTACATTACATCATCTCAAGAGACCTTTAGAGTCTAACTTTCTCGTTTAGAGCGCCATCCTGAAACAAAATAGTGATTGAACAAAGTTTCCACATCTCGAATATTTTAAGAGATTTCAATTAAATTTAGTTCATGGGAAAGTTACAAAAATGACTGTACTTAATAAAGCTTAGATTGCCTAAAAATATAGTCAATCCTTAACATTCATGTGTTTAATTTTCACAATTTCAAGCATTTGTGTGATTTTTATTAGTAACCTTTTAACTTTTGCATTGGCAACTGTGCACATTTGCAACTATGTGTAGCAGAGAAAAAAACGAGAGGTACTTTGTGCAAGTCCTCTGGGCTCTAAGTCCAAGCACCCAAAGTCAAGATGCAACTTAGTGAGAAAATAAGTGTTAGAGCAACTTCATGCTAGAATGTCTACAGTCACTGATGGCCTAAGCTTAGTGTTAACAAACAAATCAATAATCTGTTATATGCACAATAGGAAAAAAAATATTTCTAGTATTAGAGATTCCATGTTATGAAAAGGGAATATTATCTGAAATCAGTGTTTTATTTTGTTTTTAAAATAGAGATGTTAGCACAAAAGGTCACAGAATTCTAGGGAACTACTAATGAGAAAAAGTGTTTTGTATATTATCAATGTTATTTTGAATACTACATTGTATGTATAATTTCACAATTACTGTTAGGAAAAACAGAATTAATGTTTCATTATAAAGAACTACATGCAGAAAAATGTATCATTTCAGAAATCTCTAGTGAAGGATGAGTAAAATTTTGGTGGGTATTGGAACCTAATCCCCAAATTCCCACAGGTTCAATGTATCAGCATTTTGTGATTTTTTTTTACTGCTGTATTGTTTTTTGGAGAACATTACCCTCACGAAAGTTGGAAGGCAGACTGTATTCTTTCAAATTTCTAAGTTAATGGCCTAATAGTTTTGTGGAGTACATGCCAGGTACAAGTTGAATAACGAAACAAGAGTTTACTTTATAAAACCAATTTTAGTTTTTGTACCTGAAATTACCTTGATGACTGTCATTATACTATTACAAAGGAAGATTCAGTCAAGTGTAAAGAATACCACAGACCTCTGGATTTCTTTACATCAGGCTCAGGCTCAGATTCCCGGATGAACTGCCCTAGGTCACTGACTCTTCCAAAGGTCATCTTCCTGAGGAGAAGAGAAAGCAGAAATGATAAACTGCTGAGAGTCAGCTTTAATTTTCATGGGGAAAATTTTTATTAATACTCAACTTTACATAATTGTTGGAAAAAATGGCAACTATGTGGCTTACTTGGAGCAATCTTTTTTCATTTAAAGTGGGCTTGTTTAATCAGCACAGAATAGAATTTGGGACTACCATTTAATAAACTGCTACTTCCAAATTTCAAACAATGGAAATGCCCTTTTTCACATACTTTCAGGAGGGCACTAGAATCAGGTGCATAGCACTTTAGACATCTCTATATTTTGACCCCATTATTTTACAGCTAAGGAACACTGAAACCTCTATGTCTAATCCTATATTTTACATAACAAAACATATGGAAATGAGGCTATAGGTGAGTGAATTTATTCCTAAAAAAATCTAAGTCACATCTCTAATGAACTATTAATTCTTGAGCCCCTATTTGCTAAATGACTATTATAAAGAACTTAAAAAAAAAGTATCCAAGAGCTTATAAAAAATGGACATGTTCAATCATAGTTCTGAAGTTCTTTCATTTAACTCCATCTACTATCAAATTCTCATCGCCCCAGTGTTGGAAAAGCTGGAGGCAAAAATGATGAGGTGGATGCACACCAGTAACCCCTTCTCTGTCAGACACTGATCAATCGGAGATTCAGCAGCTAAACTCATTGAGAGTTAACACTAATGAAATGAGTCCCAGAGTAGGAGGCCATCAGGACACTTTGGGAGCACTGACCCAGCTTAGCTCAGAGATGGAGCAGGTCAAATACACATTACTAGTGGGATTAGGTCCATAACTGGTCTTTGCGCTTCTAGCCTGGGTTAGATAAGAAAACTTTTTATTAATCAAATCAGTAAAAGGTTTTGTTCAATTCTGTGTAATTTTTAAGGATTTTCAATTCTTCCAAAAAATTCCACTCACTTGACATAATTAACTACAAAGGAATCTCTTTTTTAATGCTATGTAGGATGGTGGGCAGTGGTCAGTAGGGAGAATAATCTTCCTTTTTAAAGGGTTGCACGCTACACTGGATTCATAGAGTTTTTTGGGTGGGGTATGATAGACCGTGGATGTTGGTTCACAAAAGAAAAAAAAATGAGTTTAAGTTTAATGAGGGGCCATGTTATGAAGAATTTTAATGTCCAAGTGATATCTATTATTTAAGGATAAAATTATGCAACTAATTTCCTAAGCAGAGAAGAATAATGTGGCAAGTTTAGTTATATAGTTATAGTGCTGATTCAGACGTTTTGCCTTTAAAAAAAAATCTTTATATATCTGGATCAATGATTATCAAAGATCTGCATCTCATGTACATTTGGGATTCTTCAATATAAGCAAATTTAACAGTATTAAGTAGATGTAAACCAACGACAATGGCAAAAGTCTGCCACAAGCTCACTTTACCCTGCATATGTCCGTTGATATAAAGATTCAGGATCCAGACTTGCAGCATCTACAATTATTGCTTCATCAAAATTTTTCAGGATTTTAACATTGGCCTTCTTCACATTGAACTACAACAGAAATTCCATATATTAATGCCAAATGGAGGAAACAAATCCACCCAATTTTTTCGAATCACACAGATTATAGTACTGATAATTACTTCCTATATTATCAGGGCTAGTTAGTCCAAGTTGATATCACAGGGACAAGGTTTCCCAGCCATGCAAGAGATAATCCACCACATATTCCAAGGCAACTTAATGTTTGCAAAATACTACAAATCAATAAATCCAGAATAAAAAGGAAAGAAAAATAGTTGGGCAATTTGTTTTTGATAAAAATTGGACATCCAAAATCTACATGATGACACAAATTTGTAAGATCAAGGATCCATTTCCAATATCTAAGTGGTCAACACCAATGCTCAATAACTGCTTGAAAAATCATTCACACTTATCTAGTAATCCAGGAAATGAAAATTTGCTTTAAAAAGCCAGACACATTATAACCATCAAGTTGGAAAAGAAAATTAAACAGTTAAAGCTCAGTGTTGTTTGGGCTATGGAAAAATAGGTTCATTCTACTGGTTGTAAAATGGAATAATCTTTCTGGAAAGAAATATGATAAAATACAGTCAGAACCATCAAACTCTTCATGTTTTTGACCCAATGGTCCCAAATTATTAGGACTAAGCCTAAGAAAGCTACTGTAAGAATAAAAAGACCTATTTGTACAATATTATTTGTAATAAAAAATAAAAACAAAACTTGGAAAAAGCCCTTTTGTATGAACATGATATGGCATCATCAAAAATGACAAATATAAAGAATACAAAGAAACAGAGCAAACTTTTTATGCAATAGTGTTTAATATGAAGCAGATCAAATTTGAATATAAACTTATGTAAAATATGATTCCACCAAGAAAATCATTGAAATTAAAGACCAGAAAAGGAAAGTAAAAGC
The DNA here is from genome assembly GCF_902635505.1 of Sarcophilus harrisii. Classification (NCBI taxonomy): domain Eukaryota; kingdom Metazoa; phylum Chordata; class Mammalia; order Dasyuromorphia; family Dasyuridae; genus Sarcophilus; species Sarcophilus harrisii. The sequence continues at coordinate 440,110,570 of NC_045429.1, read as the reverse complement.
AAATAGTCAATGCCTTACTAGTCTGTTAAAGATGAAATACACTCCTCAAACTGATAGAGGAATTCCAACCCCAGGGATTTATCACCCAAGCACAGTTTGAGTACAATCATTTTTTAGTTTAAGGTTATCAAGAGACACCAGAGTGGTTGGGCATTTCCTTTCCAACTCATTTTACAGATGAGGAAATTGAGGCAAACAGGGTGAAGGGACTTGCCCAGGGTCTCATTGCTAAAAAGTATCTGAGACCGAATTTGAATTCAGGTTTTCCTGATGGCAGGCCCGGGGCAACCACCTAGCTGCCCAAAGGATAGATTACATTAATTCTAACTTCCTCTGAATCTACTCAAATAACTTTATTAACTATTTAATAGCTGCAGTTTTTTCTGACATTTATTCAGATTTTCTCCCTACCCCACCCACATTTTTTTTTGGGGGGGGGGGGGTGGGGTGGGGGGTCTTTTAGCCAATAAATGTAGAAAGCAATTTCTACAGGAAAAGAAAATGCTGGGGTTTTTTTTAGTCAGTCTGTTCATTCTCTGCTATAGCTTTTCCACGGTAACTAGTGAGGCTAGGTATTAAGTATTCCCCAAAGCAGTTCATTAAGACCTCAAATACAAAACTAGGTTTTTCTGGTGCGAAAAGACCACAGAAGGATTCAGAGAAGAAATGAGGCCTGATCCCATTTCAGGCAAGTTTAGTTTTATGTGAGCCCACCCTGCTCTTGCTACCTCCTTAGCCCAATTAACATCCAGGCCTGAAACAAGACAGAGCCTCCAGTCTCAGTCCATGGAGCCCTTTTGCACCTGACTGGTTTGAACTCCATCTCTACTAAGTGTCAAAGCAATGAACCTCTGAGTCAATGACCAAGATTAAAGGATCTATTTTCTTCTGGCGACCACAGTGACTTTTAAAAGCAGGCCTCTGCTCCAAAGAGATTCCACCAGATGCACAGTCTCTCTAGCTAGTAAGTAGCCAGCTGGAAACAGCCCACAGAGATGAAATGCCCAAGAAATAGCCCTGGAAACAAAGGAACATCAGTGCTGTACATTTACTTAGGAGATGGAAACGAAGCCATCAGAGAAAAGAGGAAACCGATCCTAGTGACTGGTCTGAATAAAACTGGACTGTCTCCTGACTGAAATGGAAATACTGGCTTCAGTGACCTCCTATAGCCAGAAGATAATGAGAGCCAAATCTGACTGAGGCTGGGCTTTGTAATTCAAGCTAATAGCTGCAAAGTACTCATTGGAAACATTATTTATTTTCACTGTTTAACCTCAAAGCCCAAGGTAAAGAAGCCATTTGCAATATTTTATAGCCCATAAACCTTAGGAGGACCTAAATGCATCCATCAGGCCACACTACTTTATGAGCCCTGCTGGTAATACTACTCATTTCTGTATAATGTAACTAAAAAGAGCAGTCAGCTCGACAAGGTGAAGAGTAAGATCTGAGAACAAGCTAGTCCAAAAGGCTAAAGTTGGGGACATTGGGTATCTTTTCTTAAACAGAGTTTTATCTGGCCCTCTTTTATACCTAGAAAATGAAAAGTACCTAGGTTATCAAATCCCAAGGGCCGGCATTCCTTCCTCAAAGATTATTATTGCTGCTCTTCCTAGAGCTGTAGTAGCAGCTGGTCCATCCTGTTCTCAGACCCACCCTAAAAAAAATAGCTGGCCTTTAGGTAGGAGAGTGCAAGGGAGGTTGGAGCCACAGTGCTGTGACCCATTGGCTGGCAAACTTAAAGACAACCATTAGCCTTTCCCTTTAACTCTAAAGTTCATTATCTTCTCTCACCCACTTAATCCAAATTGTCATTATTCTCCCTATACCATTTCAACTAGGCTGGCTGTCTCCAGATTTTCCCCTCTTTGATTCATGCCCCATCACTATCATGTAATCTTTCTACACCACAAATCTAATCATATCACATTAGGTTCAAAAACTTTATTCTTCTTTATCACGTACAAATAAAATCCAAATTCTTTTTCTTAGCATTAAAGACATCTTTCCAGCCTGACAGCCAACTATTCTCTATGGGTAGCCAGTGCTCCTGCCAAGATGGACTATTCAATGTTCCCACAGTCTCTGCTGCTCCACCTTTCTGACCCTAATTTCAATTCCTACCCTTCCTCCAGTGCCAAGCTCACCTGCTACCTCCTCTACCCAGAAGCATTTTTCCTCTCCCTCTGCCCTCTGAAAGCAAAATGACATCTTGTCACATTCTTTCAATAGGTATTTATTTATCTGTCTCACCTCCTCTACTAGAAGACAGACACTTTTTATTCATGTCTATATCCTTGCCTTAAAGAAAGCACTTAGTAGATAAATACTTGATAAATGTTTTCTGACTAGATAGATAAGTAACATGTGAAAACAGTTCTAAAACCACAAAGTGCTCTCTCTGTACAAGATATTATAAGTCAAAATTGTAGTCATTTAACTGCACATGTATACTCTATATAAAACTACTTGTCTTCTCAATGAGAGGGTGGGAAGAGAGAAAATTTGGAACTCAAAATTTTAAAAAATGAATGCTAAAAATTACATTTGAAAAAAATAAAATATTTCTTAAAATGGTCATTTTAAATTTCTAGTTAATCCCAATCATAGCTGTCTGCATTAAAACTAACATTTTATAACTAGCTATTCAAGGAACATTAGGATGATATCATGAAGGATCACTGTCTTCCACAAAACATACCGTGCCAGAGAACAATGGCTAGACCGATCCTTAGTCTGAACCAATGTAGGATTCCTTATGATTTTAATGGTGTTACAAAGAAAGGTTAAACATTAATAAGAAATAAGATGCCTTCTGGGGTAATCAATGTGTTATTGTACTGATAAGCTTTGAATACTTCATTTAAATTCTATGTAGACTTAAAACATCTGTTTACCTCTACCTCAAAAGTGATCCAAGGTATAAAGAGTTCATTAGAAACTCCGATTAAAGGTTTGGGATTTTTTAAAATATGTATAAACTCTTATTTCTAGAAAAAGATCAGTTTGTACCTGAGTAGAACTATCACTGCTTGAATGAGTCTCCTGATCAGGAGGGCCCCCAGAGCCAGCAATTGTCAGTGCAATATTCCCTCCTGGAAATTCATCTCCTCGTACTGAATGGATAAGGTCGTTCAAGTATTTATAATAAAGATTGCTGGACAGGAAGCCAGGTAAAAAGACCTACAACAAAGCACAAGCATTTTTTTTTTAAATGAACAAGTACAAATGAAGGGAAGTTGAACTGAACACCAGTCCTGAAACTCTGGGTTACCTTCTCCATGGTTGTCCAGGCCTGACGCAATGGAGTAGTGAAACAGCTCGGGAGTGGCCCTCCTTCCCTGCAGATGTTGGATTCAATTTCTAATCTTACAAAGTCATCAAATCCAAGAGGATGTGTAGCTTGAAGGGAGAAGTATCTATGGCAAGAAAACAAGAAAGACAGGTCATTGTGGCACAGGCAAAAATTCCAAATAAGAAACAGCAAACATGGGTTCAAAGGCCCGCAATGGACCAACAAGGACACCTGTCTGCACGGCAGTGACAATGCTCTCCTGTCTCTCAGATGTCTCCTGCTGTTTGATTTCCCTCAGCTTTTAGCAAATCCAGGTGCTCTGGTGCCTTGCATGCCTGGTACAACTTTATTAAAAACATTTTTTAAAAAAAAATAGCTTTTTATTTTTCCAAATATATGCAAAGATTGTTTTCAACATTCACCCTTGCAAAACCTTGTGTTCCCAATTTTTCTCCTTGCCTCCCTTCTCTCTCCTCCCCTAGACAACAAGTAATCCATTATAGATTTAAATATGTGCAATTCTTTTAAACCTATTTCCATATTTGTCATATTGCACAAGAAAAATCTGATCAAAAAGGAAAAAAATGAGAAAAAAAAGCAAACAACAACAAAAAAAGCTGAAAATATTAGGTGGTGACCCACATGCAGTTCCTACACTCTTCTCTCTGGGTGTAGATGGCATTCTTCATCACAAGACCACTGGAATTCACCTCAATCACCCCATTTTTGAACAGAACCACATCCATCACAATTGATCATCAAATAATCTTGTTGCTATTTACAACAATTTCCTGATTCTGCTCATTTCACTCAGCATCAGTTCATGTAAGTCTCTCCAGGCCTCTGAAATCATCCAACTGATCGTTTCTTATAAAATAATAATATTCCATAACATTTATAGACCATAATTTATTCAGCCATTCTCCAGCTGACAGGCATTCATTCAGTTTCCAGTTTCTTGGAACTACAAAAAGAGCTTCTATAGATATTTTTGCACGTGAGGGTCTTTTCCCTTCTTTTCTGATCTCTTTGGGATATAAACCCAGTAGAGACACTGCTGGATCAAAGGGTATGCACAGTTTGATAACTTTCTGAGCATAATTCCAAATTGCTCTCCAGAATGGTTGGATCAGTTCACAACTCCACCAACAATGCATCAATGTCCCAGTTTTCCCACATCCCCTCCAACATTCATCATTATCTTTTCCTGTCACCTTAGCCAATCTGACAGGTGTATAGTAGTATCTCAGAATTGTCTTAATTTGCATTCCTTTAATCAACAGTGATTTAGAGCTTTTTCATATGACTAGAAATGGCTCTAATTTCTTTGTCTAAAATTGTTCATATTCTTTGATTATTTATCAAACAGGGAGTGGCTTGTATTCTTATAAATTTGAGTCAATTCTCTATATATGTTAGAAATAAGTTCTAGTACAACTTTGATGCAAACTCTGGAAGGACATACAGGACTCATCCAAAGCCCTCAACCTGGACTCAGAACTCCTGGAACAAGTCTCAGCTCAGATGCTTTTGACCAAGGAAAAGTCATTTAACTGTTCTGAGTCCCAATTTCCTGATTTGTACAACTGGGGTGATAATCTTGGTACAGACCACACCCTCACCTCATGGTAAGAAAAGAGCTTTGTAAACCATGATACTGACTCCAGAAGTCATTCTCATTCTCCTCATCGCGTTAACTTGAAACGAAGCCCTCCTTACCAGAGGTGTGCAGACCAAGGCGGTCCTGAGGATGTGTTCCCGGGGCTTCTCAGCAGCAGTTCTGCTTCCCTGCCCAGGAGAAGGAAGGGATGAGGCAGGGAGGCCAGCCACAAAGGCTTCCCACGGGCAGGGCTGTGTTCTAGCCAAGCACTCGGACAAACCAAGTCAGCCCCTCTTAGCCCTTTCCAAAGAATCCTTCTAGGGTTTTCTCCATACTCCAGGACTAATCTGGACCAGTTCCCTACAGCAACTGGGTTTCAAGGACTCATGGAAGGGGGTGTGGGCCCTTCCTCCACTAAGATAGACTGTCATTTCTCTAGCTGCTCTTCCCCAATAGGCAATGAGACACAATGGAAAGCTTCTCATAAGGGAATGGTATCATCAGACCCAGGTCTTTGCTGAGGGAGCTGAATTACCAAGGGGAGACACTGACAGAGCTCAGGATGGCAGCAGCTTGGTGGCTGAAGAAGGGAAGATTCAGAAGCAGACCCAACCACTTTGAAGTTGACTAGATAAGGAAACTGGGGCTGGGAGAGTCAGAGCTCAGCACAACACTCCAACCCCAGGTGGTGAGGAGCACGGCAGCCCCTCTAACAGCCAGAGAAGGAACAGGATACCGGGGAAGCATGGCTCCCTCTTTAAATGCGGGGGCTGAGATACAAACAAGCCAACAGGAGCGATCAAGCTCCTAGAGCTACTGAGGGAAGAGATCCCCCTTAACCGAAGAGTCCAGCGCCATGGAGGGGCAGTGAGGGAACGAAAGCGATCAGAGTTGGCAGTGGTAGGAAACAGGACTTTGAATGAGCTGGGAAGTCCAAGGCAAGTGACTTTTAAGGACTCAGCAGTCGCTGAGTCACAAAAGTCCTTTTTCCAGGCACGCAGAGCTGTCAAAAAGCCAAACTCTATTCAGTACATACTCTCTATTCCTTGTTAAAACCAGGGATTACATTTAAAATAACTGTTGATAAGATAAAATATTTGGGAATCTCTCTGCCAAGGTAAAGTCAGGAACTATATAAGAAAAACTACAAAACACGTTCCACACAAATAAAGTCAGATCTAAGCAATTGGAAAAATATCAAGTACTTCGTGGATAGGTCCAGGAAATATAATAAAGATGACAATACTCCTTAAACTAATCTACTTATTTAGTGCTATACTAATCAAATTCTCAAAGAAACTATTTTACTGACCTAGAAAAAATAACAAAATTCATCTGGAAGAACAAAAGGTCAAGAATTTCAAAGGAACTAAAAAATAAATAAATAAATAAATAAAAAGCAAACGAAGGTGGTCTAGCTATACCAGATCTAAAACTATATTATAAAGCAGCGGTCACCAAAACCATTTGCTACTGGCTAAGAAAAAGAGTAGTTGATCAGTGAAATAGGTTAGGATTACAGGACAAAATAGTCAATATCTATAGCAATCTAGTGTCTGACAACCCCAAAGACCCCAACTTTGGGATAAAAATTCACTATCTGACAAAAACTGCTGGGAAAATTGGAAATTAGTATGGCAGAAACTAGGCATTAAGCCACACTTAACACCGTACACCAAGGTAAGGTTGAAATGGGTTCATGATCTAGACATAAAGAATGATATTATAAACAAATTTTCAGATGAAGAAACTGAAACTATTTCTACTCATATGAAAAGATGCTCCAAATCATTATTGATCAGAGAAATGCAAATTAAGACACTTCTGAGATACCACTACACACCTGTCAGATTGGCTAAGATGACAGGAAAAGATAATAACAAATATTAAAGGGAATGTGGGAAAACAGGGACACTGATACATTGTTGGTGGAGTTGTGAATGAATCCAACTATTCTGGAGAATAATTTGGAACTATGCTCAAAAAGTTATCAAACTGTGCATATCCTTTAAGCCAGCAGTGTTTCTACTGGGCTTTTATCTCAAAGAGATCTTAAAGGAGGGAAAGGGACTCTCATCTGCAAGAATGTTTGTGGCAGCTCTTTTTGTAGTGGCAAGAAACTGGAAAGTGAGTGGATGGCCATTAATTGGAGAATGGCCCCAATTGATAAATGGTCAAAGGATATTGAGTAGATAATTCTCAGACAAAGAAATTGAAACTATTTCTAGCCATGTGAAAAGATGCTCCAAGTCATTATTAATCAAGAGAAATGCAAATTAAGACAACTCTGAGATACCACTACACACCTGTCAGACTGGCTAGAATGACAGGGAAAGATAATGCGGAATGTTGGAGGGGATGTAGGAAAACAGGGACACTAATACATTGTTGGTAGAATTGTGAATACATCCAACCATTCTGGAGAGCAATTTGGAACCCAGCAGTGTTTCTACTGGGCTTATACCCCAAAGAGATCTTAAAGAAGGGAAAGGGATCTGTATGTGCAGGAATGTTTGTGGCAGCCCTCTTTGTAGTGGCCAGAAACTGAAACTGAGCGAATGCCCATCATTTGGGGAATGGCTGAATAAACTGTGGTATATGAATGTTATGGAATATTATTGCTCGGTAAGAAATGACCCTCAGGATGATTTCAGAAAGGCCTGGAGAGACTTATACAAACTGATGCTGAGTGAAACGAGCAGGGCCAGGAGATCTTTATATACTTCAACAACACTATATGATGACCAATTCTAATGGACCTGGTCATCTTCAGCAATGAGATGAACCAAATCAGTTCCAATGGAGCAGTAATGAACTGAACCAGCTACACCCAGTGAAAGAACTCTGGGAGATGACTAAGAACCATTACATAGAATTCCCAATCCCTATATTTTTGCCCACCTGCATTTTGGATTTCCTTCACAAGCTAATTGTATACTATTTCAGAGTCCGATTCTTTTTGTACAGCAAAATAACGGTTTGGTCATGTATACTTACTGTGTTATCTATATAATTTATACTCTAATATATTTAACATCTACTGGTCATCCTGCCATCTAGGGGAGGGGGTGGGGGGAAGGAGGGGAAAAATTGGAATAAAAGGTTTGGCAATTGTCAATGCTGTAAAATTACCCATACATATAACTTGTAAATAAAAAGCTATGAAAAAAAAAAATGGAGAATGGCTGAATAAATTGTGGTATACGAATGTTATGGAATATTATTGTTCTATAAGAAATGACCAGCAGGAGGATTTCAGAGAGGCCTGGAGAGACTTATATGTACTGATGCTGAGTAAAGTGAGCAGAACAAGGAGATCATTATACACAGCAACAATAAGACTACACGACGATCAATTCTGGTGAACGTGGCGCTCTTCAACAATGGGATGATTAAATTTAGTGCTACTTGTTCAGTGATGAAGAGAGCCATCTACAGCCAGAGAGAGAACTATGGGAGCTGAGTGTAGAATACAACATAGCATTTTCCCTCTTTCTGTTATTGTTTGCTTGCATTTTGTTTTCCTTCTCAGGTATTTTTTCTTTGTAGATCCGATTTTTCTTGTGCAGCAAGATAACTGTTTAAATATATATACATATGTTGCATTTAACATATATTTTAACATATCTAACATATATTGGACTACCTGCATTTATGGCAATGGTCTGCAAGTGGATGCACCTGTCTCAAGTCATCTTCTCCACCCCAATTCAACCTCCCAGATCAATATCAAGTCCCTGGTTTGGCTTTTTTTTTGGCTTTTTTCCCTCCACAATCAGGGCCCTTCTTTCCAATCATATTGCACTGGACTCCTCCTCTACATACTCTAGGGGCCACTGAGGCTGGCCTCCATGTTGTACCTCCTCTGGCCTCCTGGCTTGTTCACTGGCTATTCCCCCTGTGCCTAGAATGCCCTGCCTAGCCTCCTCCAAGTTTCATTTCAAATTCCCCCTTCAAAAAGAGGTCTTTCTTGGTCCCTTTGAAATTAGTGTTTTCCTCCTTCTGAGATACTTTCCATTTATACTACAACTCTTATAAGCATAATTATTAAAACATAGTTTATTTTTTTCCAATTTCATGTAAAAACAATTTTTTAACATTTGTTTTTTTAAATTCTGAGCTTCAAATTCTTTCCTTCCCTTTCTTCTCTCTCCATTCATTGAGAAGGCAAGCAATGTGCTATAGGTTATATGTCATATGAATAATGTTTTGCACATTATCTTCCCATTAGAATATAAGTTTCTTGAGAACAGAGAAAATGTTTTATTTTTATTTCCAGAGTTTAGTAGTCTGGAACATAGAAAGCACATAAATAGTTGTTCAATGGGGTATCAATGAGAAAATGGGGCATCTTACTGCATGTCTGTAATGGAAGGAAGAAGCCTGCCTTCAGCAGGGTCCAAAGTCTCCAGTGTTGCTAAACTACTATTTGGTTTTAGTCAGGTGGGAACAAAAAAGGAGAAATTCTGGTTCTTGCTCCTGCAGATAACTCAGAGACATTATATGCCTAAAGATTGCAAGCACAAGTGGATCTCGTCCTAATTCATCTATTAATCATGCTCTAATTGATTCATTCTGTGATTATAAATGTCTACTATCTGCAGTCTTTCCATTGGAGAGCCCCTCATATTTCCAGAGGGTCCCATTCTGCCACCTACTAGTACTCTAAGGAATGTTGTCCCAAGGTGGTGCTACATCCATACAATTTAATACAAAACTTGGCCATTCTACTGATGAGAAGGGCAATGGCACCAGATTCTGTAGAGTTGGGCACATCACCAACATTTCCATTACTAAAAGCTTTCAACTCTCGACTCAGGACTTTTTCTGTGGGAATAAACCTTTCAGAGCTGGATAGATACCAATGAAAAAGCAGGCTTTGCTAGAAGTTCACTTTTTTGAACACAACATCCCTAAGGTCAGGAGGAATTGTGAACCAATCCAACTCACTTGTCATATAAAATCATGGCATCGTTCTGTGCTTCCTGACCATCGTACTGGCCTTTTTTGGCGGCAAGCTGGGACTGGAAGTTATCAGCTGCTAACCAAAATTGTAAGATATTCACCGCATCTTCCTTCTCCATGTACTGAAAAATAAAAATATAATAAAGTCAGTAAGAAAAAGGCTTCTCTTACTACTGTAACCCACCCTTCCAGAGACATTTGTTATATTACATGATCTTGCAGTCAACAAGCAAGATACATTCAGTGCAGTTATGGACAGACGGCATCTCAGACTGAATATGATCATATTCTCACTTACAAAGGATCTATATCCATCATACTAGAAGCAAGATTAAACCTGCTGGTTCCACTTTCATTACATAAACAAAATTAAATACTTTAATTCTTTACTAGAAACACATAAAGATGATAGAAAAAATCCTTTACACGCAACCATTTTCATTATTACACATTGCCACAGCAGTCTGAATAAATGCTCCAGGCTTAAACTTGCAGCAGTTGAAGTAATAAAGAACACAGCCAGCTAGCCGCGTGCTACAGACGGTGCATGTTACCAATGCAGCTGAAGACAGAACCAAAGTTTGCTCTTTGAAAGCCATTCCTTTGGAAGATGTGCTATCTTGGCTTGCAATACTTGTTAGACTTGGATGAGTAAAATGTGTCCTTTGCTAAAGCCATTTAAGAGCTGTCCAGTAAAAATGACCCACCAAAGTTCACTTACTCGCTGCTTCTAGTACATGCTTCACAGGGGTACTGAAATTGCTCAATAAGCTAAAATTAAAAGAATGGTAGCACGAAAGACTATTTACTAACAAATTTTCTCTGTTGGTTTAGTCTGCAAATACTATTTCATGAGACCTAGCGATGACAGAGCATGTTTATGAGATATCTCTAAAACAACAACCATAACTAAGGTGCTTCCTCATTTTACTGATGGGAAAGGAGACTTCATCCATACCTATGGGTCACCCAACTATTAAATTAGAGCTGAGGCTCTACCTCCAAATGAGTATCATCAGATTTGATGAAAAGCTAAAAATCTGGTTCAGAGTATTCTCCAATATTCTAGTGGCTATTTTAATAATTTTACATTTAACTTGTTTTCTCTTTCATTTAACCATTAAACTTTTTGAATATTCACTCCATTAAATGGAATATATATCTGGAAGAGAAAATATTTTCATTTAATTCATTCTACCTTTCACATTCTTTTCTATAGGAAATGCCTTAATATGGATGGATTTAGGGACACAAATGCTATAAAAGGGTGAAAAGAAATATAGATTTTACCTCTGAGAAATAAAACAGGGCTGATTCACAGAAGAGAATGTCAGCCAGGTAAACAGTTCCACTGGTCAGCACTTCAATCTGGTATTTACAGAAATGGTGACTTCGCAAAAACTCACTAAAGTGCCTGAACATGACAAAATGGAAAAAATCTGAAGGAACCACAACCAAGTACAGTTTAATCAGGAACAACCTACACTATTGTCATCACTGATCATGGCACATGCAGGCTCTGAAGACAATTCCCCCCAAATTATGGGGTTTTCCTGTTTTTTTTTTTTCTTTTTTTTTAAAAACATGAGTAGATATTAGGGAGCAGATTAAATAAGCACAGGAGAAAAAATAATGGAGAATTGAGGAATCCATTCTTAGCCTTTAATCATTTACTGAAGAAGCTAGTTGACTATTCTAGTCACTAAACACTTGAACTGTTAGAATTGAAAATTAGTGTTTTAAACTCAGGTAGAAAAAAAAGATCAAGCAAATTATAAATAATATGAACATACAAGTGCAAATTAATTAATATTTATATGTTTCTCTTTTATAGGAACCCATGCTAAGAGTCATTCTCAAGCTACATGGATCTGCAATTGTTTTTCTTGTAGGACCTCTGCATCACCATCGCACTGCACTGTACTGCGTAACAACATACAACATAAAACCGAACCCCTAAGTATTCAAAATGGTGCAAACCTCCAAGTTAACTTACTCTTGTTCCATTGCATGAAATACTATGGACTGTGCCATAATAAAACAGTTGGGATCCACTTGTCCATCCTCCCCGCAAATCTTTGCTGTAAAAGAGATATTAAATAACTTAACTTCAGGGAAGCCCAAGCTATAAATAAGCACAGTAACTGGCAGAGAGGAGGAATTTAATAAATGTTCACTGACTGACTGATTTAATTCATTCAATCATCTTAAATTAAAATGTGGGATAAACTGAGGGATAAAATTAGAGGGCTTCTTTTTTAATGATCCCTGTTCCTATACCACATCACTATATAAACTACTCTTTCTATAAAAACTAAAACCTGTTAGGATAATTAATAAATTCAAATCTTCCCAGGATGATGACATTTGGTGGGGCTGGGGTTTAAGCTTTTGCTCTATGGATGCCAGAGGATTTGGGCTATCTCATGTGACCAAGGTCACCAAGTAAGCCAAGAGGAGCAGTCCCAGCCCATCCTACAAAGGCCAAGTTTACCCAGAAGCTTCTGTCTTTTGAAGCAGTCACCAATGTTTCCTATTTTAGTGACTGGGCTGAAGAGAAATGTTCTTTTTAGTCAAGTACAATCCTGACCTGGAGAAAGGGAATGCAAGGGAAGAAGAGAAAGCTGTAGCTACCAAATTCTTACAGGAAGAATAAAGTTCAAAATAGCCAAAAATAAATTTTTCAAAAGAAGAGGTGTTCCACAAAGGAAACACAGGATATAGTGTCCCAACATAATGTCCAATGCTCATGTTAATGGATGCCTGTTCTATACTTAACATGAAGCAATTCTGTTAACACATTTATAAAGTAAGAGGCAGGTTCAATATAAAGTATCTATCAGGGCAATGTATGTATTCCCAGAATGATCACCTAAGAGGATCCCCCTTTCACTTGCTCGGACGTTCTTTGTACAAGTAAATTCTAGTCAAAATGAAGATGAAGGGGAGCCTTGAGATACGTGTGAATGAAGAGAGGGAAAAGGCTCTGTGCTCAGCCCTGGAGATGTGGGAGACAAGGAGTGAGTGGACAGGAGGGAGCACTTTAGTTCTTCCCTTTGCTAGAAGCATCCATCTGTCTTGCTCAATTGCTACCTTTCTGAAATTCACAGCAGACCCAGAGTCCCTACCTGATCTATCAGCCACAAAGATCCTCCCTCCCATCCCTGAGGTTCTCCACTCTCATGGGAAGTGTCCAGCTAGCACTACCTCCACCCTCCACCAAGGGGTGCAAGGGAGCGGAGAGCTAGGAGCCAGAGCCAGAGTGGGAGCCCGCCCAGGCCTAGGCCTGAGCGGGCAGGCCTTAGGAGGTGAATTTAGAAACCTGCTTCACTTGTACTATTATTTCTATGAGACAAAACCTTTTGTGTCCCAAACAATGGACTAGACAGAAATAACCGTTCCCAGCAGCCTCCCAGCTGCACCAAGTGCCACACTCCTGATGCTGGGGATGCTGACAGGGGATCATCTCCCCCCCCCCCCCGGACCCGCTGCAACCTTCAGAGACAGTGGCTCGAGGCTGGACAGTGGCAAGATTGGGCCCCCGACCACACTGGGCACAGCTTTGAGACTGACTTTTCAAAATAACACCTGTGACCACCCCAGATCAGAACCCTTGGAGGGGGAATGGATGGCTACCTTGTGGATGCAGGCTAAGAAAAATGGGTGTTCCACGTGAGGCACCTAACGGGCCGGAGAGCATTCTGAACAGAACAAGCAGAGACAACACAGCGCCCCCTGTTTGGAGATTCCTTTGGGCTTCTGACTCTAGGCTGGGAACACCGAAATGGCCTTACCTACGATGTCATTTCTCATCCCCTCGGTTATAGGGATCGGTTTAGCAGCATCCGGAGATATATATTTGGTAAAAGTACTCACTGCATCGCGTTCTATACCTGGGAAGAGAAACAAGATGGTGGCTTTAGACATCGCAGCAACTTCATGGGTGGGCACTGGCTGAACTCCCCGGCTCCTGATCTGCTGCACAATCCCCCCGTTACTCCTGCTCTGCTCGTTCTGGAGCGGCCGGAGTATCTCTTCCAGATTCTGGGGGACGCGTGTCTGTTGTTGGGGTTCGTCTCTCTTTCTCCTTCCAGCCCATCCCATGTGAGTGCCTAGCACAGTGGGGCCTAGATCTTGCACAGACTCATTCAGAAAGCCATGCCCAGGGGGAGGAGGCAGTGAGGGCCCAACCCCAGTCGTCTCCTCTGGACTCTGCTGGGCCCTGGAAAAGGTGCCAGTTTGCCACCAGGGCTGGTGAAGCCGTGGCCAGGAGGATGCTGCTGATGGCCTTTCCAAAGCAGCCAAAAACTGGGGAATAAAGGTTTGGAGATGGTTCTCACTCACAGACGAGCCCTGGAGGCCGAACGTGAGCATGCTGACCAATGAGATCCCAAAGAGGACCTGAAGGGGACCTGGCATCGGAGTAGCCTCGGACACAGAATTCCAAGATGAAATGCTGACCAAATGCTGACCCCAGAGAAAAGTAGCAGCCAGAGGGGCTCATCGGAATGACAGGAGAAGCCAACAGCAGCCAGTCCCATCCTCTTTGGGGGCAGAGGCTGCCAAGGACTGAGGAGAGCTAGGGTACGGTTTGTAGGCAGACATATGGATCCCCAAAGTTCAATTTTTTCATCTATCCTATTTGATGACTTGAGAATTACATAAAATGGCACAAATGCTTTTTCACTTCCAATATTACAAACCAAAAATTCAAGATGAGGCAGATTCGGGGTGTGGGGGGGGGGGTGGGGGTGAGGGAAGGGAAGGAACACAAAAGAAAATGCTTCAATGTCAAATTTTTTACTTTAACTAAAAAGATGCCCTTTAGAGGAAGCTGCCAGAAAGGGAAGTTCACTGCAAGAATCTGAGGATACTAAAATCAAGTGGTTTAGGTTTCTGCATTTTAACTTTTAGCTCCTCTTCCTTCCTCTTTAAGTCCAATAAACCTCAATCCAAAAAACCAGAAACTGCTCAAAAGAGGTTTCATTTAGTTATCTGCTCTTTAGTTCAGAATAAACCTATTTCCATTAAAACAAATATAATAAAAATAAAGTAAGCCTGAAGTTATAGATTGTTTCAGGAAAGCTCTAAGCATTTAATCCCAAACAAAAACAATATGGAAAGGACGCACTTTGGAACCGTGTACTACAGAGGCACTGCAGCAGAAAGGAGAGAGCTGGCCTCCAAACAAAAAGAACAAGGTTTGAATCTTACTGATTACATACTGGCCATGCGATGGCCAAGTCAGTGCCCCATGTTAGAGGGGCCAAACCCATTGCCTGAGCTACAAGCTCATCAGACAAATCCAGATCAAAAGGTAATTGGAAATGCTGAAGAAATGTTTTCCAAAAAACAGAACACAGATAATGTTCATTTGTGTTTTTCTAAGTCAGTCTGTGGCCTACAGGGCTTCCTTTCTATCTGAGAGGCACTGATCTCTATTAGTGGAGGGAAGGTCCTCACTTGGGACTTTTCTGTATCAGTGATCTCATAGGTTCAGTCCACATCTTAGACATCTTACAGTCCACATCTTCTCTAATTTAAAGTTTGCAATAACTTCATTTGATAACAAATCATTAAATAAATTCTTTTTTAGGGGCAGCTAGAGTGCAGTTGATAGAGCACTAGCCCTAGAGTCAGAAGGTTCAAATGTGACCTCAGACATTTAACCCAAGTGAAGGTTGTTTGACTCTGGGCAAGTCACTTATCTCTGAGTGCCTCGAAAACCAAAACAAAATCAAGTCACATCAAATTCCTTTTCAGCACCTGTGATTGATAAAAAGGTCCCTAAACAAGCTTCCCTAAAACATTAGGGAACATACGTTTTTGGAAGGTGCAAATCATGAGGCATGTGGGGGGAAGGGGAATAGTTCAAGATAAATGTAGTCAGAAAACGCTGGTTCAGCTTCTCAAAGGCTGGCCAAAAAAGCCTGGATTCAAGTCCTGCCTTGTTACACCGGGCAAAACCCCTGTCAAATGGAGATGAGGACACTGCCCTGCCCGGCTCATGGGCAGTGAGCTGGCTAGGAGTAACATCAATGAGAGCTTTCCATAATATATCCCACCAGTTCTAACGACTCCAATACAGCGAAACCTTTGTTGGAGGGATACTGAGCGCACACACCAGTTCTTATCCATCAGCCGGTGGTGACCTTTTTTCTGAGTGAAAAGGAGGGCTGGGAGTATCTTATGCTTTCCTCATTCTTGGGAAGAAATACAATTGTCTTTACTTCTACACAGATCTGCATGTGTGTCAGAGATAAAGTGAGAAAGATGGTGATTAAACAGGACCTTTTGTTGTTTGGTCATTTCATTCATGTCCACTCTTTGTGACCAAAACCCTGAAGCAGCTTGCCAGCTTATTTCACAGATAAGGAAACTGAGGCAAAGAGGGTTAAGTGTCTTGGCCAGGGTCACACAGCTGGCAAAAACTTCATGGCTCCAGGCTCAGCACTCTACCCACCGCGCCACTGCGCCTCTCCAAGAGGCCGCCTGAAGGCTCACGAGACACTCATCAACCACACTGCAGGGAACATCCCCAGCCCGCCAGTAGCCCTATTAGCAGGATTAGACCTTCTTAGGTCTGACCCGTGGCCTACTCTCCTGCCTCAGAAGCCATCCACTCTGAGTTCCATCCAAAATTGTCATTGAAAGGAAAACCACTTGTGGCATGTCTGTTTCACGCCTGCACAAAATGAGATTCCAGCAGAACCTAAAAAAGTGAAACTTCGAGTTGCCCGCTCCCCAACGGGGTTCCTGAAGGAAGTTATGGAAAAGGAACCCTAACTCTAGGAGCTCTGCAGCCCCACTCGTGGAGCTCTCCCTTTCCACAGGCAACTTTCGCCAATTAACACAGCAGCTGAGCAGGCCTTCTAGCCTTGCCATACTCCTCCAACAGCCTTCCTCAGCTGATAATAAAAATTACAAAGACACAAGAGAAGATCTGTGCTCCATGAGGGGCATCTAAACAAATGGAACAAGGAAGGTATTTCTCTAGTTTGTCCAAAGAGATTGTGTTCTTTTCCCACAACACAACCTGAAGTTGGGAAGATCAGATAGGAATTATAGGTGAAAAAGAATTTCCATCTGGGCTCCACTGAGGCATTTATGGCCAATACAAAAAGATTTTATATTTGGCCCTTGGGACTGGCCAACAGGTTTTACAGAACAGACAGCTGAAGAGTATTGGGGAACATTTCTATGCTACTTATCATTTCACACTTAATGCAAAGTCTACCAGAGTAACATGAGCAGTTAAAATAAAATTTCCCCAATGTTCTTAGAATCAAAGAATTTTCAACATGAAAGAGATTCTAGGAGTGACAATCAGAGGCAGCCTGCCATAGAGGAAGGTCTGAGTTCAAATGTGACCTCAGATACTCCTGGCAAGCCCCTTAATTTCTCTCTGACTCCCTCAGCTTCCTCATCTGCAGGCTCCATGGCCTCTGCTCCCCCTCAAAGATGCGATGACTTTCAGTGATGTGGTCTGACAATCAGAGAATGCTCTTACTCAAATCCATTCATTCACTTATATTTCTTTTGAAAAACCACATGTCTTTCTGATTTAAAATCTTAACTGGTTCTCCTTTTAATCACTCACATAAAATTCCAAATTGCTCTTGCATTGTACTTGCATGTACTACATGAAACCACCAAAGTATGTAAAATTTCTTTAAAAGACTAAGTGTATTAGCCAAGTGTTGTGAAGATAATGAATGAGACCCCTCTCACAATCCTGAGAAAGGGTAAGATAATTGGGGGAAGAGAAGGCACATGAAGTGCAGTAGAAAGAGCAGCAGCAGTGAAGCCAGGTGCCAGCTTCAACTCCTGGGGTGGCCTTCGTCAAGCCCCCTTCACTGGGCCTCCACAAAACAGGGAGTACCTTGCCTGCCTACCTCACAATAAGATCATGTAGAGACATTACATAAATTTATTCAACTACGGAAGTCAAGCAAGACTTCCCCACTATGGGCAGGCTTTCATTAAAGCTGCTCTGCCCCCCGGGTGACAGGAATCACTCTGAAGATCCTCCTGGGTCCCCCAATCCCTGCAGAGAGGCTGGAGGCCATGACGGGCATAGTCTGGGATGAGGTAAGGCCCACGCCAGTCCTCCTCTTCCTCCACCCTCAATCCTGATTGGGATGAAAAATAAAGGAAAAGCCAATAAAAGACTACCAACACATTACCTACTTACTTCTCATTAGTTTTCCTGATAATTCCTTTAGAGTAGAAGAAGGACTATTTCTATTTGATCCCATAAGTCTGGAAGAGTCTTGATATTCCATAGAAACTTGAGTCACTTCCTTGGACATTTCAAGATGGAGAGAACGAACATTATCTCTATCCTGGGAAGGCAGCGAGTGATTCTGAGCATTGCTAGTTCTATTATTCATCTCTGTTCCTTTTGAGTGGGTCATGAGCAGCTGGACTGTGCTAGAACTCTCCAACCTCTGGTCAAGAAACTGAGATGGAAAAGAGACTGTCGTTTCATGCCTTTTAGATGAAGGAGAGAGAGGTTCTGCCAAGGAACTCTGTTTAACTGTATTCAGACTGTGTGCTCTTATGCGGGACCAGGTTGTAGAACGGAAACTTTCAGCCTCTAACCAGAATTTCACTAAATGTTCCATTCTTCGAAGTTCCATAAACTGAATAAAATACGGAAGGGCAATACTGTCCTGCAGGACTTGTTCAAGGGTCTTCGAAAGACTTGATTTGGTCTCTTGAGTCTGATAGTCCAAACAAGATCTGCCTAAAAGACAAAGAGCAGCAAAAAAATTAGCCAGAAAAAGTGGATAATTTAAGATTTAGAGACTGGGCACCTTTAATAAGACAAGCATCGGCTATTTGCAATAAAATTTATACACAACTCAAAATAGCTAGAAAAAGAACACATGGTTTAATTGGCTGGAAAGTTAAAAAAATGAGAGCACCATAGAAAACAGTTTTTTAGGCATCAGAGGGGAAAGAAAAGAACAAGTGATCCATAAATGCATTCAATATTTTTATCTAAAAGGCTCCTTGTTAGTTGGCTAATCCTCATTATTCTGCTCCTGGAAAATGAGATCACATGATAAGCCTCAAGATTAGCACAACAGACTTTGTCTAAATTTCTAATACAACCAATTCTCAAACTCCAACATTGTGTCCTTGTTCCTAGAGATTAGAGCTAACTTCTAAATTTTCTGCTCCCTTCCCTCCTTTATAGCCATCCCTAATCCTAAGAAATATCTGTCCTATAAAAAAAGGATGTGGAGTAACTGAAGAACGCTCTAGTTCCTCAGCCAAGCAAAGACAGAAGGCAGCAATGTGACAAGAGGTCAACTTCAGAAAGTGCCCCATGGAACTATCAAGAAGAGAGGAGTCACAAAGCATTCTACATGATAACCTTGGAGCAATGGACCAGCTGGTTAGAAAAGGTCCTGAAGGAGAAAAACAAAACAGCACAGCCCCTCTTTTATGGCAGACAAGTGCAGGTTTCCTGGGACACAGCAAAGTACACCTGTCAGACATTTTTACTTAATTGTTTTCTTTGTCACAAGGAAGGATTTGCTCAGGAGTAGAGGTAGGAGGTGGGAAACTATGATTTGAATACAAAGTATTTCAATAAAACATTTTTAAAAATCCAATTCCCCTCTCTTTGGCATTAAAGATATTTCTTGTCTCCAATAGCAAATATTTCAGAAAGTGTTGATTCTTCTCATATTAGATCACTAAATCTCAAGTTTTTCCTGATATTCTCTTGAAAACTGGATATCACATTCTAAGAAACTAAGCTGCTAGGAAATTCTATCTGCCAAGTCCCACCTGACTGTGGCTACAACAAAGAAATTAGAAGTGAGTCTATGATTCATCTTTTTATTTAAAACAGAAGGCCACAAACATTTGCTGGCTCATTAGGTTGCCTGAAAGACTAGAAGAGCTGCATTTTTTACTTAACTCAGCTGACATCCTGTTAATACCATCTCTGATGCAGAACCAGTGCACTGTCTTACCTATCACATTTGTAGATGATACGCTGACACAAATAGTCTTCCAAATAGTTTCCTAAATGCCCTGAAATATCGTAGCAATCTAAGAAAATCCTTCATCAACTTACCGAGGTCACCAAAATGAGCAGCTTCCATGTGACTAGGCTGTTTCTTAAGAGTAGCTGTCCTGCTACTTGAAAAAGAGTCCATATTGGCAGAAATGGCATTGATTGCCACATGGCTTGGTCCGGCAGCCTCCAATAAGGCATGATTTCTAGGGCTCTTTTGTGGGGAATGTACTGGTAGTGCAGCTGTAATTAAAACAGAAAGAAAAAAATATTCACCAGAAAACCCTTGATTTGGACATCTAGAAGCTTATTAACTCCTAAGAGAGTATAGTCATTTTACTAATTTAAAAATTAAGTATACAACTCTTCATTTTCTAGGAATATTTTAAACACTGATTTTTAAAGTTGTCATTCATTTTAAGAACAAAAGGCAACACACAGCCAGTTTCTGAATCAGGAAGATCTACTTCATGCTGAATATCTGACCCACTCTGGCTGTGTGACCCTGGGCAATTGACAATCTCTCTGGACCACAGGCAACTTTCTAAAACTTTTAATATACAGAGAAGGTGTCAATCACTGACAAAGGTAGTTTCTCACATGGGAGAGTTCTATCCAGTAGGTCTCAAAGTATAATCTAGGGATCCCAGTGGACTCTTTCAGAAAATCTTAAAGGTCAAAATTATTTTCATAATAATATGTTTTAATTTCAAAAGTGATAAATACTGCTTGATATAATTCATATAAACAAAAGCTCTTTAAAGGTTGCAGGACCAATATCAATCCTATTCATCTCTTGCTCCAATGTACTAAGAATATCAGTTTGACCTTATAACAGATGTAACAAGCCATATTCCTTTTCCCTGTCCAGAGACCAATGAATTTGAACATGGATTTAAACAATACGTACGTTTGCATTCCTCTCTCCCATCACCAGTAAGCCAGCAAAGTTGAATTTTTGTGCTATTTATATTCATGGTAAAGAAAATCCCCAAGGCTAACTAAATTTATTCAATTTTCAGCCAAGTCTGACTGTGACCCATTTAGGGTTTTCTTGGCAAAGATACTGGCATGGTTTGCCATTTCCTTCTACAGCTCATTTGACAGATGAGGAAACTGAGACAATCAGAGTGAAATGATGCCCTGGGTCACACAGTAAGTATCTGAGATCAGACTTGAACTCAGGGAGATGTTTTCTGACTGTAGGCCTGGAGCCTTATCCATGGTGTCAACAGTTGCTCCAGTAACTAAATTACCAGTCTACAAACAACTAGTTGACAACCAAAAATTGGGGTTAAATAATAAGTGTGCACCCCAGACTTTCTGTGTATTTATTACAAGTAATTTTCAAGGTGCCAACTTTATTAAACTCACTTTTCTCCCTCAAGCTAAAGCAAATGAGAGCTAGGAAAAATTTAAGATCCTTTGAAGATTCACTGGTGACTATGCAGAATAGGCTAAGAAGAATGAACACACTTCTGAATCAGGGAGAATGAGAAAATGTTCTCTTCAAATGTAGGACGGGAGATAATGAAGATGGAAAGCAATTCTATAGTCTTTTCACCTCTCCTTGGGGAGCCCACGCCGGCCTTCCCAGTCCCGCCATCTCGATCCTGCCTCTCCCCTCTAGTCCTGGAGGGTTTCCGCCACACCCAAAGTCCCCTCCTTCTTGTTCAGTGTCCATTCTCAGGGCTCCAAGCATCACCTTGGAGCACTGATGGCTTCCTAGCCTACATTTGTGGTCCCACCCTAGAATCAAACCTTCTTAAGCACCTGGGAGCAGCCCAGGCCTTCCCCTAATCTGGAGGGCCTTGCCTCCTGGCTGCTCATCTCTCTTCTGGAAGACCAATATCCTCACTGTGCTCATCTTTGGGCAATCTGTCCAATACGACCGCTACTGGCTGCACACGGACTCCAGCATCTGTAAGGGAGCATTTGCAATGGGGATGGACTCTCATTTCCACCGTGCCAGTGTGATTCTGCTTGCCTCAGGGGAAATGGGCCAGGCAGGTCTGTGCCAGCTCTGCCCACGTCTCACCACCAATATCCTTCAGAGGCCTTGAGAGTGGCTTTGTCCCGCTCCCTCTGACCTCCAGAGAAGGAGGTCTGCCTTAGGTGAATTCTCTTGTAAAATAGGCTTTTAGGCCACAATTATCCAGCATTTGAACCATGTGCCAGCCAGAGATGCTCTCTGGAGCGGAGCCTCGGTGTCTGCCACGCTCCCTTGCTGGTGATTTCAGAATCTTCCTAAGACCAATAAGGATATTGGTCTTCCAGAAGAGAGATGAGCAGCCAGGAGGCAAAGCCCTCCAGATTAGGGGAAGGCCTGGGCTGCTGCTCCCAGGTGCTTGAAAAGGTTTGATTCTAGGGTGGGACCACAAATGTAGGCTAGGAAGCCATCAGTGCTCCAAGATGATGCTTGGAGCCCTGAGAATGGACACCGAACAAGAAGGAGGGGGCTTTGGGTGTGGCGGAAACCCTCGAGGACTAGAGGGGAGAGGCAGGATCGAGATGGCGGGACTGGGAAGGCCGGCGTGGGCTCCCCAAGGAGAGGTGAAAAAACTGTAGAACTGCTTTCCATCTTCATTATCTCCCATCCTACATTTGAAGAGGGTTCCAAAGTTCTGACAACAAGAGGATCACGGCATTCGATGAGCTCTGAACGACGGAGGGCTCCAGAGACCATCAGGGGTGGGGCTGCCAAGAGCAGTTTGCTCCCATACTTTCCTTCAGAGACTCCCCAACATGAGCTGGCTCTGGTAATAGGCGCATCAACTTTACCATCTACATGGATGTCCCTGCAAAGTCCCCTGCCAAAGTAACTGGATTTATCCACAGCATTCAAATTTCCCCCCGTACTGTGACTATTGGTTTCACATACAGATGATATGTTATTAGCTAGTGGAGAACTTGCTTTTTTTGGTGTTGCCAGGACAAAGTGAGCAGAAGAGGCAGAAAATCGATCCACATTCTGTTGCATCTCATTATCAGATGCTGCATGAAGTACACAATCACCTGCAGAGGTGATTTTTTTTTTTGGGGGGGGGGGGAGGCAGAGGATATTAACTGTGTAGCTCCTAGATTTTGTTATAATTTTCTGTGGTTTCAACCTAATAAAATTATCATGTCACCTGCAAATAGGAACATTTTGTCTCTTCTGACAATGCTGGTCCCTTTATTTCCCTTGTCTAGCATTTTTAGAACAAAATCAAATTAGTTGGGCTTTTGGGGGGAGATGGATCTTTGCTTTATCTGTGCTTGTTAGGAAAGAAAATGTTTCTCCATTACAAGTAATGCTAACTTTGGATATCAATCAAACATTTGTTTCTGTTTTGTGCCAGGCACTCAACTTGATTTTGGGAATACAAAAAAATTAAATAACCCATGCTTTCATGGAGCTTACATCCTATCAAAGGAGATAAGTACATGTATAAGAATTTTTTTTTTTAAAAAAGGAAATACACATAATAGTTAAATATAAGGTAATTGGGAAGGGGGGGGGGGATTATAAGCTGTTATAAGGTTTTGTGTAAAAAAAAAAAAAAAGGATTTTTATAAACCCAAGGTGAAGACTAAGCACACTCCAGACAGGAGAGATGGCTAGTGTAAAAGTAGAGATGGGAGAGGAGTGTGTGAAGAACAGAGACAAGTCCTCGGCAGTAGGGATGGCGCCGGCTCCATCCTGGTGGCTTTCTTCTCGTCACTTGTGCCCGGTCCCACCAGACACCAACAGTTCAATCGCCATCTACATAACGATGACTCCATGGATATACACGCGCATGTCCATGTCTGGCCTTAGTCTTAGGAGCCCCGGCCCTTTACCACTAATGACCTCCCATTCCTCATCCCAAACCTTTTCTCTCCCCCTTCCAAAATCCCACCTTGTGCTGAAGGCCCCCTATCCCCCAGCACTGGGCCTTCTTGTTCCAGAGCTCTGATGACTGGAGGAGTCCCAGCTGATCCCAACTCAGGTCCCTCCCATCTGGACTTCTCCTCCACCTCCCTGATCCACTCAGTCCTGCCTTTCTGCCCTCATGTCTCACCTTTTCTCTCCACTCAGAGACTCTGCAGCTTAAGTACCTTCTTTAGCAGGAAGCCCCTCATGATCCCTCCCTAGCACCGTTCTTCCCAAACAACTCTGAATATATTTATCTATTAACTTTTTGTTTATGCGGCATTTCTTTTTATAAGTACTTGTTACCTCCCCTACTAAAATATAAGCTGGAGACAAACATCCAGCCCCTAACAGCATTTGGCACACAATAAGTGCCTTTTTGCTTGTCTATTTCTTAGGGGGTTTTTATGGTAAAGCTTTTTTTTCTGTTTAAATATCACCATACTTTTCCTCAGCATGCCTCCCCTTCCCAGAGTGCCATCTCATATAACAAAAGACCTACTGGTCAACAAGCATTTAATAAGTACCTGCTTACTCTGTGCTGGGCATTCTAATGCAAACAAGGGCAAAAAAGATTTTACTCTCAAAGAGTTCACAATCTAATGAAAGACATAACATGAAACCACAATGTACGGACAAAATTTATACAGGATAAACTGGAAGTAATTTAAGTTATTTGAACCTGATTAGTTTTAAATAAAAACAGATTTTAATATTCCTTAAAGTTGAATTTCAAATCCGCTCCTCCCCTCCTCTCTTCTTGAAGACAATTTTATGTAGCTCATACATGTACAATCATGCAAAACATTTCCATATTAACCATGTGGCAAAAGAAAACAGATCAAAAAAAGCTCAAGAAAAATTAAAAAGGTAAAAAAGTATACTTTGATCTTCATTCAAATTCCATTAGTTCTTTTTCTGCAGGAGGACAGCATTTCTCATGAGTCCTTCATAATTAGCTTTTCTCAGTTATACAATGATCCAAGACAAACCATTCCCAGCTGATCATATAATACCGCTATTACTATGTACAATGTTTTCCTGGTTCTACTCCCTTCATTTTGCATCAGCTGATATAAACCTTTCCAGATTTTTCTGAAACCATCTTGCTCATCATTTCTTACAACATATTACAATTCTGACAAAATAATATACCATAACTTGTTCAGCTATTCCTAAATTGATAGGTATTTCTCAATTTTCAATTTGTTGCCATCACAAAGAGGTGCTTTAAGCTTTTATACATATAGACTCTTTTCCTTTTATAGACCTAGTAGTATTGCTGAGTCAAAGGGAATGCAGTTTTATAGTCCTTTGGGTATAGTTTCAAATTGTCCTTCATAATAGTTAGAACCAGTTCATAACTCTCTACCAGTGGTGCATTTAGTGTACCTACTTTTCCACATCCCTTCCAGCATTCATCCTTTTCCTTATCTGTTATGTTAGCCAATCTGATAGGTATAAGGTCTTTCCTCAGAGCTATTTTAATTTGCATTTCTCTATAGATAGTTTTGATTTCTTCTTCTGAAAACAAGCTGTTTATACCTTTGACAATGTTTCAATTGGAGAATGAGGCCTTTATCAGAAATTTGCTGTAAACCACCCTTCCCTTTCCCCTCTCTCTGCCACACACACATACACACTTTTCTTCTAATCTTGGTTATATTGGATTTGTTTGTCCAAAACCTTTTAAATTTATTTTATTTTTTGGAGGCGATTGAGATTAAGTGACTGACCCAGAGTCACGTAGCTAACAAATGTCTAAGGCCAGATTTGAACTCTGATCCTTCTGACCCCAGGGCCAATGCTCTATTCCCTGCCCTCTCTTTTTAATCTCATGTAATCAACATTAACCATTTTACTTCCCATAAAGCTGTATGGAGTTTTGCCATAAATTTCCCTCTTTATCCATATATCTGACTAGTAAGAAATTCTGTTCCCCTAATTTGCTTATGATATCACCCTTTATGTCTAAGTTGGGGTCCCACTGTGACTTTATCATGGTATATGATGGGAGACATTGGTCTACACTATTGTTCTTCAGCTGCTTCAGTCCTGTCTGACTCTTCATGACCCCATTTGGAATTTTCTTGGCAAAGATTCTGGAATGTTTGCTATTTGTTTCTCTAGCTCATTTTACAGACAAGGAAACCAAGCCTAAGGAAACCAGGCCATTAGGGTTAAGTGCATGAAGCTAGTCTGAACTTGGGTCTTCCTGATTCCAGACCTAGTTGCTTTAAACATAGAAACTAGTCTATGCAAGTTTCTGTCCAAATGCTTTCCAGATTTCCCAGAAATCTTTGTCAAATAGGGAGTTCTAAATGAACTTTTCAATGTTAGTTTAAGTTTAAAATAATAAAGGTTAAACATAATATTTCTCCATAAAAGTCCTACTTAGATGCTACTGTTAGGATGGAGGTTATTTTGTTTTCTCTACACCCAAATGTAAAAGGCTATAAGTTTGAGTTAGGTCTGTTACCATCTAGCTAAACTCAAAGAAAATTATCCTCAGAAGAATGGTTACCTAAGGTTTTTGGCCCCAGAAAATAATCAATCATTATTTAGGACTTCTATTGGCATCATCACTAATTATACACAATAATAAAATCATAGCTCTTTGAAAAGTGAGCTTTTTTAAGCCAAAACACCTCTAAAATTTAACCTCAAACTCACCAAATTAAGGAAGGATGACAAAAGATGAAAATAATCAATATCTAAGGGAATATAAGCACACCAATATACTGTTGGTGAATGGTCCTACTATTCTGGAAAGCAAACTGGAATTTTGTGAAGAATGATTACAACCCTAATCAGAGATCCCATTGTTAAGTATATTGTTCTTGGCCCTCCCTCCCCCAAATAGGAGAACAGAGTGTGAAAGATCCCATATATGCCAAAATATTCATTGCAGTACCTTTGCATTAATAAAGAACTGATAACAAAGTAGATGCATGTCCACTGGCATATGGTTAAACTATGGAATATTACTGCACCATGTGAAATGAGGACTATGAAAACTTCAGAGAGGCATGGGGAGACCTGGATGAACTGCCAGGGAGAGGTAAACAGAATGGTAACTCCACAATAGTCTCTAATTATAACCAAGCTTGTTCCAGGAAACATTTCACAAACTATCAAACTTGAACCATGACTAGCTGCTGAGTTTTGCTCAATTCTTTTACTTCCTTTTTCTGTGGTATTCTTTGCTACAAGGGATGGTTCTCTGGAGAGGAAGGGAGAGGGACAGATAATGGAAATCAAAGTAATATATACATAAACAAAAGTTAGCAATTCATTTTTTAAAAAATTATTTTAATTTTTTAGGTTATACATGTACATTCTTTTTTTTTTTTTTTAAACATTCCCATACGATTCATGGTGGGAGAGAAAACTCAGAACAAAAGGGAAAACCCATGAGAAGGAAAAAAAAGAAGAAAAAAAAACAGGTGAAAATTATATGCTTTGCTCTACAGTAAGTTTCCATAGGCCTCTCTCTGGATGCAGATGACATTTTCCATCCAAAGTTTATTGGGATTGCCTTGGATTACTGAATGCTGAGAAGAATCAAATTGATCAAAGTTGATCATATTGTTTTGTTGCTGTATACTATGTTTTCCTGGTTCTGCGTGTTTCACTCAGCATCAGTTCATGTAAATCTTTCCAGGCCTTTCTAAAATCAGCCTACTCATCAACTTTTATAGAACAAAAATATTCCATTACTTTCATATACCATAACTTATTTAGCCATTCTCCAACTGATGGGCATCTATACATTCTCCAATTTTTTTTGCCAACACAAAAAGAGTGAGCAATTTATTTTTTAAAAAAGATAAATTGATTTGTATGATGCAATTACACAAGGTGAAAAATGTTTTATGTGGCCAATGAGTAATATAAACTTTTTAATACAATGAAACTTCATTGAACTTACCTTTAATTGCCTTTACATCTGTGGCCTTGTCCTGTTCTTTGCCTTTTACTATTAGGAAAAAAAAAAAGTCATTATCAAAAGCTGAAGAAAAAAAACAGAATTCAAATGCTGGACTTTGGCAACTAAATGGATTGTCTATTATCTATCTGTCATTTCAAATCAATGGAGCTTTTAATTTTCAAATACAAAAAGGCATGCATAACTACTTCAGGATTCCATCCCTATTTCTGCTATGAAGTTTCAAGTTTTATAAAATTACTTCAGAGAAAGAGAAAAAGAGAGAGAGAGAGGGAGGGAGAGGGAGACAAGACAAGATGAGATCTGGAGACATTTCTTTTCCCTGACTCTTTATCCTATATTTATATTCACTTACACACATTGCCTATCTCTGTGACTCCGTCTCTGTCTCTCTCCCCCTTCTCCCACTTTCTATACTGCTCTGGAACTTTACTAACTTTTCCCACTTTGCCCTAGGAGCTTTCTAGCCTCTACCCATACCCTTTCAAGTGGTCTTTTCCTATTAAATGGCAAGCTCCTTAAAAAAATAAAATAAATAAATATGGCAAGCTCCTTGAGAGCAAGAGACTATTTTTAAAAATTGTATTCCTGGCATTTAGAAGGCACTTAATAAAACGAAAGAGAAAGAAAAAAAAATGACATTGAGAGAGAAAAGAGGGGAAAAAAGAAAGGAAGAAAAAGATATGATCTTCATGGGTTCATTGATCTAGAATTATATAGATTTACAGAATCCCAAAAGCTGGCAGAAACCTAAGAGGCCATCTAATCAAATCCAAACTACTCACGAAACCAAGAATTCTCTTTACAACATTCTTATATGTAACATTGTTGTCTAGCAGCAGAGAGCAAGCACATCAACTCCAGAGTTAGGCCCTTCCACTCTGGGAGAGCCAAGTCATGACGTCTTTCCCTCTCTATAAAATCACTTTACATAAAATCTCTATGTAAAATAAACAGGGGAACAGCAATGTCATTTTAATTTGCTGACTCAAATATTTAAAGATCAAGTCATTAAAGTCTGATAGGATGAACAGACCAAGAGCACAGTTCTGTGACTACCAGTAATATTTGGTAGAACAGACAACAGTGTTTCAAACATCTGAAAATTAAACCCTCTCTTCCTAGGATGGCTAGAAAATAATATAAACATACACATACACACACACACACACACACACACACTCTAATATAAACACACAATATACATATACACATACACTCACCCTCATGGCCCTCCCATAGACAGAAATAACTCTGGAAAGGAAAATATCACTCCTGGGCAGATATATGGATTGATTACACCTCAAAATATTAAGCCAGAAGTAGCGAAATCAAAACCAAGAATCTACATCCTCACTCTTCCTAGCCCCAATTTTTCTTTTCTTTTCCTTGTTGGGAAACAAGGGGCTAAGATTCCTTCCAACAAAGGGAAAGGTATCTGACCACCAGGTTCCCGGTGAGTGACTGCCTGCTGCTGCTGTGAACAGGTCAGGCAAGGCAGGAGTAGTGACCAGTAACGTGGCAAGCTGGACAGGGCTGGATCCGGAGGACAGACGGACAATTGTGTAAGAGCAACAGATAGCTGAACTGCAGGAGAGTGAGAAGGAAAAGCAGAGTCTGAAAAGAGGCGCTGATATGGCCATTTACATGGGAACTGAGTGTCCAAATGACCAAAGCCAGATATTCTGGTTTGGTTAACTCTGGGTACAGCACTAAAAGAAAGAAGGGAAGACCAGCCTGAGCTCCCTGAAAAACCAACCTGCAAACATTTTTTATACCAGACCTAATTTCTGAGAACAAATACTATAAGAAGTTGCAGGTTATACAATGCATTCATGCCTATCTAGGTCCTACCACAATTTCAACATAGGGAGTTCATCCAAAAAGCTAAAGAGCGATCTCTCTCTTGTTCCTGACATCACAAAGCTATCAATAGCATACGTGGGTTGACTAAAGACTGTCCAAAGACAGCTGCTCTTGGCACCTTCTGTCCATTTTTTGGTTCCTCTTCCATGCCCTGCAGAATCCAAATCCTACTTTCTACCTTGCCAGGTTTGGGGATCCCTGTACAGTTGCATTTGCTGGTGGCTTTCCATAACTAAGAATTTAACATCAACCAGTCAGACCTGTGTTTTAGCGGACACGTCCTGGTTTACGGACTATACTTGAAGCCTTTTCAGCATAACAGATTTGGAGCTAGAAAAAACTGACAGGCCATCTAATACAAACAGCTTCTAGAGCAGCAGACCTGAGTTCAAATCTGGCTTCAAACACTAGCTGTGTGATCCTGGTCACGTCCCTTTCTTAATCCTGTCTGCCTCAGTTTCCTCATCTGTAAAATGAGCTGGAAAAGGAAATCACAAGTCACTTTTGTCCAGAAAACCCCAAATGGGGTCAAGAAGAGCAGGACACGACTGAAATAACTGAACAACAAAGTCCTACATTCTGAGAACTGACCAGTATTCATATTAAAGAAATGAAATATAAATATTAGTTCCTGCCAAATGCTATACGGCATATTAAAAAACTCATGACAATTTCCCAAAGCAGCATACACATCTTAGTCTGAAAGAAAATAAACACCCAGGCCACGAAGAAGTAAGTACTTTTGGTGATAGTCTGTATGTTGTTAAGGAACCAGCCCAAATTAGGAAAGACTCATAATCATGTTAGCCACAGTGAAAAATTTGGGGCCTTGCCTATTCTCAAATGAAATTAGACATACATAGAGTAGTGAATATCAAAATAGGTTTAAGCTCACAAATACATGTGATCTACTACAATAAAGTTAATTAGGGCAAACACTTAATTTGGCCTAAATCTCTCTGGGAATGGGTAAAATTAATTTTCATTTCCATGTATACAAAATAAATACATACAAAGGTCAACTATAGAATAGTGTATTTTGAGCTAGAAAAAACCTTAGCCATCATCCAGTCCAACCTCCTAATTTTATGGCTCAAGACAGAGGTTCAAAAAATGACGTGTCCAAAGTTAAACACATAGTTTAATGGAGCCAGGGCTATCAGACAAATTCAACCCTCTTCTTTCCATACCTAATGGCTGTTACTCTACTTGTATACCCAAGTATACACATATATACATGCCATATCCTGCCAAAAGAATCCAAGGTTCCTAAGAGCAGGATATTATCATTTTTTAAATCTTGTATCTCTATGCCTAGGCCAGTATTTTGAACAAAATAGGCACTTAATAAGAGTGGAGTCAATAAAATTAAAAAACTGAAATTTGAGGGAAAAGGTTGCAGCCAAAAATATTCCAATGATATAAATCAACCAACAAGCATTTAACATCTATATGCCAGATACTAGGGACCACAGACATTCCCTGTCCTTAAAAAAACCTATATTCTTCTTGGGGTGTGGGGAAAGGTAGACAATATGTGCACATATAAATGAGATAAATACTCAAGGGATGAAATGTAAGTGGATAGATGACATTTTAAAAAATTACTATGTTAATTACATTTAAGGTTCAAAAGATGAACTATTTAAATATAGGTTAAGCTGGCTAAGGAAATGAATTGCTCAAACCTTTCCATTAATAGTAAGAGTACTTAAAAATAAATCCTGTGATCACAGCTTTTATGGTGTCTTTCTGAATATTTTAATGAGGAAGAGAGAAGGAAGAAGATGTCAAAGCTTGGTGATGAATCCATCACAGAATTCAGGAGGGCAACATCCACTGAATATAACAATATTACTTCAGAGAGGAATAAGAGACAGAATTCATTGCAGTCACTCTATCCAAATCACTATAGTATTTAAAGGCTTTATGTGATTAAGGGTTATATATTTTCCCAAGTCACCTATTCTTTCGTATGTCTATAACCAACATCTGGAGTTCTCATGACAGTACCTGGATACTTATAGCACTCTCCTAGTTTCTTTGCCTCCATCTACTCAACAAATATTGGGTGCAGTCAATTTGCCCATAAAGCATTTCAAAAACTGAATTTGTTCCATTGTGACTGGTATATCAAGGAATATTTTTGTTTATAACTTTAAATTCAAGTTTGTTTCTTTGCAATTTCTTCCTTAAAGATCACTGTCCCACTTCACAGTACTAACTCCTGAACTGCAACCCTTCAGAAGGCCACTTGTACAAACAAGCTTCAGATTTTTTATCAAAATAAAGTGCCATAGCCCTTTTTGTAGTGGCAAGAAACTGGAAAGTGAGTGGCTGCCCATCAGTTGGAGAATGCCTGAATAAATTATGGCTTATGAGTGTTATGGAATATTATTGTTCTGTAAGAAACAACCAGCAGAATGATTTCAGAGAGACCTGGAGAGACCTACATGAACAGATGCTAAATGAAGTGAGAACCAAGAGAATATTGTACACGGTAACAAGATTGTACAATGATCAATTCTGATGGACAAGGCTCTCTGCAACAATGAGATGACTGAGACCAGTTCCACTTGTTCAGCGATGAAGAGAGCCATCTATACCCAAAGAGAGGACCATGGGAGCTGAGTGTGGACCATAACATAGCGTTCTCACTCTTTCTGTTGTTTGATTACATTTTGTTTTCTTTCCCATTTTTTTCCTTTTCAATCCAATTTTTCTTGTACAGCAAGATAACTGTATAAAATATGTATATATATTGGATTTAACATATATTTTAACATATTTAACATGTATTGGACTACTTGCCATCTAGGGAGGGGGTGGAGGGAAGGAGGGGCTAATTTGGAACAGAAGGCTTTGCAAAGATCAATGTTTTAAAATTACCCATGCATATGTTCTGCAAATAAAAAGCTTTAATAAAAACAAGTAATAAAAATATAACAAAACAAATAAAAATATAAAGTATCATATTTATTGTATATATTCTGGGGATTAGTATGAATCTAAACTGCCTCATCCCCTTTCACTAGGCCTGCCTAACACACTTTAGAAGCCCAGTGTGGGGAAGGAGTGGCTTCAGTGTTTAGTGTATTTTTTTTTTTTTGTTTTTAAGTATTTAACATATATAACAAGATGTTCTTATCTTTATTTTAATGTGCCACTGATGATATAATACCCTAATTCCGCTTTCCCACAAACTCTGTGGCTTTTACTGCTCGATGCTTTTGGAGATGCTTATATCAGGTTAGAGCCAAACCCAGTGCACCTGTGAGTATAAGGCACTACAGCAAATAGAACCACTCTGGGAGTCACATGAAAAAGTAAGACATGTTCTCCATCCTCATGGAGCTGAAAGCCCAACTCTCAAACATCCCCTCTACCAACACCAGCTATTTTAAGCACCACTTTCATGACATCATTGCTCTGTAAGAGAAGGACCCAGGGCCTGCTACAGTCTATCAACTCATCCCCATTCCTCGGCTGGCCATCAGGACCTGGATCCCGGGTAACAATTCAACCACAAGCATTCTTATTTTCTAACATTTCTTCTCTCAGCTTTAAACAAAAGAATTTGCTTACCACCTCCCAGAAATGATGAACTGGCTTTGCCCAGCCCATTCTTCTCCCCAAAACCTTTCTAACCTTGGTCCATTTGACTATCAACTGGAAAAGGGCTTGTATTATAAATGAGTCAATTCTCTATATATTTTATAGAAATGTGGCCTTTATCAGAACCCTTAGATATAAATTTTTTTCTCAATTTACTGCTTCCTTTCTAATCTTATCTGCATTAGTTTTATTTTGTACAAAAACTTTTAAACTTAATATAATAAAAACTATCCATTTTGCATTCCATAATGTTCCAGTTCTTCATTGATCACAAATTCATTCCTTCTCCAGAGATGTGAGAGGTAGACTAGCCTTTGTTTTTCTAATTTGCTTATAGTATAAATCTTTATGTCTAAATCATGAACCTATTTCAACTTATCTTGGTATAGGGTCCCTATCTATAGTATTTAGCACACTGCTCAGTACATAAGAGACCCTCAAATACTTATTAGTTGGGAGACAATACAGAGACCACTTTAGTACTTTAATCTCAATTTCATCACTATATCCTGTTACAGAGAAGTTGAATGTATTAACATCCTAAATAGGAATTTTACAAGATGGTAGTTTGATTGGAAGGCTGAAGCCTTTTAGAATATGTAGGATAAAATAAATCTCTCTCCCTCATCCTCTGGTCAAAACTTACTACCTCTTTAAATCATACTCCAAAAGCTCTTAAAAAGGGGGGAGGGGGGGGAAACGGGCCGAGGGGGGGGGGGGGGGTAGGTAGGACACAGTAGAAAAGAGCTGTTATTTGGTGCTTAAGCATTAAAAAACAAAAACACACACAAAAAAACAAAATCCACACACTCAAGTAAAAGTCAAAAGTAAACAATAGCACCAGGACTATAAAAGTCCACATCACTGAGGTAATAGAGATATCAAGTTGACCCTTGGGACAAAGACAGTATCTTAAAATTTTCAAAGCGCTTTTCTATACATCTTCCTTCTATTCTCACAATAATCCTCTATAAGAAAGCCAAGGCAGGGGTTATCAACCCTATTTTACAACCAGAGGAACAAACTAAAGATTTTAACCACTACCCAAATCTATGTGGTAATAGTAGAGCCAGAGTGACCACACCTGAGCACCTGGTCATCCTCCTCTTCTTCGATACCATTCTGTACTTCAAGGAGGTAAGGGACTGGAACTCCCCCAAAACAAACTCAAGATGGAGAAGTTTGAGAGCACTGATACCCACACCCTGGGACGTGAGAGGGGCAACTGTATCTTAGATAAGGACCCACTTCCATGAACCATCCTGGGAAAGCCCTGTTTCTGTGCTGTTTGGCTCACTTTCAGGGTTTTAAAACCGTTTTATCTGTTACTGTAGTTTGGTTTTGTTTTTCAGTTTGTTTGCACACCCTCTCAATGGTTCTTATTCATGAATCTTGCTTTTATGTGATGGAAATTTTTTTTTTTTAAAGCTATGGCAAACTTTGTTTTAAAACCCATCACCAAATCATTACCAATACAAGACCATGGACATACCATTCCGATGCCAAAATGTTTAAAGGTACCAGAAACCCTGACTAACAGAAGGCCAAAGATGAGAAATCTGTAGTATGTTTTCCCTTCTGCTTGCTCAGGATCGCAGCATCAAAAATCAGCACAGTACCAGTGCCCAGATATCAATTACTATTTCCTCAAGGATTCATTCATTACAGTGTCTTAAACAGGAGTGAACTTTTAATTTCCCTATTTGGGATATGTTCTTGTGTTAAAAGCAAAGTAAAAGCCAATATAATTCTAACTGCACTGGGCACAACCAGCCATCGAAAGCTTCCCCAGGATTAAGTGAATTAAGGCATCTAAACAAAATCGACTCATTTGTCTTAAAATAAAACGTTAAAAGATTCAAATAATGCAACAAATGTCACAACTCTACTTTATTCTCATTTGGCTTTGACATTTAAACCTTATTTGTAATCACAATTACATTCCTTAGCAGCCAAAGGTTGAATACATACCATGACTAAATGAGTTGTCAAACAATGGGTATGATTCTCGGAATGAAAGAAAATCTATTTATAGATTTTATAATAAGTTAAATTTTCATAATATAGCTTTTTCTAGTACAAAGGAAGGGAACATTAACAAACAAATCTTAGAAAGCAACTTCAGTATAACTGTTTAACTGAATGAATTTACTCAAAGATCTACTTACAGCACAATTTCTAAACGAGCAATGATGCAGACAAATTCAAAACTGCAGTCTCAACTCTGGCCATTATTTAATTCCAACCATTTCCTGGATTTGGTTGGGCAAAACAATGCCTAAAAGACAAACTGTTTTCTAGCTTTCTTGTGTGCACACTACACATAAGACAGAAAATAAATTTCAGGTATAATGTTCCTTCATTTCCTTTACACATTACTTTACTTTCATATGACTCAACATAAAATAGAATTCATTCTGCTTACTTACAAAAATTACTATTAAATTCTACACTTTGACAACTTCTTTTGAAAACACACACACACACACACACACACACACACACACACACACACACACACACACACAAACACACACCCCCTCTCTATTCAGGATAGAAGAGTTTTAAGAAAAGTTTTTCTTTTCTTGGTCCTCTTGCCTTCTCCCACCAACAAAATGTAAAACGCATCCAGTGCAATCATCTTTCACTTAATTCAAAATACTACAAGCAGATCATTCATGAACCACTGACCTGGGAAATCTTCCAAAACCCATCAATAGAATAAGATCAAGTCTTTAAAATGAAATCTTTACATTGCAAAGCAAGAAAGAATATCTTAAATTTTTAACAACTACCTAGCACGTATCAAGGCCTCCACATTTATACAACCAGCACTACACTGTCTGAAATATTTATCAGCTATTTCCAAAAAGCAAAAATAGAAAAAAGAATGAGCAATTCAGCTTTCTGAAATATGGTTTACATTTCTTTGGAATATAAATAAGCATTTGGTTTTAAATCATACTATGTATAGCCTGGCAGGGTAATTTCCTAAACCAGACACCCTTTAAAACTTGAAAATATAGTTTGTAAACTAAAACAAAAATTTTAGGATACAAATGCCTTTCTTCCAAAGACAATATGAGAATATCATTAATGTATAAAGAAACTAGGACCATTCGGTTATTTTCTATATAGAGACAAAAAAAAAAAAAAAAAAAAAAAATACTCGTTCACTTCTCTCTAGTTTTGTTATTGTAGAAATATTAATAACAGTAGGTTACAACCATTTGGTCTTTAATATTTAAAGTGATAATGGTTTGTCAATTTCTTCTAAAGCTTGGTTCCCCACTTCCTAATACTACTAAGAGTCAAACTTTTTTAGGGGAAGTGTTTGATTAAAAAAGAAATAGCAATACTACTTATGTTGCCACTACCTACATTTAACTGCAACTAGCACCTCAACTAAAAATCTTGAAGACTAACAATCTTTTGATCCAAAGATCCCAATACTAGGGATATTGTCTAGGGATATTATTAAAAGGTAAAGACCTACCTGTACAAAAATATTCATAGCAGCTGTACGATGGCAAAAATTAAAAACTAAAAATCACCTAATTCATCTGGGAATGACTGAATAACTTGTAGTAGGATATAATTGTAACTGATTAATTAAAAAAAAGTGAAAAATGACAACTAAGTGTAGAAAGTCTTGTAACCAAGTGGAGTAGATAAAAACAGAATTAGAGCACATATATCATATTAAGTCTATATTAAAAAAAAAAACCTTCTAAAATAACAAAATGAAAAAAGACAATGCAAATAAATCACTTTGTAAAATAAAAATTGCTACCTAAAGTTCAAAGAATATATACAAGTTTCATTGAGTTAAAAAAAAGATTAAATTCGATTTTAAGTCATGAAACAAATTTCAAACCCATTTTACTACTTTATTTCTAAGCAACAATAATAGACCACATAAGAAACCTCAGCATTTGCATCTTTTCAC
Organism: Sarcophilus harrisii; assembly: GCF_902635505.1. Lineage (NCBI taxonomy): Eukaryota > Metazoa > Chordata > Mammalia > Dasyuromorphia > Dasyuridae > Sarcophilus > Sarcophilus harrisii. The sequence continues at coordinate 440,073,397 of NC_045429.1, read as the reverse complement.
TTGTGAACATAAGACCTGCCCACATTTTATGACAGAATACAAAGCTTGAGGAAAAACAAAAAATAACTTCCCAGAACTTCCCTCTGATAACATTTTGTTATTTTTGTTTCAGATATGGACAATTAATATGTTTAAACATGATGACCTGACTTCACTTTAATACATGTTAAATATGGCTCTGCCTTTAAAAAGACATTAAACAATAAAACCTGCTGACATTTTCAACAGAAAGATGACTAAATTAAAAGTCATCTGAATTCTAACTTCTGATCTGGCAATGTGCAAGTCTGATACCTCAGCTTTCATAACTGTTAAATTGAGATAATGCCATCTTGACACCCTCCCTCACAGGGTACCTGCAAAAATCAAAGGAAATATGTGAAAGCATTTATGAAAAAGAATAAAAACCCTATACAAACACAAGGCACTGAGATTGTTGCTAATAAAAGTAGCCAGATAGATTTGTACAAATTGCAAACTTTTGGTAAAAGAATATTTCCGCTAATAAAAAAAGTGAGAATTACACATGTTTACCATATATTGGATTACTTGTTGTCTAGGGAAAGAGATAGGGAAAAGGGAAGGGAAAAAAATTTGGAACATAAGGTTTTGCAAAAGTAAAAGTTGAAAACTATCTTTGTATATATTTTAAAAATAAAAAGCTATAATTTAAAAAATAAAGGAAATCCACCCAGCACACAGCTCAGCCAAATTGTACCTCATTTTTAATCCTACTATGTTCACGTGTCCAACAAAACACCATCCTAGATACTTAGAATATAGTAACAAGATGAAAAACAGCCCCAACACACAAGCTGAGTTTACATGAAAATCTGAGGGAGAGAAACAGCTACAGGCATAGGCAGTGGCTTCCCAGAAGAGGAAGCAAATAAGTTGTGGCTGGAAGGGTCCTGGGGTCTAAAGAGGCAGAAAAAAGAAGAGTGCTTGGGGGGAATGGGGGATGAGCGGTGTAAAATCAGGAAGTAATGGAGGGGGTGCTGAACTCAGGAACAGTAAGTGTTGGCCATTTGGCTGGACTGCAGCTTGAAAAGGGGATCATGCAAAATAACCCTGGAAAAGTAGGCTGGGGCCAGATGGTGAAGGGCTGTAAATGTACAGCTAATGTAATAAGAAACCACCGGAGATTCTCAAACAGGGGAGAGTTATCAGGCCAGACCTTTGATTTTAGGAAGATTATTTTAGCAGCTGTGCAGAGTGTGGATTGGAGGACAGAATATAGGAGTCAAGAGTCCAATCCAGAGCCAGTGGCAACAGTTCAGATGAGATAAAGAGAGAGTCTTAGACCGGGAGCAGAATATTCGTAGAACTGATAAGAGGACTACTACTCAATGGACCAAAAAATTGACAAAAGAACAAAACTGAAGCATGTTTCCTTACTACACTTAAGTGCGTCTCATCCCTAAGATAACCGAACTCCTCCTCCCTCCCGGGACCAGTGTGGCTCTGATCGTTCCTGACCTAGCCCAAAGCTGTCACTCGCACCACTAGCAACCGCCTAGACTGACTTGACCAGACCTGAAGGAATCCTTTATTTCTCAGTAATAACCAGGACTGACGTGTAGTTTTGGATTTTCAACTGACCCGCTTAAGGATAAAAAGTACTGACCGCACTCGGGTCAGAGGTGGAGCTAGGATGTTCCTAGCGATGGGACCCGGACCCGGGATTTCGGGGGGTAGGGGCTAAGCGGGGCCCCCGGGAGGAAGCCGGTCAGCATCCAAGCCTCTTTTAATGATTTACAACAAAGTTCAAGGCGCAGAGGCTCCGCGAAGGAAGCTCGGCTTCCCTGAGCGCCGACCAGAAGACCTTCCTTGGGAGATGCACCTTCCTCTCGGCCGGAGCCGAGAGCAAGAAGCCCTCGGTAAGCGCCGGCTGTGCGCCGGGCGCCGCGCGAAGGTCACTCGTGGGCTCCCTCGGAGCGCACCCATGGGCGGGCGGGCGGGCAAGCGCCGCGGGGCGACCTTGGACGGCTGGCCTGCCCCCAGTTTCCTCCCCGGGAGAAAGGCTGGCCCGGCGCGAGGGCCGCTCGCTGCCCGCGCCCCTGCGCGGGGGCTTCCGAGCGCCGGGGGCCCTGGAGGCTCCAAGAATCCAGTGCAAGACCGGGGTCAGCCCGGCTGGGGGCCGGCGCGCGCTCCCGCACTCCCGAGCCCGGCCGGGCCCGGCGCAGAACAGCGCGGGAGTCCGCCCCGCTCCCCGCCCCGGCCCCGTCGCCTACCTTTCCGCCGGAAGAAGGCCATGGCGGGGCCCGGGTCGGGGCGGAGGGCGCGGGGGGACTCGCGCGGGGCAGCCCCGGCTCCCCTCATTCAGTGACCGGTCCCCCCGCCGGAGCGAGCGCCGGCGGCTCCCGCAGCGGCCTGCCCAACTAACCCGAGAGAGGCTCCTTCCTCCCGGCGCCGCCGGCGCCGCCGCCGCCTCCCGCCGCCCGGGTGGCCGCCACAGCCGCCACCGCAGCCGCCATATTGTCAACAAGCCGCCCGCCCCGGAGTTCCGGCCCCTTCCCGGCGCGGGGCATCACGGGAGGCTACCGCTTCCCTCCCCCCCCCCCCCCCCCCCGTCAGGGCTCCGCCCCCTCAGCCTCCGCATACCTCTCCGCCCATGTGACCCGCTGTTGGGCCGCAGGCGCCGTGGGTCAAGGGCGGGACGTTTCCTCCTCCCTCCTCTTCCTCCTCCCTCTCCCTCTCCCGCCTCGTGGGCGGGGGCTTCTCCTTCGCCCTCCCTCTCCCGGGCCGAGCGCTTCTGGGCAGCATTTCCCTAAGGCTGAGGTTATTCTCCGGGCTTCCAGAGTATATTTTGATAAGTTTATCTGAATATAATAAGTCTTCTTTACAACCCCTTGTGTTTTATTATTAAATAAAATTAAATAATTAAATTTTAATTAATTATTAAATAAAATTTAATTTTAAAATATTCCCCCGATCGCTCAAGGGGTCCAGAATACCCCCAAAAGTCGAGAAGCCTGGTTTTGGACGCCCCTCCCTGCAGGGAGCCCGGCGTCAAGCCCCCGAAGAGCAGCCTCGCTGGTGATCGCTATCAACAGCATAGTTAGTGAAATCCTGAAAATCGGAGGTCTAGCCGGGGGTCGTTGCCAGAGGAAGGTCAGGGAGGCAGGACTCTGCAGCTGTTGGTGGAGCTGGGAACACGGAAACGATTTGGAATTGTTGGGAAAAGCCGTCAGCGATTCCCTTCGAAGCAAGGCTATCACTATCAGGTATCTCCCAATCAATCAATAAACAGTACGTTCCCACTACTACTGGGAACACGGTACAAAAGCTCTCTGCCCTCGAGGCGTTGACCCTTTAGTGGGGAAGATAACACACAGGGGAAAAGGGGAGGAAGGAAAATCTATCTAGCAGATGGTACAGAAGTCCTACAAGTCCCGACCTCGCACCGCCGGGTGAAGAATGAGGTGTCTGCTTCCTGCTTAAAAGGATGTTTGCAGTGCCCTGGAGTCATCAGTGTGCCCAAGATATTTACTAGTTATGTCATTTAACCCCAAGTGCCTCCAAAAAAAAAGGAGATTTGGAATTCAGGACTTCATCCTCCAATCAATGGTGAAATAAAGTTCTAAATAAGCTTGCTGAGGTCTTACAGGATGATGAGGTGGTCCCCATATTGAGGTTCCAAGGACCTGGTGGTGAGGTGCAATCAAGTGGGAAAGGAGATTCAAGCCCTGGAAAAGTCTTAGGGTATACAAAACGAGAGAGTGTCCCAAAAGTCTTAGTAATGGCACTATGTTTATGTCATCATTAAAAAAAAAAACCCACAAAACTATTATGGAAATCTTTGCTTTTTACATCATCTACATTTCCCAATGTATTTCTTTCTTCTAATTCTCCTGGAGCCTTATAAGGCCTTTAGAGAGAGAGAGAGAGAGAGAGAGAGAGAGCGAGCAGTTCAGTAAAACTAACCAACTTATAGAAAAGTTTGACATAAGATGCCATACTCTACATTAAACCCACTCCCCATCTCTCTGAAGAAGAGAGAGAAGTGCTTTCTCTTGTCTATTCTCTGTCTCCATAGTTGGTGGGTCTGATTATACAACAAGGTGACCTGGATGGATGGTTAAGGCATGGTGTAGCAGCTAGAGTTAGCCAGTAGATAGAATAGGCTAAGTTGGCAGTCACACAACTGAGTTGGGAGCTCCCAAAATGAGTATATATATGGTCATTGACTGACTATTGACTGACTGACCGACTTCCCCAGGATCTGGGGCCTAGATTCCAAAAGATCTGGTGTATAAATTCAGGTTTCAGGTCTGGTGTGGAGAATGATGCAGCACATGGGGAGATCAGCATCTCTGACAGTGGGTGAATAACCTGGCTGGATGGAGTTCGAAGCAGAAGCATAAAGTTTTACTGATTGTACTTAGTTCATTGTAAGGGGGAGTGAGGGGAGAGAAGAGTGGAGAGACAAAGAGAGACGGAAAGAGGGAAAGAGGGAGAAGCAGAGAGAAGAAGCAGAAGATGTGATGATGAAGGGGAGGAGGAGAGACAGAGAAAGAAAGAAGCAGAGATGGAGAAATATAAGTGAGAGAGACAGAAAAGAGGAGGGAAGGAAGGAGGGACAAGAAAGAAGAGGGAAAAGAGGGATAGAGAATGAGGAGAGAGACAGGAGAGGGAAAGGGAGAGGGGAAGAAGAGGAAAGGTGAGAGAAAGAAAGAGGGATACAGATGGAGGAGAAAAAGAGAAGACACAGTGGGGGTGTGGAAAAGGAGAGATAAAGACAGAGAAGGGAAGAAAGGGGGAGAGGGAAAGAAGAGGAAGGATACAGAGATCCAAATGGGTAGAATTCCTGTCTTTCCTATCTCTCATTTAAAGAAAAAATTATCTTTCCAAGCCATTTTGATTTACATTTTGAAATGAGTGAAATAAAGACAAAATTTCACAGAGTTAAAGCAAAGATACAAAGTTCAATTTGTTTTTGTTTCTCATTTGTTTAAATAGAACACTAATAGCTTAAAATGCTGAGAGAATAATTTTTCTGAAACCATTTTAAACCATGCAAGACTAGAGAAAGAGGAACTTCTGCTGATTGGCTAAATCAAAAAATATTTATGCTCCTAGTCAGTAATTCAATCTACAGGCATTATTCATTAAGTGCTAGTTGGATCCCAGGCACTGTGCTAAGTACAGGGGATACAAAGAGAGGCAAAAGACAGTATCTGCCTGCATGAAGCTGCTCGTGTAATGGAGAAGACCATATATGAACAACTATGTATAAACTAGATATTTGCCAGGTAAAGTGGGAAAGAAGAGGAGGCTTTAACTCAGAGGGAAGGCACTAAAATTAAGGAGAACTAGGAAAGACTTCTTGATCACGGGGGAATTGAGTTCCCTGAGGTGAAGATGAGGAGAAGAATTCCAGGTGCTAGGAAGTCTGGGTTCCTCACTGAGCTTTGATTACGTTTCTCTTTAGGAAACTAGTTAAGCCTTTGTTAAGGATGAATCCAGAAAATTTCAGGGCAGGTTTTTGCCTCTCTGGAATTTAAATATCGAGAAGGCTGTTTCAATCAAGTGAATACGAAAAGACTTCAGACTGAAATAGTTCTATTTTTCAATATTTCCTTGAAGAAAAGGAAGCTGGACTTGGGGCATTATGATCTTGGATCTTCACAGTTACACAAGTATCTGAGATCCAGTTCCTTCCATTCTCAAAATTTTCTGTATCATCCATATCTATGCAGGTGGGAGCCCTCCAATATGTAGGTCTTCTCTAGGAGATTTTTAAGATGATATGGAAAAGAATGTAGTAAGATTAGAAGGCATTCATGTGAGCAGCATCGGGGAGAAGCATGCTCACTGATTAGACTCCAGTTCATTCATGTAGAAGAATGTCTTCTGTATTCCTCTTCCTGGAATATAAGCTGCTTAAGGACAAGGACTGTTTCATATTAGTCTTGGTATCCCCTGGGATCTAGCATGGTGCCTTATATAGAGATTCATTGCTCTTGAGTTAGAAGGAACTTAGAGACCATCTATCATTCCCCGTTTTTACAGATGAAGAAAGTGAGGGAAGGAAAAATTAAATATTATTTGTAAGATCATATAGGGAGTAAGCAAACAAGGCTTTGTTTGTCCACATGGGAAGGATCACAATTTTTTCCAGAGTACTTAATATCTTTCATGTACCAAGATAATTCTCCAGACCCAAGATCAAATTTTATGTTTTTGTGTTTTGAAGTTTTAAAATTTTTATTTTATTTTTCAAATTAAATTTTTTCTGCATCTCAAATTTATATGGAGTGTCAACTATTCATGGAATCATAGGCTTAAAGAAATCTTAAAGGCCATGTAATCCATCCTATTACTTCCCTCTACTCACCTCACCCCCATTTTACAGAGGAGGAAGCTGAAAGTCAAGGGGCTTAAGTGACTTGCCAAGGTAAAACACTAATTCTGTGGTCAGTGTATCCAGCACTTTTGCTTGCACTCACATGGAACGTCTTTTTCTTAACACTGTAGCACTTCACCAAACACACATGAAGCCACTTGCCTGAGATGAGTGGTTCTAAGGCACCGGGGAAAGTCACAAACCCTGGTCCTCAGTTTTCTTCTCTGTAAAATGAGAAGGTTGCATGCCAGGATGATTTGGAAGATAATCCTTCCAGTTCTGACATCCTGTGAACTGACAACAGGGGTTAGGGGATTTCAAGAAAGAAAAGGTTGTTGGGTTTGGGAAACTGAGATCCTTCAGTTTTCTTTAGTGGGAGCTAGAGGGAAGAGGCCTCTGGGCTTATTGGTCACTAAATATCTCAAGGAACCTCCCCACGGAGCTGAAGTCCTAGCCTATAGACAGGTGGGAATGGACAATGGGGCAATTTCCAAAATAGAGCTGGGTGAGGCAAAAGAAGACTAGGGCCACAGGAGTCTTGAAGCAAGAGTCCTCATGGGAAGACAGGCCCTGGGAACTTTCTAGAGGGAGGAGACTAGACCCTAGGGCTGGGAGAAACTAGAGTATAAGAAAGATGGGATGTGGAAGAATAGGAAGAGAAAGAAGCAGGGAGATGGGATGCACTGAAGTGCTGGATGTATTAGCCAACGAAGTGAGAAATAGTATAGAGGTGTAGGGGAAGAGACTTGTGCAGGATTAATCTAGGTTGGAATTCACATTCACAGGCACAGACTTAAAAAGGTGAAAACCAGAAGTTTTTCTTCTCAGATACTTGATTTAAACAAGAAATAAGAAAAAAGAGGAAACAGCATAAAAGTAATACGCAATTAGCAGACATAGTGATCACCAAGACAAAATAAGAAACAAACAGATAACAGATAATGTACAACATATTTTTTCACCACTTCAAGGAAGCTCCAACTTCTGGAGTCCAACAGCTGGGAGAGCCTGAGTTACAGCAATCCAGAGTCTCAAGTGGGACACTGGTGAGTATTAGGCAAGTGGTACCAACTTCCTAATTGAGTTCTCAAAGTCCCTTTCCTCTAAGGGGTTTTTTAATAGTCTGAGAACAAAGAAAGTGTTGCACCAAATATTCTCATTTGATATATAACTTTTGAGATAGGACAGCCCCCCTCAGGTACGGGGAGGTTCATTAAGAGAATATTTGTTTTTATTCCTTTAGGAGGACTATCTTTACTCCAGGAACTAGCCAGGTTTTCCGGGCAAACACAGGTCTACCATTAAGGATGTTCATTAACCAAGGCTCTGGGAGGATGGGCAGTCCTCCCAATACCTCCTGAGATTTATTAGATGGTAAGGAATGCATTCCAAAGTTTTCAACAAATAAACTTACACAAAGGCATGCCTGAGACTTATTGGGATTCCTCACTTTCCCTACAGCTTGATAAATCCTAGTTGACATTTATATAAGCCCATCAAACTCATTACTGCATTTGGTCCTTACAACCACTTTGGGAAATAAGTACTTGGAAGATAGGTACTGTTCCACAGGTAGTTTGAAGAGACCATTTCCAGGGGAAGGGTCCTACTAAGCCACCCAGATATATATAAAGCTTTGGACAGTGAGTTTCTTGTGCATATGATTGGGCTTTATCTGTCTTTGAGTTCCCAACATAGAGCCTGGCATAGTACAGACACTTAATAAATGCTTCTTCTTGTGATGGACTTGGCTCTTTTCAACAATGAGATGATTCAAGGTAATTTCAACAGACTTGGGATGGAGAGAGCCATCCGGATCCAGAGAGGACTGACTTTGGAGACTGGGTGTGGATCAAAGCAGAGAATTCTCATTTTTGTTGTTGTTTGCTTGTTTTTGTTTTTTCTTTTTTCTCTTGTTTTTCCTTTTGACCTGATTTTTCTCGCACAGCATTACTAATATGGAAATATGTTTAGAAGAATCACACCTGTTTAACCTAGATGGGATTTCTTGCCGTCTAGGGGAAAGGGGTGGAGGGGGGGAGGAAGAAAAATTTGGAACACAAGGTTTTGCAAGGGTGGATGTTGAAAGCAATTTTTGCCTGCATTTGGAAAAATAAAAAAAGCTATTATACATTTCCAACCACAGAACGCCTGTTGCTTTGTCTTGATGTGAGGATTTAAACCTGCGACCTTGAGGGCCCCAAGTTCCCGGAGGATGTCCGGCGCCAGCCTAGCAGGGGGCAGATACTGGGACTAACTGGCCCAGGAGGAGGGCGGGAGGGATGGATGACGCGAGAGGAGGGGCTCCCCAGCGCAGGCTGCAGGGCCAAGAGGCGGGGCCGGGCTCTGCCCGCCCCTTCCGCAGCTGGAGCAGGGCCATGGCCGGCACTGGGCGGGAGTCCGGGGCCGCCGAGGACGCGGATTTTGCGGATTTGAGCGACTCGGAGTTCCCCGACTTTTCGGAGCTAAGGTGAGAGGTGATGCGTTAGCGATCGGAGCGGGAAGGGAGGAGGGAGCGAGGCTTCAAAGCCCCGGGGGCCGGGGAGGCGAGCGCATCCCTCACCTGGAGGGAGCGGACCCGCTGCCCACTCACCTGCAGCCCTCCGGGCCAGAGGATGCGCTAATCTGCGAGCCGGCGAGAGGCAGGCGAAGAACAGCGGCCTCGAGCTCCCCACCTGTTTCTGCGTCCGTCCATCCGTCTGTCTGTTTCTCTCCGTCTGTCTCCCTCCTCCTATCTGATCCTCTCCTACCCTCCTTTCTCTATCCCCACCTCCATCGTTCTTCCCCCGCCCCCATTTCTCTCTGTTTCTATCTCTGTCTCTCCCTCCCTCTTTTCTCCCTCCCACTTTCCTCCCTCCCTATCTAGGTCCTCAGTCTCTCTCCTTTGCTTCTGCTTCTCTCTCCTTCTGTCTCTATGCACATGGAAGGTGAGAGAATAGGGCTTATTCTAACCCTCAGTGGCTTCAGGTTATCAGGTTCCTGAAAGAAGTGGAAAATGCACATCCCTTAAAAATAGCGGGGACTCCTTTAAGTGGTGGGGAGCTACAGGTGTGAAATGTGAAAAGGCTATACTTTGGTGGATTTTGCTGGGTTCTTAGATTTTCAATCAGTGGACTCTGAGTTCAGAATGAAATTCTGCTATTTGCTACTTCCTGCGTGATGGCATTAATTTCTCCTGACTTCGATTTCTGCATCTGTAAAATATGGACTAAATAATTCTTTGAAATCCCTTCCAGCTCAAAGGAACTGGTGTGTTTTTAATCTTGTTCCTAGGTAAGACTTTCTGGGGAGAGAAGGCAGAAAAGATATATTTAGACATGAATGTAACACAAAAGCAAAAACATTAATAAAACTTTTTTTTTAAAAAGTAGTGGCTCTATTAGGCCTACATGCACAAAAGTTCAAATACAGAGGAAAAAAAATATATATATATACACACACACATATATATGTGTATGTGTGTGTGTGTGTGTGTGTGTGTATGTATATATTTATAGCAACACTCTTTGTGGTGGCAAAGAATTAGAAATTGAGGGGATGCCCATTAAATGGGGAATGACTTGTTGGGTATTGTGTCTGATCATGACTACTATTGTGCTTTAAGCAATGGCAAAGAGGTTGGTTCCAGAAACCCCTGGGAAGACCTGTATGAATTGATGCAAAGTGAAGTGAGCAGAACCAGAAGAGAAGTTTAGCAACCTTGCAACAGTAACAGTAATCTTGTAACAGTAACAGTAATCTTGTAACCAGTAACAGCAACCTTGTAAAGACAATCAACTTTAAAAGACTTAGGAACTCTGATTGTCACAAAAAGCAGCCACAATTCCAGATTGAAGATGAAATGGACCACCCACCTCCTGATGGATTCAGTGCAGATTGAGATATTTTTTGGATATGGCCAGTTTGAGTTTGTTTTGGCTGACTCTTTATGTTTGTAATAGGAGTTTTGTTTTTCTTTCTTTCTAATTTTGGAGGGCAAAGGTTGGAGGGAGAGAAGACAGATCTTTTTTAAAATTAATTTGAATATAAAACAAAACAACTAAAGTGATGGGGGAATCAGAAGAGTTGTGGTTTCAGGTGCATCCCCTCAATTTCTAAGTCTTTGCCACCACAAAGAGTGTTGCTATAAATATATATATAAAATATGTATGTATGTGTGTGTATGTGTATATATCCTTTTCCTCTGTATTTGAATTTTTGTGAATGTAGGCCTAATAGAGCCACTACTTTTAAAAAAAAGTTTTATTAATGTTTTTGCTTTTGTGTTACATTCATGTCTAAATATATCTTTTCTGCCTTCTCTCCCCAGAAAGTCTTACCTAGGAACAAGATTAAAAACATACCAGTTCCTTTGAGCTGGAAGGGATTTCAAAGAATTATTTAGTCCATATTTTACAGATGCAGAAATCGAAGTCAAGAGAAATTAATGCCATCACGCAGGAAGTAGCAAGTAGCAGAATAGATGTCTTGGTTTTGAAAAAAAAGAAAGGAAGGTAGATTGTCCACTCTATAGTCCAGCAAATTTGGCTTGGTCGGTCTTGACAAAAGAATAAGATTTGTGAACCCTTAAGACAAAGAACTGGTTTTCAGGAAGAACTAGCATGGCTTCATCAACAAACAGAGCATATCCCACTAACCTGGTTTTCTAAAAGGGGTAGATTGGGGAATTCTATAAAGTCTAGACCACTTGTTGGTAACCTCAGTTCTGTGAACTTGTTTTTAAAATATTTTGGTAACTGAATTTCAATAGAATCGGTTTCTTTTGTAATCGTTCTGAGAGGGGCCCTCAGACTTACCCAGACTGCCAAGGGTGTACATGACACAGAAAAGGTTCAGAACCCTTAAAATAGATATGACAATTGTTTAGTGATATTTGAAAGACTGTCATGCACAAGAGAGAATAGAATTAGTTTGCCTAGTCCCAGAGAAAAAAATTTACCACAATGAGGGAAAATTGCAAAAAGCCAGATTTCAGATTCATTACCTGAAAAACTTCCCAGTAGTGAGAACTATTTAAAAGTATAATGGACTGCCATAATAAGTAGTGAGTTCCCCATTCCTGGAAGTCTTCAAATCAAGTTTTGATGACAGTTTGTTGGGAATGCTGTTTTGAGGAATGGGTATTACTGATCACATTCTCTGTGGGTTAGAAGTCAACAAATATTTGAGTGTCTCTTCCAACACCTACTTAACAAGTACTTTTCTCATAACAACCTCTTTAGGTTAATAGTGCAAGTGTTTCTACCACCATTCTTTTGGACATTTAAAAAAATAGTATTTTATTTGTCCAAATACATGAAAAGATAGCTTTCAACATTCACCTTTGCAAAACCTTGTATTCCAAATTTTTCTCCTTTTCTCCTCCCTCTTCAAGACAGTAAGCAATCCGATATAGGTTAAACACGTGCAATTCTTCTAAACATATTTCCATATTTGTCATGCTGTGAAAAAATAGTTATCACCATTTTACAAAGAAGGAAACTGAGGCTCAATTAAGTGGCTTGTCCATAACGAATATCAGAGTCAGAATGGCACCCATATTTTCCAGACTCTTAGCCCAGCATTGAATATTAAGTAACACCATGGTGCGAAGCTGGGAGTGGGGCCAGGAAGCTTGGGTATTTGGGAAAGGAGGAAGCATTTTTTAAATACCTACCATGTGTAAGCACTTTATAGATATTATCTCCTTTGATTCTTATAACAGCCTTGAGATTCAAGTGCTATTCTTGGCCCCATTTCACAGAGGAAGAAATTGAAACACATAAAAATACAGCTAAATTTCTAAGTCTGAATTTGAATCCAGGGCTTCCTGACTTACAGCTCCATCCACTGTGCCACCTAACCACATATGGCTGAAAGCTCAGGATTGTCTATTTTCAGAGATATCGAAGAACTTGGAAACCAATCTGGCAGCTCTTTGGGGAGCCCCAGAAATCAAGCTGACTCCCAGGGGCCGGGGAAAAGGAAGCGAGAGGCAGATGTCCCAACACCAATGGAGAGGTTCCAGCTTAGGTACTTGTGGGTCACCGACCTGTCCACACAGAGCTGGTGTGAGCAGCAGATGGTGTACAGGAAGGAGCTCCCAGGTTTCCAGTCGGTGGAAAAGGCTGCTGTGCTGGATGCCGGAGCCAGTATCCACCGGGCCAGAGGTAAGAAAGGGAGCCACAGGAACTGTAATGCTGCCCTCTGACCCTGGCCTCCAGTAAACCCAGAATTTGGCCCTAAAAGTGGGCCGTGGTTCTGGAGTTGGAAGGAAACTCAGAGGCCAGCCAGTCCAATCCTCTAATTTTATAGATAATTATAGTGATCATCATAAAAGGTAGCATTTATATTGTGCTTTAAGCTTTAACCCCTTTACATAAATTATATCTCTTGGTCCTTACCCTTATGAGGTAAGTACTATTATGATCCCCATGTCATGAATGAGGAAACTGAGGTAGAGAGAGATTAAACAAGGATATCTCAGAATGTCTTGTCTACCTCTAGCTGTATGCAGCGGAGAATCTGAGCTTCAATAAGGTGATGAGTGACTTGCCCAATGGCTCATAAGTAGCAAGCAATGGGAGATGGGACTTGAACCCAAGTCTTCTTTTCCACATTGAGAGAACACGTCACTGTTGACATGGGATCCGGGTATCTTGCATCTTACATCTGGTGGTTACTGCTTATAAAACTGATCCTGCCCCTTGAGAGCCTTAGCAACCTTCCAAATCATCACAGTTCGGGAGATTTTGATGTTACTTTGTACATATTATATTGTAAATATATATTTATATTACACACATGTATAAACATATTTATATATAAAATATAAATAAATAAATATGTATATATAAATGTTTATATATCAGATACATATGTAAATATAGATTATATATGCATATATATAAATAAGTATATATAAATTAAATAAACATGCATATAAAATATATTTATATATAAAACATAAATGTAAATTTATATATGTATATATAAATATATATTATTGTGTATATGTGTGTATGTATGTGTGTGTATATATATATATATGTGCTACTGTAATATTATGTTCTAGGCTTTTGAAAGTTGGCTGTCCCTTATGTAAGAAGATTATAGACTTAAAACTGGCTGGGAGGGACCTTAGAGGTCACCTTAGTCCTGCCACTTCATTTTACAGAGGAGGAAACTGAGGCCCATGGAGATTGAGTCACCGTCCTTTGACCCAGTTTATTGTACCTACTTTTGAATGTTAGAGATTTTTAAAGACTGGCCAGTCATATTAAGAGCAATAGATTTAGATTATAGGAGAGTATTGGATCAAGTAAGGTCCCTTGGGAGAGGGGAGGGGAGCAGGGCCAATAAGAGGTGACCAGAGTCAGGAGTCACCTAGGAGGGGATTGGTGCAATGTGATGGCCCTCAGGCAATGGCCGGAGGAGGAAGGTGGTGAATGATGGGCCTATGGGAGGCCACCTTCAATGGATGGCCCATCCTCCAAGCTTACTGTGCTGACGTCATGCTGTCAAGGCTGGGACACTGAGGTCCCTGCCAGCATCAGACCAGCTCAGAAGTGCAAAAAGGGCCGGGGCCAGAGTCGGGGTCAGGTGTTTCTGATTGGTTACCTCCTTATGATGTCACAGGCGGAGAACCGTCAGCAGCCTCCCTCAGGTACCACAAGGAGCTGGACGATGTTAGCATGGAAGGAAAGTTCCAGATAAGGCTCACTGCAGAGGTCTTAGGCAAATCGAGTGGGCAGGAAGTCATGGAGCTTAAAAATAGTCCCCTCCTCTGGCCATTTTGAATGTCTCCATATCTCTCAGGACAACTTCCAAGGTCCAGATTCCTTCTCAAGAAACCCATTCATCTCTGAGAAGGTAGAAAATGACCCCGAGGCATTTATCCCTTCTTTGAATAGGACTCTATCACATTATAATACAAGGTGTCTCAAAAATCTTAGTGCAGTTTTAAGCTTTTAAAAAAAAGCACCAAGACTTTTGGGACACCTTGTATTATTACAGTATATCTCTAGCATTTTTTTTCTTTTTTTTCCCCTGAGACAATTAAGGTTAAGTGACCTGCCCAGGGTCACACAACCAGGAAGTGTTAAGTGTCTGAGGCCAGTCCTCCTGACTTCAGGGCTGGTATTCTATCCACTGTTCCACTTAGCTGCCCCATTCAGCAGCATTTGTTTAGAATTTGTAAAGCACTTTGCAAATATTATCTTATTTGATCTTTACAAACCCCTGTTATTCCTATTTCACAGAAGCAGAAACTGAGGCAGACAGGGTAAAGTATCACACAACTAGTACTTGTTTGAGACTGGATTCGAACTCGGGTCCAGCACTATATCCATTGAATCGTCTAGCTTCCAGAATTCCAGACCCCTTATGTCCTGGATGATGAAGTATTCTATAGGCAGAAAAGTCCCTCTGTTCACAGCAGAACTGAATGATGATGCCTTGGGGTGTGACGTGTGAAGGGCACGGCCAACAAGAATGATCTTCTGGCCTTTGGCAAAAATACACTTAGAGTGTCCTCATCCTGGGTCTTTAGGGGCATCACAGTGCACAAGCCTCAGGCCTAGAGTCAGGAAGACTCAGCATCCTGAGTTCAAATCCAGCCTCAGATACTTCCTAGATGGATGACCCTGGGTAGGTTACTTCACTCTGCTTGCCTCAGTTTCCTCATCTGTAAAATGAACTGAAGAAGGGAATGGCCAACTGCTCCAGGATCTCTGCCAAGAAAGCCCCAGATGGGGTCACAAAAAGTCAGAAAATGACTGCCCTCATCCCATTTGGGATGGCCCTGACTGGATAAACTCTTTCTGCCCCATAAAGGGGCCTTTTCTGTGGAGACTGTGTCTTGTCAGCTTCATCTCTCCCAAGCCTATTCAGAGGCTCCTGAACCTTCTCCCATTCTCAAGTCTGGGAAACGCATTCATTCTGAGAAAGAGAGAGAAACAGACACACATACACACACACACACACACAGATGGGGACACAGAGAGAGATACAGAAACAGAGACACAGATTGATAAACACAGAGACAGAGACACACAGAGAGCGATGGGGACACAGAGAAACGGATGCAGAGAGAGAGACACAGATAGACACAGAAATAGAGACACAAGAGAGACGGGACACACACACACACAGATGGGGGAACACACACAGAGAAAGAGAGATAGAGACACACAGAGAGAGATGGGGACACAGAGACAGACCCAGAGAAGGACAGAGAAAGGGAGAAACAGAGACAGAGAGCGACTGAAAGATAGAGACAGAAGGTGTTTGGGGTAAGGCTGACACTCCTGCTGTGAGGAGAGAGGGACAGAACCAGCACTAACCCGCTTCTCCTTTCAGAGCTAGAGCTCCATGACCTTGTGAGCATCCACACCTCCACTAAGGAAGACACGTGGGCAGTGAAGCTGCTGAACATTCTCTCTATGGTACCCACTCTGCAGGCAGGTGAGGGGCTGTGGGAATGCAGATCAGAGCGGGAAGGGGCCAGCGAGTCTGACCCCAGCCATTCTGTAGATGAAGGGCGGCCCTTCCTTGACTAGGCTGCATTGGTTTCAGCTGCTAAAGCTCTACCTATGGGCTAGAAAAAAAGATAGATTGAATATTCAGAAATCAGAGAGAGATAGAAAGACATAAATGAGCTGATGCAGAGCAAAGTGAGCAGAACCAGGAAGGGCATTTACCTGACCACTCCAAGGTTGTACATGCAAAGAGCAAAAAAAGAAAATAAAAAAGGAAACTGAATGCTTTGTAATTTTAATGGCTGCCCTCCCCCAAAAGTAATAAGATGCACCCTCCCTCCCTCTCTCCCCCCTCCTTATTTTGCAGAGGAAGTACTATAATTGTGGAACACGGCTGTTCTGGGCCAGGCATGACTCAGACCATTCTAGTGGGTCAGATTTGGGGTGGGGACTAAGGTAGACACTTGAAGAATCTAACATTTACTAGAAAAGAATTGTTTGGGAAAACTCTTCAGTAATAATAAAGAAAATAATGATAATGATGATACAGCAGTAGTTAACATTTATCCAGTGCCTACTTTGTTCCAAGCCCTTTACAATTATAACCTCATTGAGCCTCACCACAACCTTGGGAAATAGGTGCTATTATTATTCCCATTTTACAGATGAGAAAACTGAGGTAGACAGAGGTTAAATGACTTGTCTAGAGTCACACAGTATCTGAGGCTGGATTTTAACTCAGATCTTCCTGACCTCACACCTAGAGCTCTATCCATTGTGTCACCTAGTTTGCTCCAACAGGCAAGGATTCAGAATTGATTTAATTGGGCACTGCTACTCTGCCACCAAATTTGTCAAGGTGGACACTAGTTAGGAGCATATGTGAAACCCAAGATGTCACTGACTCCTCGTACTCTGTGCTTTTGTACCTAAATTCAGGAAGTCTTACAGATATACATAGAAATGGGAGCGATCTTCTTCATAAGTTTTTGCACAAATCAAATCAATGCAGATAAAATGAGAAAAAAAGCAGGTAATTGGGGAAAATATTTGCAGTAAATTTCATATATAAATATGTATATGTATATATGCATATACACACAAATAATGCTGCTAGGAATATTTTGATATGAATGAATCCCTTCTTTCTGTCGCTGAACTCATTGAGAGTGTATAACCCAGGAGTGGGACCCTAGGGCAGATCAAAGGGAATAAGAAATTTATTTATTTTCTCAATTTAGTCATTATTTTCTCCAATAATGAGAAACAGATCACTTAATGAAGATACTAAGTCCTTTGGATTGTTGCTTGTGATTGGAAAGTACCTACCAAGGCCCCGTTTGTCTTTTCTCTTGTTTTATTAAAGTTGTATTGATTGGGGGAAAGGGTGCTTTATATCATTTTCATTTCCAAAAACATCCCCTTCCTTTTCCTCACCTGAAAGCCATCCCATTAAACAAATAACAGAAAGGGGGAAAAGAGCCAGTTGGGCAAAATTAATTAATACTTTGACCCAATGAGACAGTGTAAGCAGTATTCCACATCCAGTCCCTTCTACCTCTGAAGGAGATGGATTTTCTCCTCTTGCTCATTATAACTATACAACATTCAGTTTCATTTTTTTTAAACAATTGTTCTTTCTATTTATATGATCATAGTTATTGATGTTTTGCTTTCCCGGTTCTCCCTATTTAATTTGCATCAGTTCATATGTGGGTTTTTCCTTATTTTAAGAATGCCTCAATTGTCTCTTTTGTTCTTTTGTGTTGCTGATTATTCTCAGCTTTGCACAAGTTATTTTGGTTCCTTTGCCTTTAGAATTTCTCCAAGACTCCAAAATAAACTGCATGATTCAAATCTGGGTTCTTTATAGTTCTAGTTCTTTCTCCTGGGTACTTCCAAAATAAGTTGGTTTTGAATGAATGATGAATGAAAAAGCATTTATAAACCCCTACTATGAATCTGTACCAAGATTTGAAGCTTCCCTCTGCTTTTCTGTATTCTTCATATTCTGTTCCATTTCATTATTGTGTTCTGTTTCATCCTAATTTGTTTAACTATTCCTCAATTGATGGCTACTTATCTTTTCACTATAGAAATTCTTCCCCCCTCCCCCACTCCAGGAAACCATCCCTACTTTTGTCCATGTTTCCAAATTATTATTTAGAAGAAAACAGGGAATGCTACTAACATGATGAGGCATTGGACTCAGGATACTTCCCTCTGTCTTTTTTTTTTTGGAGGGGGTGATCTGTTTGGAAGCAGGGAAGCCCCAAACCAGGGGTGGGAGGGGGGAATGAATGGATTACCTGGGAGTGATGTTCTGTTCTGTTCTCTTGACAGGTGGGACAATCCGGGAGTTCCCAGTCTTTGGGGAAATAGAAGGGGTGTTCCTGGTTGGGGTGATCGATGAGTTACATTACACTTCAAAAGGGGAACTGGAATTGGCTGAGCTGAAAACTCGCAAGCGACCCATGATGCCATTGGAGGCTCAGAAGGAGAAAGACCGTTTCCAGGTGTGTGTGGCAGAACATATAAATGTATACACACTATATATGTGTATATATATATATATATATATATATACACACATACATATGTACTATAATATATATGTTTAATGATGTATAATATAATAACATATAACTATAAGATAATATATATAACATACACAAAAGTATATATTTAACTATATTGTAGAGTTTTTTAGAATATATAATTATACATATACTACATATAACATTCACTATTTGTATAAATGTATCTATGCACTGTAGGTTTATATATTTCCGGAGAATATATACATATCTAATTATATATAATCTAATCTATACATATGTACTCTAGACATGAAATCTCCACATATAATAGCAAAATGTTGTAATTCCAATTCCCAGTTATTTCCAAACCCTGTTGCCTGAGCTCTGCCCATCCACTTCCTACCCCTCCTTTAGAACTTAGATTCTGTTTTGGGGATCCTGGGTCCTACATGCTAGTACTCAACCATTGCCAATCCTTCCAATTGGTTATGTTCTCCCTTTCCTCTGCCCTTTCTGCATTGTTTTCTCTTATTAGAATATAAGTTCCTTGAAGGCAGAGATTGTTTACTTATATTTGTATTTTCTATATTTGCATATTTGTGTTATATTTGCATATATTTGTACCTATGACAGATGCATAGTAGAGGATTTGTAAATGCTTTTTCATTCATCATTCACTCAAAAAACAACTTATTTTGTAAGTAGCCAAGAAAGAGCTAGAGCTGCAAAGGAACCTAGATTTGAATCACGCAGGTTGATTTTGGAGTCTTGGAGAAACTCTAAAGGCAAAGGAACCAAAATGACTTCTTCAAAGCTGAGAATAATCACCAACCCAAAAGAATGAAAGTTTAATAAAAGAGATACAATTGAGGCATTCTTAAAATAAGGAAAAACCCACCCACTAAAATAAAATATTTGGTTTGCAAACAGTCTAAAAAAGGCAAATACTAGAAAGATAGAAAGGCAGCTAGAGGGCACCATAATGCATAGAGCGCCAATCAAGAATCTTCCTGTGTTCAAATCCAGCTTCTGACACATACTAGCTGTATGACCCTGGACAAGTCACTTTAACTCTTTTTGCCTCAGTTTCCTCATCTGTAAAATGAACTGAAGAAGGAAATGGCAGACCACTCCAGTATCTACCCCAAAATTCCCAAGTTAGATCACTTCAAAACAACTCCACCACAACAGAAAGATGGATGGAAACTTATCAAGAAAGACTAAATTGCCAAATCTTATCTTTATAGGTTATTTAAACAACTTATTTGAGTTATAAGGTAAAAGGAAGGACAAAGAGGGAGCATCAAAGACAACTTAAAGAATTGGGAGGAGATGTGGGGGGAAAAGCTGAATAACTCTTTTGTGGACTAAACCTTATGACTCTCACATGTGTAGATCTTTATCTGGGTGGAAAGAATCCCTGAGAGAAATGGTTGGTTTAGGGAGTGGGAAAATAGGAGATAAGGATGGGGCTAGTGTAGGAGATGGCCCCCACCCAGTCCAGAGTCTAGGGAGAGTCTTTTCTTTAAACTCTCAACAAGAATGAAGACTATAGGAGAATAAGATAAAATCTGTGTGGACAAACGACTGCCTCAAAAGAAGGAAAGAGATTAAAAATCAGTGCAAGCAAATAACAGCCTCAAAGGAAGGAAGGAGAATAAAAACCAGTCCCTAACCCAATAATACATAAAAATCAATATATAGGAAGGAAAGGGAGGAAAACAAACTTTGGTCAAAACTTTGAATATGAATAGGTTAGGCAATCCAAGATGACCCAAAGAATGGCAGTGGAAAAAACATTTCATTGTAGATAAAAAAACAAGTCTATAAAATGAAGAAACATACTTTATTTTTTAGAGGCAATCAGGGTTAAGTGGGATGCCCAGGTTACACAGCTAGTAAGTTTCTGAGGCCATATTTGAACCAGGTCTTTCTGATTCCAGGGCCAATGCTCCAACTATTGCATCCCACCTCGCTGCCCCGAGAAACAAACTTAATGAAAATGAGTCTGGAACGAAATTTACTGTGAATGAATGAATGAATGGAGAGAATGGGGGAAAAAAAAACATTTGCTAAGTATTTATTATGTGCCCGACACTATATGTTGAAGATACAAAGAGAAAAAAGGCAGAACTCTTCTTTTTTCCAAGATTTTGATCCTGTAATTCGAGGAAATGATACATAAAACTAAGCTCAGGCTATGATCAACTATGAAGGTCTTGATTCTTTTCAGCAGTTCAGGGATCTGAGGCAATCCCAATGAACTTTATGATGGAAAACACCATCTGCATCCAGAAAGAGAACTATGGAGATTGAATGTAAATCAATACGTGATATATTCACTTTTTTTCCTGTTTTTTTTCTCTCATGGTTTTTCCTCTTTCGTTCTGATTTTTCTCTCCCAATATGATTTATGAAGAAATGTGTATTTTAAAAGTTAATATACATGTATAGCCAGAAACAGATAAAACAATTAAAAAAAAAATTAAGGTCCCTTGCAGAGTGTCTATAATACCCTAAGAATATAATGTTATAGCTGAGGAGGATACTAATAAGACAGCTTCCCTGTCCTCAGGAAGCTTAAATTCTTCTTTTTTTTTTTTTAAATTTAATTTAATTTTTATTTTTTTAATAACTTTTTATTGACAGAACCCATGCCAGGGTAATTTTTCACATTATCCCTTGCACTCACTTCTGTTCCGATTTTTCCCCTCCCTCCCTCTACCCCCTCCCCCAGATGGCAAGCAGTCCTATACATGTTAAATAGGTTACAGTAGATCTTGGATACAATATATGTGTGCAGAACCGAACAGTTCTCTTGTTGCTCAGGGAGAATTGGATTTAGAAGGTATAAATAACCCGGGAAGAAGAACAAAAATGCAAGCAGTTTACATTCATTTCCTAGTGAGGAAGCTTAAATTCTAATGGGGAAAGCCATACTTCTGGAGGAGGGGTGTTACAATGGCAATACTGACTTGGCAGTTGTGCAACAGTTGGTCAGGGAAAGTAGGAAAGGGAAGTAGACAGAAATTTAGTAAGTCCACCTCAGCAGAACTAAAAGCAAGAAGGTAATTGTAAATTGAAGGATAATATTGTAGGCCAAGGGAAGCAGTCATCAGTCAAGACAGCACGGGCGCTTGGGTGAGAGTTCCAGGGCTGAATGGGTTAAGTACCCAGGGTTTGGTCTGTAGACTTGATGGGTCTGTCCGAGGGTGCCAGATCAGAGGATGGCCACTGTATGGCTATTGTTTGTCCTTCCTTCTTGATGTTCTTAACATCTTATTTTTTTTCTCTGGGGCCATTTGGGCCTAGTGGCCAGATATAGATCAGGACAATGGAGATGGCTCTGGTTTGGGCATTTGTTGGATTAGTCCAGACTGGGAAGCCAGCTAGAGAGCACAGCTAGAATCCATCAATCAAGTCATTTAGGGGGTTTCCAAAGGGTGTACTAAGCACACCGGATTGATAATAACCTAGATAAGGATGGCAGCTCAAAGAGACATTTCAAAGCTGACTTTGGTCATTCTGCCTTGACTCCCTCCTGGAGGGGAAAATAGGCTTTTAGTCTTTATTCATGATAATGACTCATATTCATCGATGGCTTCACTGCTCCCAAAATAATCTTTCCAAAGCATAGGCACTCTCTTGGCAAAGAATCTCAATTCCATCTCTGAAATAAAATACAAACTCCTCTGTTTAATATTTAAAGCCCCTCAAGGTCTGACGCCAGCCTGGCTTCCCAGATTTACTTCTTATCCTTGTTGTTTAGTCGTTTCAGTCATGTCTCACTCTTCATGGCCCCATTTGGGGTTTTCCTGGCAAAGAAAGTGGTTTGCCAGCTCATTTTACAGATGAGGAAACTGAGGCACATAGGGTCAAGTGACTTGCCCGAGGTCACCCAGCTAGTAAGTGTCTGAGGCTGGGTTTAAACTCAGCCTGACCTAACCCCAAACCTTTTCTATCCAGCCTTTATTTCACATTACTCTTCCTTATGCATTCTCTTTTCCGGCAATCAGCCCCTTTGCTGTTTCTGGCATAAAAAATTGTTCCCCCATATTTGGAATGCTTCCTTTCCCTCTTTGCCTCTTAGGATCTCGAGCTTCCATTCAAAGCCCAACTTGTGGTTGAGGTACCACCTCTTTCAGATGTTTTCTTATCTCCTCTGTACCCATGCCTTCTCCCTCCTTCTCGCCAGTTGTTAGATCTTTCCTCCTTTGGAGAGATGACTTTACATTTACTTGGGATATATAGTGTATTTTCTTATCTGTGTCCATAATTTATCATCCTACTAGACTATAAGCTGCTTGAGGGCAGGGGCTTCTTCTGGTCTTTTGACTTTGTATCCCCAGTCTTTGGCACATGGTAGGGGCTTAAATAAATGCTCAGTTTGAATTGAATTGACAAAGTTCTCTCCCTCACAGCAACCTTGTAAGGTAGGGGATATTTGTTATACTTATTGTACAGACTGGGAAACTGAGGCTCAAAATGTTTTTAATTCAGTGTAGCAGCATTTAAGGAACTTTGGAAATGGTAAGTGATCTGTCTAGGACAAAAAGGTTTTCCACTGTTAACCTGAAGCCATTCAGTGCTGATAATTACCCAACGGGGTTTGGGGGTTGAGTCTGGTTGTTTGCCTTCACCATCCCTTCTCTTCCTTAGGTCAGCCTCTATAAATGCATCTTCGATGCCATGGTGCAGGGAAAGGTGACATCTGCCAGCCTGGTTCACCACATGAAGCTTTCCCCAGAGCTGCTGCTGGGGCGTCAGGTGCAGAGCCACGCCCGGCAGGGGGGCTTCCGTGTGAAGTCCTTCGGAGATCTCCTGGAGCTGACTTTCTTGTCGCTGACGCTGTCCGACCTTCCGGTCATTGACTCTCTGAAGATAGAGTACAGCCATCAGGAGACCAACACCATGTTGGGCACAGAGATGGTCGTCTGTGAGGAGAAGAAGGTGAGCAGGAGTGGAGTTGGGTGGAGAGCAGCAGCTCTGGTACGGTCCGAGTTGGGCCTGGGCCCATTCCTTTACCCTCCCCAGGTCTCCCTCGGCTGCAGTTACCATGGGGACCTGAACCCTCTGAACTGAGATAGGATAATTAAAAGTCCACTGAGGTTAGACAGGATAGCAGAGAGGAAAGGCGGAATGGGGTGTCCAAAGATTGGGAATGTGTGAGGGGTCAGCAAGGGATCACCCCCTTATTAACACATAGCACCCCATCTCCTACCTCTGCACTGGCCATATCTCCCCTTCCTCATTTCTTCCTCTTCACTTCCTCCAAAACTCACCTCAAGGACCATCTTCTTCATGAAGCCTTTCCTGATTCTTCCAGTTGTTGACCTAAGTACCTTATATTTATTTCATATTCATATGTTTTTTCTTTTTTTTTTTTTTTTTTTTTTTTTGGTACCCCATGTATTTAGCATAGTACCTGGTACAAAATGGGTACTTAATAAATGCTTGCTGATTTATTGATTGATTTAAGTATATATTGCCTCTCCTGATAGAGTAGGGGTTGTTTCATTCTTTGTATTAGTATCCCCATTGCCTTGCAGAGTATCTGACACCATAGGAACTTAATAAATGCTGGTTGATTCATCAACTGTTTGATATCCATATTGTTTCCCCTGATGGAATAGAAGATCCTTGAGAGTGGGGGCTGTTTCATTCTTTGTTTTGGAACCCCAGCACATTGTACAGTACATGGAACACAATAGGTGCTTAATAAATGCTTATTGATTAATTGTAGAAAAACTAAACTCAATCCAAGCTAAGGAATGTTTTAAAAATTATTATCTTGTTTTTGCATCATTTTCATTTCCAAATATATCCTTCCCTCTTCTCCTCTGCATTGAGCATCCTTTGTAACGAAGAAGAAAGACTAAAGGCAGGTCACCAAGGCTAAAATGTTGACTAAATCTGATCGCACATACAGTCTTCCATATCCATTTAGCATCAGTTCACGTAAGTCTCTCCAGGTCCCTCTAAAATCCTCCTGTTGGTCATTTCTTATAGAACAATAATATCCCATAACATTTATATACCATAATTTATTCAGCCATTCCCCAGCTGATGGACAGCCATTCAGTTTCCTTACTACTGCCAAGAGGGTTGCCACAAACATTTTTGCACATGTGGGTCCTTTTCCCTTTCTTGCTCGCTTCTGTGTTGGATCCTGGGTGGAGTAGGGGAGAAAGAAAGGGAAACAAATGGAAGAAAATAAGGTTTGTGAAGCACTTGCTTCTCTGATGTATCACCATCCGTATCTTACAGATGGGAAAACTAAGGCTCGGAGAGCCAATGTTACTAGCCCAAGATCCCCCAGCCAGTAAGTGAATGAGCATTCAGACTGAGGTCTTCCTGAATCCAAGTTTTCCACTCAATTTCTTGGCCCTCAAGCTACCCATTCATTATCTGGGGAGACAAACCCATGCCCACAGAGTGGCATGTGGCATGTAATTAATTTCGTAGCAGATTGTGCAGACTGGTCTCTGTACTTTCAGAATTAAAAGAAGGTAGAGACTATTATGCCAGCACATATTTCTCTTCCTTTCCCTTCTTTAAAAAATAAAATAAAATAAAATAAACAAGTTTTGTGAATCCCTTTTGTTTTTTGTTATTACTCTGATTAAGGAACTCTCCGAATAATCTTCCCCCCCCCCCCCCCCCCCCCCCCCCCCCCCCCCCCCCCCCCCCGTTTATTTTTTAACAGAGAAAGATAGTTAAAACCGACTGATGCGGGGACTCTTTCTGACTGTGCATGCAACATTCTGTACCATTTCTCTACCAGGAAGAGAAAACAGTTGATTGGGCAGCTTCAGAGGTGTGATTATATTTGCCTTGGGAATTCCCGGTGGGGAAGCTCCCCCACACAGACGCCTGTTGAGAACTTGCCTATAACATGTTGCTTTAAAGGTTTGTCTGGGTCCCGATCAGGCTAAATGGTCACTCAGCAGATTCTGTCAGTCCTGATTTGAATCTAGGCCTTCCTGCTTCCAAAGCTCCTGTCTCTCTGTCTCTATCTCTGTTTCTCTCCTTTTTCTGTTTGTCTCTTGTTCTAGAAAGGGTAGTTTCCCCTTCACCAGCCATTCCAGAATGGGAACTTGCCTCTGATGCTTACTGCCAGTGTGACATTGGCCAAGTTATCGAGTGTTTCTGGGATTCAGTTTCCTCCTATGTAAAATGGGGGCGGAAGGCTGGACTAGACAGCCCCAATAGCACCTTCTGTAATTAGGATCCTGGGGTCCGCATGGACCCGGAGCCGCCTACGTCTCACCTCCCTCGGTTTTTCCCCTGCAGGTGAGGGACAAGCTTCGACATTACCTCGAGTACTGGACAGGACTCAGGGAGCCCCAGGGAGTGGATGTGAAGGAGGCGTGGAAGTGCCGCATGTGCGACTATGCTGCCATCTGTGAATGGAGACAGGGTGGTGGCCCGAGGACTTTGTCACAGGGACGGCGTGCCAAGGTGACCCAGTGAGGGGCCAGAGGGCCGGAAGACCCAGTGGGGCCAGCTCCCTCCAGGCCAGCAGGAGTCCTGGGCCGTCCCTGACCAAGAATCCCATGGGAGTGGTTGACAGGGGAGGACTCTGGAAATGCCCTCATTTTGCAGCTACAACACTGCCTGATTTCCCGGGCCTCAGAGAAACACAGAATTCCCTTTTTCTCAGGGATGCATGTGAAGGAAGGGTCTGGCTCCTTGACTAGAATCCTGCTGTCCTCATCCTGGAGAGGTCCTGGAAGGGTCTGCACAGGGACTGCCCAGGGGCCTTCTGGGACAGTGGGCTAAGCAGCAGTTGTCCCTTCTTTTTCTTAAAGAAAATCCTGCTCTCCCATTCTTTCCCAATGAAGACTTGGAGTTTTCCAAAGCAGGAGATCCTATGGCTCCCCAGTAACCAGTTGTCCCAAGGTCACACGCCAGGTCAGCAGCAGGGCTACGGCCAAGAGCCAGCTCTCCTCCATGGGACGCTGCAGATGGGGGACGGCCTTGGGGCCAAGGCAGCAGGCTGTCTTAGCCCTTCTGCAATGGATTTTTCTTTCATAAAAACTTATTGCTGTTCTTTGTGCTCTTGACACCTTCATCTCCCTTCCCCCAGAGAACTACCATTTGTAACCAAGTTACTAGAAGAAAAAAGGGGGTGGGAACACTTTGGCCAAAGATGGTCAAATCCACTTCCAGCCCCTTCCCTGAAGAAAGGGGGGGTGGTGGCAATTTCTTCTTTAGGATGAAGCTTCAGCATTAGAATTAGATAGGCTTCACTTTGGGCTTCCTTCCTTCCTTCCTGCTTGCCTGCCTGCCTTCCTCATCCTTCTTGCCTTTCTTCCTACCTGCCTCCCTTCTTCTCTTGCTTCTTCTCTTAACTCCCTCTCTCCTTCCTCCCTTCCTCAACTTGCTTTCTTTCTTCATTCTTTCTTCTTCTTTCCCTCCTTTTCTTTTTCCCTTGAGTCTTGTCTTTCTATTTCAATACCCACAGGCCCGATTCCTGGATCGTTTCTCCCCTTTTTAAGCAGCTCAGTGGTTCCCACACGGCTTGGAGTCCCATAATGAATGAAATTCTTCATCTTGCCTTGGAAGCATTTTATTTTTCAGTTCAGTATCAGATCCTTTGTAGAAGGAAGATGGGGCAAGGTTATTCTTCCTGCTTGATAGTGGTAGAAATAGAGGGAAGAGGTGCTGACTAAATGCTTTACAAATATGAATTATTTCTCACTAAATCATAATATTATTATAATAGCAAAGATTTCATTTTTTATTTGCAATAAGTTTATTTTTTAACACACATTGCTTTATTTTTTATTTTTTTAAGTTATCAAGAATTTTTAAAAAAATATTTATTGAAGTATTTTTTATTTTCAAAACATATGCAAGGATAATTTTTTACCAGTCTGATCCTTATAAAACCTTGTATTCCAATTCTCCCCCTTCCCCTCATCCCCTCCCCTAGATGGCAAGTAATCCAACATATGTTAAACATGGTAAAATATATATGTAAATCCAATGTCGGTGTACATATTTGTACAATTATCTTTCTGCACAAGGAAAATCAGATCAAAAAGGAAAAAAAAATGAGAAAGAAAATAAAATTCATGCAAACCACAACAAAAAGCGTGAAAATATTATATTGTGGTCCACATTCAATTTCCACAGTCCTCTCTCTGGGTGTAGATGACTTTCTTCATCCTAAGATCACTGGAACTGGCCTGAATTGTCTCATTGTTGAGAAGAGCCACATCCATTAGAATTGATCATTGTATAGTCTTGTTGCCATGTAATGATCTCCCGGTTCTGCTCATTTCACTCAGCATCAGTTCATGTAAGTCTCTCCTGGCCTTTCTGAAATCCTCCTGCTGATTGTTTCTTACGGAACAATAATATTCCATAACATTCATATACCAGAACTTATTCAGCCATTCCCCAACTGATGGGCATCCACTCAGTTTCCAGTTTCTGGCCACTACAAAGAGGGCTGCCATAAACGTTTTTGCACATGTGGGTCCTTTTCCCTCCTTTAAGATCTCTTTAGTGTAAAAGCCCAGTAGAGAGACTGCTGGACCAAAGGGTATGCACAGTTCGATAGCCTTTTGGGCATAGTTCCAAATTGTTCTCCAGAATGGTTGGATCCACCAACAATGCATCAATGTCCCAGTTTTTCCACATCCCCCCCAACATTTGTCATCTTTTCCTGTCATCTTAGCCAATCTGAGAGGAATACACATGGCTTTATGAATCATGTTGGGAGAGAAAAATTAGAGCAAAAAGGAAAAACCATGGGAGAGGTGAAAAAACAGAAAAGAGAAATGAACCTAGCATGTGTTGATTTACATTCAGTCTCCTTAGTTTTTTCTCTGGTTGCAGTTGGCATTTTCTGTCCAAAGTCTATTGGGATTGTTTTGGATCCCTGAAATGCTGGGAAGAACCTTTCATTGCTGATTGCTCATTCTTGCTGTTACAGTATATTCCTGGCTCTGCTTGTTTTGCTCAGCATCAGTTCATGTAAATCTTTCCAGGCTTTTCTAAAATCAGCTTGCTTGTCATTTTTTTTTTAATAGAAGAACAATATTCCATCACCTTCATGTACCACAAATTATTCAGCCATTCCCCAATTGATGGGCATCTACTTTTCCAATTCTTTGCTACCACAAAAAGGGCTGCTACAAACATTTTTGCACGTGGGTCCTTTTCCCTCCTTTATGATTTCCCTGGGTTACAGACCCAGTTGAGGAGTGGAAGGTCACCGCAGGGGAGCCCCAGACCCAAGAATATATTCCATGTCATTTCACAACTTCATTCTAGTCTTTCCAGTTTGGGCCACTTTACAGGAGGCATTTCATGTTCCAGTCAAGGGCTTAATGCTGGCAGGAAGGGTAAGCTGGGGGCCCTCCAGTCCCAGGAGGCTGGGAGGCTGGTTCTCAGCGATTCCTGGGGTCAAGATTAATGTCCCTCGGACCTGAAGATTAGTGCCAAGCTCCCTGTTTTTCCTTCCTCCCCTGCCCTGGCCCATCCCCTAAAACAAGAATTCTTTATCCCTTTTTCTGTTGTGTCCTGGATCCCTTTGGCAATCAGGTAAAGCCTCTTCAGGATAATGGTCCCGAATAATCGAAGAAAATGCTCATTTTCAGGTAGAAGTTAATGAAATAATTTTGTTTTTTCATACCAAGATGCCCTAAACTCCTCCTGGGAAAAAACTGCCAATCTAAGAGCAGGGCCCCGATTTTTGGCCCCTTCCTTCTCTTGTGCCCCTTTCCCCTTCCTGCCCTGCTCCAGGCAGGGAGAGGGGAGCAAAGTGGGGAGACGGAGGAGGAGTTCCCGGTTCTGAACTGTCTCGACTTGCCCTCTGCTGACTGAAGTAAATGAAACTGAAAGTGAGTCTGAGAGAGTGAGTGGAACTGGGGAGCTGGGGAGTAGTGAGGAGGGAGGGACAGAGAGCCCAGAGAGGTCGTGGGGAATGGCGGGAAGAGCAATGCTGGCCCTGTACCTGCTCGGCCCCGGTGAGTTCCGACCCTTCTCTGCCTCCCTGAGGAGCTGCCCGGCTCACCTTGCGCTAGGGGGCAGCTTAGGGGGCAGCCTGGCAGGTGTTGGGGCTATCCTGCCTTCTGGCAGAGGCAAGAACGCTGCTCCCTTTGCCCTTGTGGATCCCAATGCCCAGGGAAAGGGTTCGGGGAAGGGAAGGCCCAGGGTGCTCCCGGGGAGGGCTCCCTGTCCCAGCCCCCCAGCTGGGGAGCTGGTCCCGGCCTGAGGACTGACTAGGAGGCTGGGGGAGGCTGGGACCACGGGCTCTCAGGGGCTTCTTTTTCCCGGGCTCTCCCCCCAGCTTCCATAAATCCCGCCAGTGGGGAGGGGGTGGGACACTTTGACTACCTAGCCACAGACTCACTCCCAAAAGCGGGAGCTCTTTGGCTTCTTCCACTTCTTCCAGGAAGGAGACAGGAGGAAGAAGGGGAAACGCAGAAGTCATTTACATACTCCTCAATCCGGCCAGACTGCTTTCTTAGTGCTGCTCCCCCAAAGTGTCCCCTCTTCCACCTCCTGCCTTTGCCCAGGCTGTCCCCCTTTCTCCTCACGGGTCCCCCTTAGCTCCCCCAGCTTCCTACAGTGCTGAGCCCAAACCCCAGCGCCTACAAGAGATGGGCTCCCCTCCAGTGGCTAGTGCCAACCCGAAGGCTGGTTGTGTTCAATTAAAATTCTCTCTCTCTGTTTCTGTCTCTCTCTCTCTCTGTCTGTCTGTCTCTCTGTCTGTTTCTCTCTGTCTCTCGGTTTCTCTGTTTCTGTCTCTCTGTCTGTTTGTCTCTCTCTCTGTTTCTGTCTCTGTCTATATATGTATATACAATATACAATTTAACTGAACAAAAACAGTATATATATATATACACACACTGTATACACATTGTATATACATATACATATATACATTGTATATATGTACAAATATATGTTATATATAAAAATATAAATAAAATTATAAACATTATTTTATTTATTTATTATTTATATTGGGACTAACCCAGGGAGGGAGCAGCCGGAGGAGGGAGCAGCCCCGTCCTCCTCCACACTCACTTGCTCAAGTTCCATTTCTTTCCTTCCAACTACCTTGAATGGCTTTCCATGAGTGGAGGTAATGTGCATATTGAATACAGAGCTGTCTCAGCCCCAGATTTAAATCACGCTGTGGACACAGCCCATCCGGCTATTTATTTAATAAATAAATAAATAAAAATAAAATAATAAATAAATCTACATTGTCTTTATAAATAAACTAAATTGCATATATTATATACATAACATTATTTCTACATATGAGAGGTAGTGTGGGATGGCAGCTGGAGAGCTGTCTCAAGAGCTAAGGCTGGAGGTCACTGATCTGCATAATGTGGGGAATTCCTCCTAAGGGACATCTGCTATGAAAGGGCACATCAGGACACATTTTCCCTTTTTTGTGTGTTCTCTTATATGTGTCTGTGCTTTCCTTCAGGAGAATGGAAGCTCCTTGAGGGTAGTTACTGTTTCTCTTCTGTATTTGTAACCCTAGCACCACCTGGCACACTTATTGTTGCTGATTATTTCCCACTCTTGGTGAGCCATTTGGGGTTTTCTTGGCAAAGATACTGAAGGAGTTTTGCCATTGCCTTCTCTAGTTCACTTGACAGAAGAGGAAACTGAGGCAAACATGGTAAAGTGACTTGCCCGGGGTCACACAGCTAGTTATTGTCCGAGGCTGGATTTGAACTTGTGGAGATGTGCTCTGAGCGCAGTGCTCTGCACTATGGCTTCACCTACTATTCTGCCACATGGTAAATGCTTCATGGATGCTTACTGATCGATCGATTGAGGTGGGACTGACCCCAGACCCTGAGCTCACTGGCAGGGGTCACCTTCAGTATAAAGAAGCACAGACCATCAGCACTGGAAGTGGTCTCTACTCTGATCCATAATTGATCGAAAGACCTAAGGGCTTGTGTACCTCCAACCAGCGAGTCTCGGGGGCACAAAGGTCACCTTCTCCTACTGACTCTTATTATCTTAGGGCTGCTATGGATTCCAGGCTGGCAGCCGGTGGAGGCTGGCATGAAGCTGGGCAAGGTCCACCAGCTGCCCTGCGTCTTGGAGGTGCCCCTGGATCCCTCCAACAAGGTCCTTGATGGAGATCCAGGCCCTCAGCAGCAACATATCCAGCTGGTGCTGAGCAGTTCCGAGAGCCAGACCCTGCCCCACCAAGCGGGCAGTGCCACCTTCCTCTTACAGGGTAAGCGCCTCTTGACCACTACAAGGAAATGGAAGGGGGGGGGAACTTCCATTAAGGGTTTCCTGTGTCCCTGCCATGGAGAGGGCTGGAAAAGAGAGAGAGGGAGAGAGAGACAGAGACAGAGAGAGACAGAGACAGAGAGGGAGAGAGAGACACACACAGAGACAGAGAGAGAGAGACAGAGAGTCAGAGAGACAGAGAGAGAGAGAGACAGAGACAGAGAGAGAGACAGAGACAGAGAGAGAGACAGAGAGAGAGAGAGAGAGAGAGAGAGAGAGAGACAAGAGACAGAGACAGAGAGAGACAGAGGGAGAGAGACAGAGAGAGAGAGAGACAGAGAGAGAGAGACACAGAGAGAGAGAGAGAGAGAGAAGAGTGAGACAAAGAGTCAGAGACAGAGAGAGAGACCAAGCAGAGAAACAGAGATAGAGGCAGAGAAAGAGAAAGAGGGCAAAAGAGAGACAGAGAAAGACAGAGAGACACACACAGAGAAATGGAGACAGAGAGAGAAAGAGGGGGAGAGACAGAGAGACAGACACCAAGTGTGTGTGTGTGTGTGTGGGGGGAGTGTTGCTCCGTCCAAGTACCAGGTGAGCCCGTCAGAACGGAGGTCTCTAAGAGGGGGGCACCGATGGCTGCTTTGGTCCCTGCACACCGGCTCTGGGAGGGAAAGCACTAAGCAGGAAGCCCGGAGCCCTGGCTTTTGCCTCTGCTACACCTGGCCCTGTGACACTGGGCAAGGCCCGTCTCCGAGTGACTGCTCGCACTTTGGGGCCGCTCAAACCAGAGGGAACCCCCCGGGCCCACATTCCACCCCCACGGATCCCCAATTGCTCAGAAAAGCGTCACCTGCGAGCGGAACCGGGGGGTGAGCCTGGGCTGAGGCAGCTCGCTATTCTACGCGCACCTCGCCTCCGCCCGCGGAAGGCCATTCACAGGAGCTGGGAGGAAAGAAATGGAACTTGAGCCAGTGAGGGCGGGGCAGGACGAGGCTGTTCCCCCCGGGCTCCCTCTCTGACCCTCCCCCGCGTTGGCAGACAGGGCCGGGGTCCTTCTCCCCCACGTGGACGAGGCCCCGGACCGGCCCGAGTGCACGATGAGCCGCTATTTCACGCACGACACGCAGATCCTGTGGCCCGGCCTCCCGCGGCGCCAGGCCCAGCTGCCCACGTGGTACGTGGTGACCGTCACCCACACGGACGGCGGCTTCAGGATCAGCGCCTTGTGCTTCCAGCCCGCCGAGCCCGCCCGGGGCCCCGCGCCGGCGCCGCTTTCAGGTGGGTACCTGGGGGAGCCCCTCCCGTCCCGGGCCCGCAGCCCCTGGCAATGAGCTCCCCGCGCCCCTCCCCCGCCCGTCCCTCTCACGGACCCCTCCCCCACCGCTGCCTCCGTCTCCGCCCCCAGGCGTGTTCTCCCTGCACACCAGGGCCCCCCGAGTGCAGGTGGGGCTCCAGGGCACCGCCCTCCTGGCCTGCGGATTCTCCGGGGACCACGCCCTCGAGGCCGTGGACGTGACGTGGGAGCTGCGGCAGAAGGGGGGGCAGCGTCGGGAGCTGCTGAAGTACTCCGGGAAGCAGGGCCGGCTGACGCACCTCCACCAGCAGGCCGAGGCCTTCCCGGGCGAGATTCCCCGCGGCAACGCTTCCATCCGGCTCGTCCGCGTGGCCGTCGGGGACGCGGGCGTCTACTGGTGCTCGGCCCGCGCGGCCGGGCTCCGCCTGGAGCTGCCCTTCCAAGTGGCTGTTGTGGGTAACTCCTGTTCTCCCCGCCAGCCCGGGAGGGGGCGCCGTAGGGAACCCCGCCCCCCTCCCCGCCCCCCTTCCCGCCCCGCCAGCATCCCATTGTGCGGGAGGCCCCGAGCCCGCACGCACGACGGCCGCCAGGGACCAGAGCGGCGCAGCCGCGGTCTCTCGTAGCCGCCTGACGCCCAGAATGCCGCGCGGCTCTCATACAGCGCAGTTATGCGCGGAAGTGTCCTGTCTGACCCCCGCGCCCCGACACATCCCGCGCGGCCTGCGCTCTGCGCCTCCCCGGGGCCTGGGAGGGACGCCCACTTCCCGCCGCTGCCTCCGAGCGCGGCCTGCCGGGGACACCTGGCCAACGTTCCTGGAGGCGTACGAGTCAGCTGACAGGCATCTATTAAGTGCCTCCTGGATGCCAGACAGTTAACAAGCATTTATTAAGCACCTCGTACGCTGGGGCCGAAGGGCCAGGGATCCAGAGAAAGAAAGGAAACAGACAGTGTCTGCTCTCAAGGAGGATCCAGCCTCAAGTTAGGACTCAGGGAAGCAGTAACAACAGTGAAACAGTCTGATGGGGCCAATAGGGGGCGCAGTGGATCAGCACCAGCCCTGAAGTCAGGAGGATCTGGGTTCAAATCCCACCTCAGACACTTAACACAGACCCTGGGCAAGTCACTCAGCCCCGATTGTCTCAGCAAAGAAAAAGAAACAGAGTCTGACTCAAGAAGCTTCCATTTGAATAGGGGGACTGATAGTAGTTTCTATATGGGAGTATGGGGGGGGGTTCAGAGAGAGACAGAGAGACAGAGACAGAGAGACAGAGACAGAGAGAGACAGAGACAGAGAGACAGAGACAGAGAGAGACAGAGACAGAGAGAGACAGAGAGAGAGACAGAGACAGACAGAGACAGAGACAGAGAACAAGCAAGAGAGGGAGAGGTTTAGTCCTGGTTGGGAAGTTCCTCCTGATGCCAGATGGTTAACGCATTTGCTCAGACACCTCGTACGCTAGGTCGAGCGGGGATCAGAGAAGACAGACAGTGTCTGATCATCAAGGAGGATCAGCCTCAGTGGACTCGAACGTACTAGCAGTGAACAGTCTGATGGGGCCAATAGAGCGCAGCTGGATCACACCAGTCCCTGTAAGTCAGGAGGATCGGTTCAAATCCCACCTCAGCACTACCAGACCCGTGGTGCATCCAGCAGCCCGATTGTCTCCAGCAGAAAGCACAGTCCTGACTCAAGCTTCCATTTGCCCATAGGGACTGATAGTAGTTTCTCTGGTATGGTCCAGAGAGCCCAAGAGCAGAGCCTCAGCCCAGAGACCGAAGACAGACAGAGCATGGCAGAGAGAGCAGGAAGCAGAGAGAGACTGAGAGGACAGAGGTCAGCCACTAGCAGCCATGAGCCACGCCAAGAGAGTTTAGTCTGTTGGGAAGTTCCTCCACCAAGGAAGGCGCATTGCTCCAGAATCTTAGTTTAGAGTAGTGTCTGCTCCTGCAATCATCCAGGCGTCCCGGTCACCTGAGACCACAGACCAGCTCTCCACTGTCCTGTACATGTCCTCCATCCCAAGCCCTGCCGCCCGATGATCAGCCCAGTCTCGAGCCTCCTCCTCCCTCCCCGTGGTGCACCAAGGCTCATTTCTCTCCCCATCAGGCCCAAAGTGAGCCTCAGCCCCCAGAGCCCAGCTCTGACAGAGAAGTGAGCAGAACTGCGTGGTCAGCTCCTACCCATTGAGCCCGCCCTAGTCTCAAATACCTCTGGAAAGCCATGCTCTCAGTGGAGAAGCATTCTATCCAAGCAATCACCGCTGTGGCGGAACTTCCTACAGTGTCCTTCCATTCCTTCCTTCCTTCCTTCCTTCGCTCCTTCGCTGTGGCCTTCCCTTCACCTTCCGTGGGCTTCCAACCTTCCTTCCTTCCTTCAGGAAGAGCATTCCTTCCATCAGTGATCCATTGCCATTCGCTGTCACTTCCTCCCTCCCTCCCTGCTTCAACTGGTCACAGCTTCTCTGCGAATTCCCTTCAAGCCTTCCTTCCTTCCTTCCTTCCTTCCCTTCCTTCCTTCCTTCCTTCCTTCCTTCCTTCCTTCCTTCCTTCCTTCCTTCCTTCCTTCCCTCCCTCCCTCCTTCCTTCCTTCCTTCCTTCCTTCCCTTCCTTCCTTCCTTCCTTCCTTCCTTCCTTCCTTCCCTTCCTTCCTTCCTTCCTTCCTTTCCCTTCCTTCCCTTCCTTCCTTCCTTCCTTTCTTCCTTCCTTCCTTCTTCCTTCCTTCCTTCCCTCCCTCCCTCTCCTTCCTTCCTTCCTTCCTTCCTTCCTTCCTTCCTTCTTCTTCCCCCTCTCTCTCTCTCTCTCTCTCTCTCTCTCTCTCTCTCTCTCTCTCATATTCACTTGTTCCAATTACATATAAAGAAATTTTCAATATTCATTTTAGTAGGTTTTTATTTTTCCAAATACATGTGAAGAGTTTCTAACATTCACCTTTGCACAACTTTATATTCCAGATTTTTCTCCCTCTTCTCCCCCTCCCTTAGGCAGAAAGCAATTCACTATAGGTTAGATATGTGCAATTCTTCTAAACACATTTCCATATTTGTCATGCTGCATAAGAAAAGTCAGATCAACAAGAAAAAGAAAAAAAAAAGACAAGCAAGCAAACAAACATAATAAAAACGGTGACAATACTAAGTTTTGATGCACATTCAGTCTCCATAGTTCTCTCTCTGGATGTGGATGGCATTTTCCATCCCAAGTCTAATGGAATTAGACTTTGAATTGAATCACTGCATTTCTGAGCCTGGCTAAGTTCTTACAGTTGATCATCACACAATCTTCTCGTTACTGTACAATGATCTCTTGGTTCTGCTCACTTCACTCAGCATCAGTTCCTATGAGTCTCCCAGGCTTTTCTGAAATCAGCGTGTTCATTTTTCACAGAAGAATAATACTCCATTACATTCATATCCCATAACGTATTTAGCTGTTTCTGGACTCAGTTTCCAGTTCCTTCACACTGCCAAAAGGGCTGCTACAAACATTTTTGCACATGTACGTTTTCCCTCTTTCATGATCTCTTTAAGATACAGACCCAGAAAAGACACTGCTGGATCAAAGGGTTTGCACAGTTTGATAGCCCTTTGGACAGAACTCCAGATTAAGGTCTTCCTCCTCCCCTCCCCCACTGGCACCTTCTTCTGGTACATCTCAGCTCTGCTTTTTTTCTGAGAAGTAGAAGAAAAGAAAGGGATGGTTTTAGAAGCCTGTGATCTCATCTCAAGTTGGGGCTCTCAGCTGAATGACCCTGGCCAAGTCTCCCAGCTCTCTTAGGATCCCTGAGCCTCAGTTTTCTCACAAGATTCAGGACCTGTGATTTGGTTGGTCTGGGGAGTTCCCACAGAAGAAAACACCCGCCACCAATGCAGATTGACACCTTAGGTACAGCTTTGTGACTTTTCTTTCCTGTACAATAAGGGTCAGAGTGGATGGTCTTTACGGTCCCTTCCAGATCTTATATTCCATAGTCTTCTATCATTGGAATATAGTTGGAAGGGACCTTAGAGCACATTGAGTCCAAACTTCCTATTTTGGGCAACAGATGAGGAAACTGAGAGATGAAATGACTTGCCCAGGATCACCCAACTTGCCCCTACAAGACAGGATTTGGACTTGAGACTTTCTTGACTCCAGATCCAGTTCCCTAACCACTGAACCACCTATTTGCCCAAAGAGGTGGAAACTTCTGAGGGAGACCCTCAGATGGGGGCAAGGCCAGTGACCCCTTTGTGCCTGCCCTTTTCCCCTCTGGGAGCTATTTCCCAAATTCCTCTCCTCCAGTTTTCTCAGCCAGCCCTTTTTAACATGAAAAGGACTCCTCCAATGAGTGGGGACTAGGGGCTGGCAGGCTCCAGGCCAGCTGCTCATCGGGCTGTCTCGGTCTCTCTGCAGAAAAGTTTGGGTACGGTTTGTGGCCATTCCTGCTCTTCCTTGCAGTCCTGATGCTTCTGCTTGCAGTGCTTTTGAAGTACCTGAACCAAGGTAAAGACCATTGTTTGTTTGTTGGGATGCTCTGGGAGAAAAAGGGAGGGAAATCAGCAACACCCATCATCCCTGCTATGGGGAGTGCTGCTCTTCAATCCAGTTCCATCCAGAATTGCATGACCTACAGGATGGTCTATACTCCAATCTTGTCCTACCCTTGATTAACAGTCTCCCATGGATGAAATATCTGGGGACCTTTGGGGAAAATAAAAGTTCAGATCCCCAGAAAATCTTAGGCTCAATCCATCAATCAGTCAATCAATAAACAAACTCTATGGTAGGCACTGGTGATACAAACAACAAAAGCAAACAGACCCTGTTCTTGCAGTTTACATTCTATTGGGAGAAGGAAGGAAAGATATATACAAAAGGAGTGCTGATGATTTGGGAAGGAGGGGAGTGTTAACAATTTGGGGAAAGTCTTTTGGGAGAAGTAGCTCTTGAGCTGAGCTTTGAGAAGAGCAGAATTTTAAGAGGCAGAGGTAAGAGAAGAATAGGGGAGCAGAAGGGAGAGCATCACTTTGATAGCTGTGGGAAGGATGGATTGAAGAGGGGAAATATTAAGTATAAGGAATAAAATTGGAAAAAAGGGAATAAAATAAGGAAAAAAAAAAGGAATAAAATAAGGAAGATGCTAGGTTCAAGGACTGAAACTGGGAGGACTATGCAATCATCCAGGTGGGAGGGAATGAAGGCCTGGATCTGCATGGTTTGGGGGTCAGCACAGTCAAGGAGACAGGTGAGAGAGAGACTGAAAAAATGGAATTTGTAAAACATGGGACTTGATTAGATGAAACGAGTGAGGGAGAAACTAAAATCAAGAATTCCATCAAGGGAGGGATGTATTTAAGGGGAAAAGATGACGGATTCTATTTTGGACATGCTGAAATTGGGGTAGAAATATCCAGCAAGCAGTCAGAAATCTCATCCTGGAGTTCAGCAGAGAGATGAGCACTGAATATCTAGAACTGGAAGTTGTCTGCCATAGAAATGATGGTTAAATCCGTGGGAACTGTAGATCTCAGCTAGAGAGTGTAGAGAGAGAATAGGAGAGGGTCCAAGACTGAGCCTTGGGATACATTTATATAAAGGAGGCAGGACATGACTACAAAGACAAGAAACAAACAGTCCCAGCCTCCAAGGAGGAATATTCAATCTAACTCTTATCCTTTTTTTTTTTCTTTCAGTGAGAAGTATAAACAAGGTGAGACCTTTATCTAATTTTTGTTTCCTTCTTAATGGGATCTTGGAGGATGACTGCAGGACTCTCACAATCTTTTGTATGTCTTATTGCAGAGAAAACCATACTAGGAATTCTAAGCAGATGTTGGGGAAAGGAGAGAGAGACCTTTGGAAATCAGTGATTGAGAGCCATCCAGTGCAATCCAGTTTATATGGTGTAAGGCTTGAGCAATACACTATGTCCCCTGATGGGACATAGGTTCTAGCCTCGTGTTCTATTACGTGATGATAGGCAAATTGCTAGACCTTTGTGAGCCAATTTCCTCATTTATAAAGTGGGTACGATAAAACCTATGGCCTGAATATCTCACAAGATTGTTGTAAGGAACAGATAATATACATAATGCACTAGATAAAGGGTTACCTATTGTTTAGGATCCTTCTTGGTAGGGACAACCAAGTTAATATTCATCATTGAACAAATCTTTAGTTACCAGTCTATAAAACCTTTTCCCATCCTGCAGTTGTGTTCTTCTTGGGCCGCTTTTGATCTTTATCTGTCCTTAATATTGCTATCTGACCTACTAATTTAGCTTAAGGACCCTTGTCATCCTCCCTGCTTCAGCAGTCTTTGGACTACCAGGCCTTTCTATTTACAGAGGCTTTCCATTTTTATCACCAGTGCTTGACACATAGGAAGTGCTTTAAAAAGCTTTTTAATTAATTCATTCACTTCTCATGTGAACAAATTCAATGAAACCCAGTTACGTGATCAATAGGACCTCATACTGACATCATGAAACATTGATATGATGTTGGTCACTCACAGATCACCTCCGCGGCCTACCTCAAGCCCAGTCAGTGAGCCCCCCACCATTTGCTCCACTTGATCCTGGGTCCTTCTCCCATCTTCTAGCTTCTCAGCCCATTCTGCATCTCATGATGGGATTACCAAAGCTTCCACTCATAACATTATTTCCAAGGCTTCAACTGCTTCTTTTAAGGTTGTGCCACCTAAAATTGTTGTTTTCCCTGATAGAATTTGTGCTCTAACCCCCTTTCAATTTTTGGTAACTGAGGATTCAAGAAAGCACGTTGTGTTAATGTCTTAAATACATAGACACACAAAACAAGCCACCTTCTCCCCCACCAGAGCTTCTTACAAGAGGGTCTGCATCCTTCCTTACAGTGTAGGGGAATTGTCAAGAAAGCCCTGTAGGGGCAATTATAGGAACCATCTTAGAGATTGATGTGTTGTCTGATTCTGAGCAAGTCATTGAATTTCTCTGAGCCTCAATTTTCTCATCTGTAAAATGGAAATAACATCAGTATTGTAATACTTACCTCATAGGGCGTTGTGAGAATCAAATAAAATAAAGTGTTTTGAAAAACCTCGACCCAGATGTCATCTATAAAAGCACTGTTGGGATTCCATCCAGCTTCCTTTTCCACACCCAGCAGGGTCACCTCTTGGTTCCTTTGCCAGAGGGATAGGGTTTGGGACAGCCAAGTGCGCATTTGGGATGGAAAATACGCCATCACCGGGGGCAGCTAGGTGGTGCAGTGGGTAGAGCCCCAGCCCTGGAGTCAGGAGGACTTGAGTTCAAATCTAGCCTCAGACACTTAACATGTCCTGGCTCTGTGACCCTGGGCAAGTCACTTACCTCCAATTACCTCAGCAAAACAAAACAAAACCCACAACAACAAACAAAAAAAATTCACCAGCATCTGTCGAGATGCAGAAAACATCTTCTCTCCCCTTCCCATCTCTCATGTGAGGGAAATGCTCAGGTAAAGGCAAAGGCAGAGATTGTCTTTTATCTCCTTTTGTGTCCCCAGCATTAGCACGGTACCTGGCACGAAGCAGGGGCCTGATACATTGATTGATTGGCAGTGGTCAAATAGAGCTGCAATTCTTTCTTTTACCAGGAGTAGGATGTCCGGCAGGAGAGACAGCTCTATCATTGGTCCGGGGACCACCTGAGTGGGATTGTGCGTGGGGCCAGTTTCTGGGGAGGGCTGGGGCTTCTGGGGTTAGATGTGGCAGAAAGTGGTTTTTTGCTGTGGACGCTCCCACGGGGCCTGCAGTCTGATCCTCTTTGGGGATTCTGGCCATGGCCCGACCAGAAAGGACAGCCCAACAGACGGTTATCATCTCCTACAATGCAAGAACTCATCCTGGCCCCTTGTGGAGCTCGGGATATGCTCGGCTTTCGTGCGTCATTGCCCAGTAAAGTCTTCCTCTGCCCCGTGACATGAGGGTCTTCTTTCCACATATCTTTTTCTGCAGACTATATTCCACCCTTCTTGGAGGGGCTGCCTCAAAGGTAGCTCAAGATACTCCTTGAATCTATACATACCTGCTCATGGTCCCCACTAATGTGGTGACCTCTAACACTCGGCCAGAAGACACAATAGTTTAAATCAAAAGGTATTTAATGAACTGCATAATAATAAAGTGATAGTGAAATATTTTGCCCATGAATCTGGGACATACACATACACATACACACGTCATCACAGGGGTGAGCAGACACCGGGAGCTAGTCTGATCAGGAATGTATACATATGGATGTGTAGGTAAGGGAATACTATGGTGTCAGGGCTATTTTGGACCTCCAGGACCGGCCCTGATAGCTTTTGCTCTCTGTGTATTCATCCAAATAAAAGATGGATTTCTGCAGCTTGTTTATAATGGAAAACAATGCAGCTGATCATACAATATCGGGGTGGTCAGGGAGAAGAAAGTCCTTTCTTATAGGGAAGTGGTGGGGAAAGGGGGAAAAGAAAGGGAAAGACTAATAGAACAGAAGTATTAGGGGAGAGAGAACCCTTCCTTATAGGGAAGTGGGGGGGGGAAGAAAGGGAAAGACTAACAGAAGAGAAGTTTTAGGGGAGAGAGGAGAGCCCTTATAGGGAAGTGGGGGGAAAGGGGGAAAAGAAAGGGAAAGATTAACAGAAGAGAAAACAGAAGCATTAAGGGAGAGAGGACCCTTCCTTATAGGGAAGTGGGGGGAGGGGGAAGAAAGGGAACAGAAGAGAAGTTTTAGGGGAGAGAGGAGAGCCAGGGCCAGTACAGACCGAGGCAGACTGGGGCATGGGGCTGAACACATCATTTCTGCCTCCCAGTTCCCCTTGCCTGCCAGGCACAAACCTGCTGGGTGCATGGCTGGGGAGCATCTGTGAGCTTTGCTGAAGCCTTTGGCTCTGGGATTTGTTCTTTCTCAGGAGAATAATCGGTGGTGTCGGTTAAACTCTCCCAGAAAAATCAAGCCTTTGCCTTCTCCCCCTCTGGAAGCAAACAAAACCCAAAGCCTTTTGCTTGCTCCCTTAAGCTCCGAGCTCTCTTATCTACAAAGCTTTTCAGCCCAGCTGGGGGTTTGCCCCCGGAACCAAAACCAAAGGGCAGAG
Organism: Sarcophilus harrisii; assembly: GCF_902635505.1. Classification (NCBI taxonomy): domain Eukaryota; kingdom Metazoa; phylum Chordata; class Mammalia; order Dasyuromorphia; family Dasyuridae; genus Sarcophilus; species Sarcophilus harrisii. The sequence goes on along the minus strand of NC_045429.1, from coordinate 440,031,444 downwards.
ATGCCCCGACAAAACCCAACCTTATCTTTGGAATTGGGCTTTCTGGTCTAAAGTCTGAATCCCTCCTGCCAGAGATCTCCACTGTGACTATAGTGAGCATCTCCTGTCCCTCCCCGGTCTCTGAAAGCCAGATTCATGCTGGGGCTTTTCACCCAACGTGGCTGATAAGGAACAGGTGGTACAATGGGCAGAGCACTGGGTCTGGAGTCAGGAAAACCTAAGTTCAAATTCAGCCTTCCTGGCTGCCTCACCTCACCACCGTCTGCCTCAGTTTTGTCATCTGTAAACTGGGGATAATAATAGCCCTAAGTCTCCATGTTGTTGTGAAAATCAAATGAGATAAATTGTAAAGTGTTTAGTCCAGGGCCCCGCACATAGTAAATGTGATAATAGGGGTGTGGGACTATGGAGAGACTGAGACAGAATGGGGGGATATTGAGGGAAATGGGTGGGAAAATGAGAGCACATTAGGTTGGGGCAGAGTCTTGCAGAGAAGCTCCTTGCTCTTTGGCACCTAGAACAGAGAGAGAGTTGGTCCTGGAGACTATTACTAGCAATGTGATCCTGTGTAAGTAACTCCCCCCGTTTGTCTTAGTTTCCACAGTTGTAAAACAGGGATCATAATAGCACCTCTCTTCCCAGGCTGTGAGGATGAAATGAGAGAACATTACTGGGTTTGACAGGCTTAGTCGTGTGATTCTGGGCAAATCCCTCACTTTCCCCATCTGTGAAATGGGGATCATAAAAGCACCTCTCTTCCAAGGTTGTGAATATTGCTCGGTTTAGCGAGGCTCACAGGCTCGTGGTCAATAAGCATTTATAAATAGTAGCTAGCACAGCACTTAACAAGTATTATCCAAGCTTATGTCCAAGGAAGGGCTGGAACTCGGGTCTTTCTGACTCAAGCCTGTGCTCTGTGCCCTCGGCACCACCTGGCCTCCTCTGACTGTAGAACACTTGGCAGTGCACGGAGACCCGAGGATCATGGATTTAGACACTTAAGGGACCTTCTGGGTTATCATAGTAGACCCTCTAATTTTACAGATAAGGAAACTGAGGCTCAAAGATGTTGAGAGTGTCTGGCCACCAAAGGCCAATTCCTTCTTCTTACAGATCAGGAAACTGAGACCTAGAGAAATGAAGAGGACGTGGGGTGTCTTCTAACTCCAAGAGTTTAAAATTCTCTATTCTAGTGAGAGGGCATCAGGCAGCACTGGTTAGAGCTGCAGTCAAGAGGACCTGGGTTCAAATTCTGTCTCAGACATTTACTGGCTGTGTGACCCTGGGCAAACCACTTCACCCTATTTGCTTCAGTTTCCTCATTTGTCAAAAGAGCTGGAGAAGGAAATGACCAATCACTCCAGTGTCTTTGCCAGGGAAAAACCCAAAAGACATAATGAGGAGTCAGACATGGTTGAACTAACTCACACACTCTACCACCCACAATCACAACACTCTAAGTGAGGCTCTGACCCTTGACCCTTACTCAGATTACTTTTGGTGTGTTCTGTCCAGTTCCAGAGACTACTGACAAGATGCTGCTGGCCCCAGAGGAGCCTGACCAGGATGCTGAGGAGGCTGGAGACCACGCGGGATGGAGGCTGGGATCAGGGTGGTGGCGGCAGGGACTTCTGGGGCCACGCCAGAAGGTGGAACCATAGTTATTATCTTGAGGATGGGAAAAGTTGTCCCAAATCTTCCTAAGCTCCAACTACTGACAGGTCCCTTCCTTTCTTTAGTTCCTGATTTTGAGACTGAGGAAAGGGAGGTATATTCTATATCTTTTTATATTTATATAATTTATATTTATATTTCTTATTTATATATTTATCTAAAAGCACCCCAAGCTTTTAACCTTCAATTATTAAAGTCATTTTCACTGTATTTTGTGGTTCATGAGTACCTCTTGTTAATTTTTTTTTTTTGCGCTGAGGCAATTTGGGGTTAAGTGACTTGCCCAGGGTCACACAGCTAGGAAGTGTTAAGTGTCTGAGGTTGGATTTGAACTCAGGTCCTCCTGACTTCAGGGCTGGAGCTCTATCCACTGCATCACTTAACTGCCCTCTCCCAGAGTTCTTGCAAGCCTTAAAGTGAGATGATCATTGGAAAAGGCCTAGTCCAGTGCCTGGCACATAGTAAGTGCTATATAAATGTTAATTATTATTCTAATCAACAGACACTTCTTAAGGACCTACTATGTGCTGGGCACTGTGCCAGGTGATTGGGGGGTGGAGCGGGGCCAATGGTAAAATGAAACAGTTCTTGCTCTCAATGAGTTTATGTTGTAACGGAGAAATTATTAACACTGAAAGCTGAAACTGCTTACGTAAGATGCTTTTTTGCTTTTTGTTGAGCACCAGTAGCACCCGTCAGCATCCGGGGATTGTACCTGGATTTAAATCCCAGAGCTGAGCCGAGAGAAGCTGACTTGGAAATTAATGTGAAACAGCAACAATAAGACTATGTGCCGATCAATCCTGATGGCCATGGCTCTTTACAAAGGCGAGGTGATTCAAGCCACTTCCGATGGTCTTGTGATAGAGCGAGCCATTTGCACCCAGAGAGAGGACTGTGGGGGGACTAAGTGTGGATCACAACATTGTATTTTCATTTTTTTGTTTTGTTTGCTTACATTTTATTTTCTTTCTCATTTTTTCCCTTTTTGAGCTGATTTTTCTTGTGCAACATAATTGTGAAAATTTGTGTAGAATTGTATGGATTTAACATATATTGGATTACTTGCTAAGAGAGGGAGAAAAAATTTGGAACACAAAGTTTTGCAAGGGTTAATGTTGAAAACTTTCTATGCATATAGATAAAAAGAAGCTAAAAAAAGAAATGTGAAAGAGCTAAATTTTCTTCTGAGAGGGCTGCTTGTAGGCAGTGAGAGTCTTGAATTTTCAAAGAACTCCGGAAGATCCGGACAAGCTGGGTCAGGAGGTCCAAGGCTGAGGTCCCACCCAAAGAAACTCATACACTGATGGACACAAAATATGTTATTTATTGTGAATTTCTGCAAAGACACATTTAAGCAACAAAATATACATTTGTGAACCTTTTAGAATTTGTTTTATACATTAACCAATACACCGTGTTACCGTAGCAATAAATTAAATGTACACTATTTACAGGGCATAGGCAATCAGACTTACAAAGCACCTCTCCGCTCTAAAAAGGAAAAAGAAACGTGATAATCACCACCACTGTCAGAGCTGAATGTGGCTCTGAGATTTTCATTGCTTCCAAGAACTCTCTTCACAGGTGAACATCGCTGCACTTAGGAAAGCGTCACAAAACGACATTTATGAAAAAGAAAAGGGAGGGTCTTTAACCATGCTAGGAAATCAGTGAGAGGAATGGAAAGGACCAGGTTTCTATACTCTAGCAGAAAATCAGGAAAGTGGAACGTCACAAAGAAAGGAATGGATGAGAAGTTGTTTGCTCTGGAGTTCGCCCATACGCCAGTGGAGTTAGACACAAAGCGGGAAGCCAGACCCTCCTTCTAGGGCCATCTTGTCACTCGAGGCCCTCTGTTCCTACTCTACTCTGCTCCCACCAACTGACACTTCCATATTCTGGCCCAGCTCTCCTCCCAGAGGGGTGGGAATTCCAGTGACATACATACACAAAGGTTTAAAAGGCCAGCCTCACAGGCTGACTTCTCTTCCTCAGGATTTGCAAGAGAAAAGAACGGAACTGGAGCCTGAACAAACAAACTCTGTGCAGAACTGGCTGTGGGTGCTCAGTAACCTCTCTTCTGTTCCCAGAGAAGTTCCTGGAAACCTGATTTCCAAAATACTAACTCACCATCACCTTAGCAATTAGAGGATGCTGATCCCTTTGGTCTATATCATTTGAGGATCTATTTCTGTGAGCCTTGCTCCCTGCTGCCCCCCAAAACCCTAACAACATAATTCCACCATTCTCTAGGCTTGGGTGTAGGAATGTAATAAATAGATGTTTTTGTAGGGGCTCTGGGGCAACATCTAAATTAATTAATGAAAATCTAGCCTCCCATTCTGCTTATTCTGGTGAAGTAGTAAGGGATAGACTGGGTTCTCAAAGTGGGGTCCAGACATTCAAATTCAAAATTAGTTTGTATTTCTATTATGGTAAAATCTATAAATATAACCCACATAAACAAAACTTCTTTGGACAGAACTTCAGTAATTTTTAATTGTGTAAAGATACCAAGAATAAAAGTTTGAGAACCACCAGGATAGAAGAGACAGCTTTAGACATTACTTTGCTATCTTCCAAGAGAGAACTGAGCTGGATTTAAACTCTACCTTACTTTTGGCCCCAGCTCCAACTCCTACAAAAGATTTGGGCTCAGGGAGCTAGCGTAACCTTCAATGACTAAAATGAGTCTAAGATCTAGAGGCCATCAGACTTTTTGTTTCTTGGTGGGTTCAAAGTCCTAGGAATTTTGACTAGGGAAAGTCAACGAATTCTCCGTCCATTTCCACCTCATTCAACTAAACATCGATTAAGCTCTTTCTCTGTACACATCTGGGGCCAAGTTCCACGCTACCTCAGAAAATCAGACTTACATATTCTTGACTCAGACGACAAACCCTGAGAGTCCAACTTACTCACTCTCGTAAGAACGTTTATGTGATTCGCTCCAACTAATGGGGATGGGGATGGGAGAGCGGTGGTGGTTAGCTTGTATTATGGAAAAGTGGAAGCTGAAACCTGGCGTCTGGTCTCATCTCGGAGATGATGTGACTGTGGGCAAATTAATTTGTGTCCCTGGGCCTCAGTTTAGCTCACGTGTAAGATGAAGGAGCAGGATGGATGGTCTCCAATTTACTGCCAGTTCCAACAGCCTCTAACTTCCAGAATTCTGAAGCCTTCTAAAATAGTGACAAAGTCACTCCTCCAATGGAAGAGTCTTGTCACCTTCCAAGCAGAAACAGCTGACCTAAGTAAGGTTTACTAGGAATGGTAAAGAATCAGGTTGTCTACCAAATTAATCGTCATCTGTAAGCAGTCAGGTGCCCTGAAAGTTCTTGGAGACACTTTATTTCCTTAAGGAGATGATATATTCCCGCTCCCTCCTACCAGCTACAGACCCTCCTACCTGGCAAACCCCTTCTTCACAGATAGGCAAACATTTCCAATCCTTCATGGGAACCATCTAAATGAGCAAAACTGAGCAAGAACCACCAATAGATAATGCTACCTTTTCACTCTTTACACCTGATGCCAGCAAACCCCAAAAGTAGCCCCAAAGGCCAAGAGTCCCAGAGAAGGAAATGCTCATTCTGGAGTAGCGATTTTGAGAAAAGTTCTCAGGGGACCCCGGCATGTGGGCCCCCACCGGGAGGAGTTACTGAGCCATCAAGTCTTAGGTCGTTTAAAAGCCAAGTTTGGATCGCGTACTGTAAACAAAGTTGAAATCCAGAGGTACAAGGAAGAACCTTGTTCTTAACCTTGTTTTCTTCCTTCTCCCAGGCACGGGGACACAGATGAGCAGATAGTGTTCACACTTTAAGCCGGCGGGGTTAGTATTTACAGGATGCTGGGTCTTGGTGCCAGACCCAAAGAGAGGGAGGGCGGCCATTTCAGAAGCTACTGAAGTCAACCATAAGGAAATGGGACTCCAAGGCTGCTGCTCTACTCTTCCCAGCCTCCAACTCCTAGGGACAGCAGAGAGGATGAACGACTGTCTGCCAGGAGGTGGGCTGAGGGGCTTAGAGCCAACCAGGGAGGGATGAGGAGATGGAGCCTGAGGCTCCACAGGTGGGAGACACGTTGTGACCTAAAAAAGCAATCACCCCAAATCATGATTAAAGGCACTGCTGCTTCCAAGCAGACGGGAGCAGCTACAGTCAAAATTTACTTATTTGACTAACCTGGGGAGGGGACAGGACGGCACTAGGGCAAGAAGGCTCAGGCTGAATTAGTGACAAGTGAAAAGAAATACAGAATATTCTGCAACTAAACATTGCTTATGACTTTCAAGGACATACAGACACAATGAAAAGTGTGGCCAAGTTCTAACTGACCTGCTTGAAGAAAAAGATAAGAATCACACGTAATAATCACGTTATTTATGTACAAATGGGTGCTGCCAAAGAAATGTTTAAGAGCACCTGACTAGGTCAACTTTTGAGAGGATTCTTTATAAGATCAATCTTATTTAGACTAAAAATTTATTTAAACTAACTCCTCTCCTTATAGGTAGTGTGTAGAGGGAAGTCTCAGGTGGATACTATGAGAAAGGGGAAAAAGGACTGACTAGGGTTGGAGAGAGGGAAAGCCTGGGTCATTGTCCCAGCTCTGACACTAAGTGACCTTGAGCAAATTATTTCTGCAAAGTGCTCAGATTGTTGTCTTGAGCAAAAACAAAAAAAACCCCTCAGTTTCCTCATCTTTCAAAAGGTAACTTTGAAGTTTCCGTCTAACAACATACAAAAAGACCCCAGCCTAGTATTGAATTGTTACAAATTCCAAATCAGTGGGTTCCTTGCTTCTAAAACTTATCATGGAAAAATCAGTAGGAAATTATATTGTTGCTCAAGAAAAAGAAAAGCTGTTCACTTCAACTTGGGTAAGGAAAACAGCCCAGATGTCCGTTGCATGTGAATTGTTTGATTGGAATTAAGAGCCTCTGATCTGTTCATTAAAGCAGTCTGACTAAGACCTCTTCCTGGAATGGACCCCCTTGTTAGGGAAGATCTTGGAGGCCCTGGCACGTGGGCCCCAAGGCCCCCATCGCTAGAAGCTTCTGTTCCTCGTGAAATTGTTTGAAAGTTTGGTTTAAATCGGGGCCCTGTCTATTTTTTTGAAAGTCAGAGGCAATGCTAGTTCTGGCCAAGACTCAGAGACAGTGGGTCTCCTTGAAAGCAATGAGGCTGCACTTCTTCAAAGGTGTTTTTCATCTCCGACGCTAAAATCAAATCACAAACGCAGCCTCCTTCTGCACCAAGGGCACCTGGGGCAGTCTCCTGAACCAGAGGGCCTCCTCCCGCACTAAACTTTGGTTTGTTTCAAACCTCAGGAAAAAGTTTCTACTTTCTAGATTGAGAGAACAGACTGAATATGATCAGAGAAAACACTCTTTAGGAATAAGGACGGTCTATGGGGAGGTGGAGCCCCTGGGACCAAAGGGAACAACAAAGACCAAAATAATCCTCTGTGACATGGTGCCCTTCCAGGTGGGCAGGGGAACTCCCTTGGGGTTAGAAGCCCATGGAGATGAATCCTACAGATCAGTAGTGCAAGTAGTGCAGGTCAGGAAAAGGGGAAGGGATCCTAGGCAGATTCTGGGAACAAAGTCTGACTTGGCTACAATGGCACGTCGGGGTATTTCCTACAGAATATGGCATGTGGGGCTGGCTGTTGTCCCTAACGTTTTAGAAAATCTGAGATTAAGTTGATGGGGGAACCTTAAGCCCATCTCCCGTCCATACTTCCCAGGGAGTTCCCCTTGATCCACATATCTAAGAGGCAAAAGCAGGCATTTGGCCCTGATGTAATGGAAAGACAGGCTCTTGAGTATGGATATAGATTCAAATCCTACCTCTGAGGCTTACCATCTTCGTGACTTTAAATAAGTCCCTTTGCTTTCCATGGGCCTCAGTTTCCTCATCTGTAAAAAGGGATACTACATATGGGCAGCTAGATGGTACTGTGAATAGAGTGCCGGCCCTGAAGCACAGAGGATCCAAGTTCTAATCTGACTCAGACTTAACACTTCCTGGCTAGGTGACCCTGGGCAAGTCACTTAGCCCCAATTGCCTCAGCAAAGAAAAAGAGACTCCATAGTCGCTGAGGTTCCCTTTCCAGCTTTGGATCTACATTGTGATATCCAGCTCTTGGTCTTGCAGCCTGGGCAAGGGGGGTGGGAGAGTCAGATGCTGAGGCAGACCACGAGTAGACTCCAAATGGCTGCATTTGGGCCCAAGTTTCACAGCACCGGCATAATCTCCCTTCCTCCTGGACCGAGCCAACTGATGACCGCTCTGTGATCTCTCTGAGTCCCTCCTTGCCCCTGCATTTGGCCTCTGACTTTCTTATAAGGAGCTCCCCATCAGAGCTGGGGAAGATGGGAGGAGCTGAGGGAGTCTCCTTCCAGCAGCCTTGGACAGGGACCCTTGGTCGGGGTGGAAAGACATCTGACTTTGGCCACACAAAAATCCACATTTCTCTGCTTAAGGTGCTTGGGAGGCTTCCCTGGGAAGGTGGGAGAGGAGGAAGGGGCAGATTCCCCAGTTAGTGCTTCAGAAATGCTAGTTAACAATGAATGCTTTGGGAAGCCCGTGGGGATGGAGAATAATGGCCCAAGTGTCCTGATCATTCTGTCAGAACCCTCCCAAGCTTGGTTTCTGGGAGCAAGAGAACGGAAATCCCCACAAGGCCCATCTTCCCCAGCCACACCGGGGCCGCTTTATTTAAGACGTGATGATGTCACTTCCAGGAGCCTAGAAAAGACCACTCACTTTCAAATTCCCCCCTTTTCGAGCTTCAACCTCCCTCTTTTCCTGTCTCTCTCCGACCCTCTCCAAGCCCACTTCCCAAAGGAGCATCCAAAGGAACCTCTTACCCCTCATCAGAGGCTCTCCCTGGAAGGAATACGGACATCAGACCCGACTAACGTGAGTCTTGGGCCTTCCTGGTGCTTTATGGTGGACTTTTGCTCAAGGAAGGGGGAAGGAAGCCTGTCTGGGGGCAGAGCGCCCACTACTAACTCAACTCCTCAGGGACCAGTCAGGCTGGGCACCCAAAGCCTGGCCTCTGCCCACCATGCACAGACAGGATGGAACCAGAGGGAGACATACCATGGTGGGCACCAGATGGTGGGGGGGGGGGCTCGGGGACAGAGACCTTTTGTGGAACACGCTCCTCTGCAAGAGAGTGCACAGGGCACAGCAGTGGGAGGTCCAGCTGCAGTGCGGGGAGGGCATGGGACAAATCCACAAAGAGACTGAGGGGCGGGGGCCCGGGGCTGGGCCGCAGCGTGTCCAGTGTATGCTACATGTACAAGAAGCCTCCTCTCAGAGCGGCAGGAGGTGGGCCCGCCCCGGGCACGTTGCCCCCGGGGACGTCAGGGAAGGTTGGGCTACGGAGGGCGCTGGGGGGGAGGCTGGTCTCAGCTTGGAGCTGGTGGCAAGGGGACACTGGTCGCGGGAGCAGCTTCAGGGAGTAGTGTAGTGGGCAGATGTTCCCAAGGTCTCGGTGGAAGAAGAGCTGTCTCCCTGGACTGAGGCAGGATCGCCCTGAGGGAGACGGAGGAGAAGGAGAGTCTCAGAGACAGGGGTGGGTGATGGGCGCAGGTTGGGGGCAGAAGAGAGGCTACCTAAGTGCTAAAGAAAAGGTTTTCATGCCTCTTTTACCTTTCCAGGGATCCCCTCCCCCCAAGCTCTTTGTACCAGTATCTAGTACACAGTAGGTGCTTGTTGGATGATTCACGGGATCATTTTTATTTTTGTCTATGTGTCTCAGACTCAAAATCAAGCTTAGTAAGTACTTGATTAATTCAAATAGTCAATTAGTCATAGAATCTAAGTTTCCTCTGGGCCAGAGGATTTTGTATCCTTAGAGCTTAGCAAAGTGCCCAGGAAATAAATGGTGTTTTAAAAGTGCTTGTCAATTGAGAGAATGATTGAATATCTATATCTATCTATCTATCTATAGTGTTTAATAGTTCCTAGCACATAGTTAATTAATAAAAATAATAATTATAAATAAAAGTGTGTTCCCTTCCTTTCCCCTTCCCATATATTGAATTCCTACTATGTGCTAAGGATATAGAGGCAAAAGTAAAGTGACTCCTTCTTCAAGGAACTTATATTCTATGTGACTAGTAGATTATTAGAATTCACTTTAGTGGAATAAGCATTTATTAACGCTCTCCTCTTGTACCCAAATGCCGCCTACTCCCTGTCCTAGCTCCGAACTTGAGGCTTTCGGGAAGAGAGGCTTTGGATTCTTGCCCATTAAACCTGTGTCCAAACTTCCCAGGCTGACGGAGCCCTGAGCTGGCTGGCTCCCCCTGAGCGGCCTTTGCAAAGTCAGTGCGAGGGTTAGAAACCAGGCAGAAAAGGGGACGCGTCCCATCTGGCTCTGAGTAAGACAAGCCCTCTACTCACCTTTGACAAGTGAAGGACTTCTCTTTTCCACTAGTGACCCTGCTCCAGGACAGAATCAGAACAAAGACTTGACATGATCATCAATCCATCATTTAACAGTAAAAAGCATTTATCACTCATCACGGGCCAGGGCTTGGGCAGTGACAAAGGGGAACGGACAGGAGATCTGCTCTTGACAGGTTTCTCTGAGTGAAGGAGCAGGGAAGGGAGACCAGAAGAGACGCCCCAGTCACAGATAACTGAGAGGTTGCTGGCCCGTGGGTTGTGTTTCATGGGGTAATCGACCCTCAAAAATAATGGCGGCCCATTAAGATGCCTTGAACTAGGGAAAACTTCCACTTATTGGCCACACTCATTCGCTCCCTGTTATGCAGTGCTGGAAACAGACCTTAAAATCTTGATTTAAGGGGAAATAGTTGAGTATTTATTGGCAAAAAAGACTTTCCAATACTCTCAAGTTCAGTCTGAACCAGATTAAAATGTAACAAGGCTGATAGGTCGTGGGCTGAATATCTAAATAAGAGTTGGTGAGACTTCAGGGTCATAGAATCAGGAATCTAGAATCACTGAATCCAGCTCACTCATTTTAAAGATGAGGAAACTTAAACTGAGAGAAATTACCTGCCAAAGGTAGCATAATAAATACAGATAGAGCACCAGCCCTGAAGTCAGGAGGAACTGAGTTCAAATCTGGTCTCTGACGCTTAATACTTCATGACTGTGTGACTCTGGGCAAGTCACTTAACCCTAATTGCCTCAGCAAAAAAAAAAAAAAAATTAAATAAATAAATTTAAAAAGAAAAAAAAATAAAAAGTATAAATATAAAATAAATAAATACAGAATTCAGTAAGTAGCTTGTCAGGGTACCAAGTGGAATTTCACAAGGGGTCTTCACAAGATATAGCCAACACCTTTATCCACATCAGTGGAAAATGATAGCTAACGTTTTAAAATGGTTTTCTAGAGTACATATTATCTCATCTGGTTGTCATGAGGCAGATGCTATTATTATCCCCATTTCACAGATGTGGAAACAGAGAGACTTAGTGACTTGCCCAACATCACCCCGCTATACAAGCATCTGAAGCAAGATTCGAACTCAGGTTTTCAAAACGCCAAGTCCATCCCTCTATCCATGATGAGCAAGTGCTAACTGGCATTAACCAACTACCTGACAGCGAGGTTTGGGCCCTCTCAACCTGGAATCCAGGAATCCTAGTTTGTAAAACTACTTTAGTAAACGATTTCGGGTGATCAGTTTCTTCAGCAATCGTGTGTATTTTATTTTATGCATTTAAAAATGTCATAGACTTTGACGTGGCTCAGTGGGTAGATAGCATAGGGGGCTTAGATATTAGCTGTGTCCCTTCACGCTGTTTGCCTCAGTTTCCTCATCTGTAAAATGAGCCAGAGAAGGAAATACTCTAGTTCCATTAACAGGAAAATGCCAAATAGGGGCAACTGCCATGACTGAACAAGAAAACCATGGGCTCTGTGGACCTGCCATGGGAGTCAGTGATCCCTGTTCTGGAAGACAACAGGAGCTTGCTTTTGCCTTTTGTATGTGGCCAGGAGTGCTCTGTATTTGTGAAGAGGGGACTCGCTCCTCAAGAGTAATAGACTCACTGGCAGCAGAAAGGTTGTAGGATCTCCGTTTGGACAGTAGAGGCCTCCCTCCTCCCAGCCTTCCAAGCCCTTTCCTTCTCCCCAAGCTGGTGCTCAGCGCATCCCTGACTCCTCTCCCAGAGCAGGATGTCTCCGGTTTGAAAGAACAATTTGCCTCGACTCCTCTCCCCCTTCCATGTCCTTCCCGTCCCTGGCCCTCCACCCCCCATCTCACACTCAGACAGAATCCCTTCAGCCCGACTAGCTTTACCCCAACCGCAGCGATGGCTCGTAACTGATCCATCATGGGGGGGTTTTTCCCAGGGGGCTCCTGATGACCCCAAAGCCTTCACGAGTCACAGGACTGAACCGTGACTGGTTGTGTTTCAGGCAATCTGGGCCAAAAGGCACCCCTCAAATCAGACCCCCATCGGGTCCCACCCCAAGGCCCCCTGCCCCAGCGCCCTCTCCCATACCGTGCTGGAACTGGAACTGTGGCTGAGCTTATCAAAGCGGAACTTCAGGTTGGACCTCGGAGAGTTCCTGTTCTTCAAGTCTAGAAGCAGCCAGGGGAAAGATAGGGGAGAGAGGGCATTTCAATCAACAAACATTTATTAAGCACCTACTAAGGGCCAGAAAGCCTGGCATCAGGAAGACTCTTCTGCCCCAGTTCAAATCTGGCCACATGGACTTAATAGGCTTGTGACCCTGGGCAAGTCACTGATCCCGTTTACCTCAGTTTCCTAATCTGTAAAATGAGCTGGAGAAGGAAAGGGCAAATCACTCTGCCAAGAAAACCCCAACTGGATTCATGGAGAGTCAGACGTGACTGAAAAGGTGGAACAACGACTCTCTGGGGATATGAAGCAAAAATGAAGCAATTCCTGCCTCAAGGAGCATATGGTCACAGAGAGATAACTACAGGACAGAGTTGTGAAAGGGGAATCCTGAAAGGCTTCTTGTAGGAGGCTGCCCTTGAGCTGAGCCTTTATGGGGGCTTAGTGTTAAGAGACAGAGACAGAGAAACAGATTTGTTACTTTGTCACCATCATCTTTTTTTTAAAATGTGTTTTTGGCTTCTCAGCAAAACACCCATAAACATTCTCACAGAGCCTTCATACTTCTTTTACATTTTTACACACAGGCAGCTAAATGACACGGTGGATAGAACATTGGATGTCAGGCAGTAAGACTTAAATTCGAATTCTACCTCATTCTCTTACTGAGCAAATTACTTAACCTCGATTTGCCTCAGTTTCCCCAACTGTAAAATAGGGACAATAATGGCATCTTCAGTGTTGTGAAGTTTGAGAAAAGTAATATTTGTAAAAACTGCTTAGCAGGGGTACTATAGCATTTAGTAATTTTTCAGTCATGTCTGACTCTTTATGTGACTCCATTTGGGCTTTTTTTTTTTTTTTTTGGCAAAAATATTAGAGTGGTTTGCTGTAATGTCCTTATCTAAAATGTAATATTTTCTGGGAGCAGGTTTCTTGGAGGGTTTCTGGAGGCAGCCTTAATTTCAGTTCAGTATCACCCCAAATTCTTTATTGTTTCCTTCAAAGTTTTATCTCCATGTGGGGGTCGGCTAGTTTTCTGGAGGCTTTCTGTAGTCTTGGTTCCGAGAGCTTAAGCTGCCTTCCCTGGCTTCTGAATCTGCTCGATTGAATCCTGGCTGAGGCTCCAAGAGCTTCTAGTGGGCTTGTCCTTTCTGGCCCTGACAGCTCTTTCTATCTTCCACACTGAGTATACACCAAACATTATATCACTAGGAAACCATTTTTTGTTGTAGGATTAAATCAATGCTAAACTGGATTTAACCATTGTCTCCTCAATTCCACTCAGTACCTTGTTTCAAGTTCTGGCCCATAACATCTCCTTGTAGGATCAGATCAATCATACTGAACCATGCTAAATTAGATAATTATTATCTCTATCAATTGTTGGAATCTTTACAAAGTGTTAAGACGTTGGAGTTGATAGAGACAATAGTTATCTGGTTTGGCATGGTTCAGTGTGATTGATTTGATCTTAGAAAGAGATATTTTGGGCCAGAACTTGAAACAAGGTACTAAGTGGAACTGATAGAACAATGCTTGTGTACATACTTTTAGAGAGCTCATCAGAGCTCTCTACCATACCATAGAGAGCTCTGGAAGAAAGCCAACAAGCCCTGTCTTCGAGGCAAGAGATTCATTGCCATCTTCCAACTTGGTGCTGACTGGAGGCTGAAGAAAGCAGAGGCAGAAGCCAAGGACAAAGCTGCAAGATCTCTTGGAGCCAGGCAGATAGATAGGCCTCAACTAACCGGGCTAATTTGGAAGGAGAAATAAACGTTTGCATTTTTACCAGCTGGCTGCGATTTTGGAGTAATTATTTATTTCAAATGCGACTAAGGCTGCCTCCAAAAAACCTTCACAATCAATTCCACTGACTTAGTACCTTGTAAGAATCCTAACAGTTTTCCATGTCCTTCTCCAGTTCATTTGACAGATGAGGAAACTGAGGCACACAGTTGAAGTGATTTGCCCAGAGTTACACAGTTAGTGAGTATCTGAGGCTGGATTTGAACTCAGGTCCTCCTGATTCCAGATCTGATGCTTTATCTACTGTACCATCTAGCTGCTCAGGTGGGCACTCTATAAATGCTTATTTCCTTTTTCTTTTCCTTCACCTGTGTGTAGCCCATCCACAGCCCATTCAGTGTCGGTCATGGGAGAGCCAATGGACTTTTTGTCCTGGTGCCCATGTCTGGGGCAGGGGAATCAGCCCTCAACTCACAGACTTGGGTCCTTCAAGTAAGTAGCAAGGGAAACTGAGACTATCAGTCACCAGAGAGCTTAGCAGCTTAGATTACTCATCTCTCTGAATGTTTCTGAGTCTTGGTCGACTCCCAGCATGTCTTAGCATGACTAAGACATTTTCTGACCCTTGTCAGGTATAATACTGAGCAGAAAATGCATCTGTCTTGAGAACATCAGTCTTCAGTGGGAAAAGGTTCAGTAAAACTCAAAAAAGTGACCAATTCAGGAAGTAAAATCATCATGTGACCCAGGACCTTCTCAGGTCAGTTGCCTCAGCCAAAAATTCCCCTGATGAGCAGAGCACCCAACCCTCATCCCTTGTCTCCTTCAACTGATTCATCCCATACTACTGTCTCTTGGTCCCTAATTTTTCCTAGCTAGACCAAGTGTCTTTCTGGCATCTCTCACAAATAGGATCTACTCCCTCACTGGGCACATGTTCAACCCTGAACAAATGTTTGCTGTGAGAGGCGGCTCTCCAACTCACTGGAATGGATGGATACGAAGGACGGATGCTCCCCTACCGGACGTGTTGCATGGATTCATATGCAATGGTCCATGGGCTGGACTCAAAGGCCTCCGAGGTGTCTTTTAGCTCTATTATCCCGGCCATTACCATGTTATAGCTATGATTTCTTGCCAAGCCTCTAATAAGGGATGATTAAAGAGCCTGAGAAATACTCTGTAGAGGAAGTATGCTGTGGGGTATGTTTACTGAACCACGGTACAGAAAGCCCCATCGAGGGCAGAGCCTATTTTGCTGTTTTTGTCTGTATCCTCCATGCCTTGCAAGCAGTTGGGACTTAGCAAATGCTTGCTGAATTAAAGCAAATTAAGCTTTTTTGCTGTTGGTCCCTAGGATGATGTAAGCTCTTTGTATTCAATGACACCATCCCCTGGCCCGCCAATCAAGTCATCTGCTTTCACTGTTTCCCTAGTAACAGGATGCCTGCCCTGAGCTCTCCCCATCCTTCCTCCTTCTTTGTGATAGGATGCTCACATCGAGGAGGGTTAGGTGGGGCTGGGGATGCCATCTGTGGCAGGGAGACAGCACAAAAACCAAGGATGCACGTGGGAATCCGAGCTACCACCTCAACCACCCTGTTCCTGTGGTCTAACCAACCAAACTGGGAGGCCCTGTTGATGGACAACCACAAAGTGCAGGGCCGAAGGAGGAGCTGGAGCTGCTTGCTTGCATGCTCCCACACCTGAAATCTCGGGTGCTCATGGGATGTCACAGCTGGAAGAGGAAGGCGACATGGGAGATCTTGACTGATGCTACTGTTTAAGGTCATGGGATCACAGATCTATGAGATGGACGCTTCTCGGAGCCCTGAGATGAAGCCTGTCTTTATTTTTTGTTTGTTTTTGCATCATCTCTTCCCATTTCTCCTGGGCTCAATCCCACTGCTGATGGGTACGGGAGCTTTGTCCTGCTCCTTGTGTGACCGGGGGAGTTTGCCCCTCCTTAGGTGGCTCGATTTTGTTGCCAGCCTTAAACACCCGACTGGCACGAGCCCTATCCCAGCTCAGACCTCAAGCTCCCAGCAGCCTCAGGCTGCCTCATATCACACTTGATAGACCAGAGATCTCATTTTACAGAAAAGGAAACTGAGTTCCAGGGAAATGAAGCAATTTTGCCCTGCATCCTCTGGTAGGATTTAGGGAGGGAAGGGACCCATTCACGCTCCCTCGTCTGCTTTTACAGGCACAGAGAAGTTAATTGACTCAGCCAAGGTGGTGACTGTTGAGTCACGCCCAACTTTTCCTGACCCCACTTGGGTTTTGTGGGCAGAGACACTGGAGTAGTTTGGCCTTTTGGTCTCAGCCCGTTTTACAGATGAAGAAACTGAGGTAGACAGGGTGAAGTGACTTGCCCAGATCACACAGTTAGTAAGGGTCTGAGGCCAGAACTGAATTCAGATCTATGTGACTCGAGGTCCAACACTCGGCATGAGGGCACCACTTAGCTGCCAAGCAAAGCCAAGTCCCCACTGCACCACCCTACCTCTGCTCGATTCATCTGGGCCCTTCCTCTTCCCTTGAGCCTCCCTCTGTCCCTGAGCTCCATGAGGAGTGTCCGTCCAGGTAACAGTGGAGGCTTTAGGGAAGCTGCACCCCACAGCCAGCCAGAGGCTTCACAGAGTCCCACAGCCTCAGAACTGGGGCTCAAACCCAAGCCTCTTTCAGACAAGAGCAATGACCTCAGTCCCAGGGAAGGGGCTCCCTCCACAGGCTGCCCAGAGCCCCCGTCCTGGACATCACTAACCTGTCGGACTCCGGCTCATGATAACTGGGGTCGCTGCTGCTACTAGGCTGGGGCTCTCGCTGTTCAGGGACGGGCTGTAGACAAAGACTTCCTGCTTGAAGGGCGAAGCTGTGGAGGGCTGGCTGCTCTGAGGGAGGGAGATGGGGTAAGAGGACTGATGGCTCCAAGGTTTTCTCTGTTTTACCCCCAAGCCCTGGAATAGCCCTCCTCCTCCATCCTCCCTTCCCCCCATCCCACACATGATCCTGATGCAGATTCCCATCCCGATGGACCTGGAGACATGATGCTCCTTCTGGCCTGCTTTGGCCAAGCTCCTCCCCAGCCACCAACAAAACAGAGGCAGATCCCAGGGGGGCAGAACCCCAGACTCATAGTAACAACAGGGGATAGGGCAGTAACTCCCAGGTAAGGAAATTCTGGCCAGCCCTGTGTGTACACTTTACAGTCTTATACAGGGGACCAAGAATTAAAGTGTGCTTGTGGTCTCTTCCTATCAAATGGGAGCTTCCTGAGAGCCAGGATTGTTTCATTCTTTGTACTTGTGCCCTTAGCACTTAGCCCACTGCCCTGCACACAATAGGAGCTTAATAAATGCTTGTGGATTGATTTTACTTCAAGCCCACCATTCCAGCCATCAAAACTGATGATTTTTTACCCTTAGCAGAGGTCATAGAATCACAGATTTCAGGTTTCAGGGGATCACTCAGTCTCATCCCTTTTTTTTTGTAAATGAGGAAACAAAGTGGAAGAGTCCAATGTCCTACTGATGGTGGAGGTGAGATCTGAACTCAGATCCTCCCACTCCAAACCATAAGCCTTCTCACTGAACTAGAAAAAGCAGTTGAATCCCTTTTCTGCCTCAACAGGAAAAATTTTAGGTAGGCCTCTGTTAATTGGTTAGCATGAAAACAAAAGAATAATGGATTCAGACTCAGATGTCCTGGATTTAAATCTTGCTTCTGACATTTACAAACTGTGTGACCCTCGAGAAGCCACTAAATTTCTCTGAGCCTCAGTTTTCACATCTATAAAATGAGGCCGTCCTTTGTTATCCAATCATTTTTAGGGGTGTCCAGCTCCATTATAACCCCATTTGGAGTTTTCTTGGCAGAAATACTGGAGTGGTTAGCCATTTCCTTCTCCAGCTCATTTTACAGATAAGAAAACTGAGGCAAATAGGGTAAAGCGACTCATCCAGGATCACACAGCCAGAGGCAGAATTTGAACTCAGGAACATGATGTCTTCTTGACTGGGGACCTCGAGCCCCTCCCAAGGCTTAAGCCAAGGGCCCCTTCCTTTAAGGCACCTCTCCTGATTCTTCTAATTGTGGGGGCCCCGGGTCACCATCACCGTGTTCTGCAGGGCTATGTCAGCTCTGCTTACTCAGCTTAACATGCTCTATCCCCCTAACGGAATACAAGCTCCTTGTAGGCAGGGGCTTTTGTCATATAGCACAGAGTAGGTGCCTATTGAATAAATATCCTTCTATTTAGAATGTAAGCCCCTCGAGGGTGGGGAAGGTCTCACTTTTGTGTTTGTATGCTCAGCTCCCACAATGCCTGGAACACAGTAGGCGTTTAATAAATGCTTATTGATTTTTGTCTCCCTAACTAGAATGTGAGATCATTGCGGGCGGGGCCTTTGCCCTCGCAGCCTGCGGATGGACTGGCGGGTGAGGGCCGACGTTTGGAAGGGGTCGCGGGGAGGGTGGGAGGGGAAGGGGAGCCTTCCTAAGTCCCCGCCGCGGGGGCCGGGCCTCCGGGCAGTGGTCCCGCCTACCACAATGTCATATTCCTCCATGGCCTCACTCTCCCCGGCCGTGCTGCTGAAGCTGCTGGTGCTGGACGAGGAGCGGGAGATGCTGGAGCGCCCGTTTTCCTTCAGCTTGACGAAAGGCCTGGGGGCGGAGGGGAGGGGGCGCTCAGAGCCGCGCCGGGCACAGAGCCCCACGGGCAGCTCCAGCGGGGAGCGGCCCCCGCCCATCTCCCCCTCCCCCCGCCCGCCCCTCCCTCTTACTTCTCTTTGTTGGGGCAAATTTCTGGGGAGCTGGGGTTGGACGAGGTTTCCGATTTCCCTTCCTGAGAGGAATGGCCGCCGTCGGGAGTCTTGGGGGTGCCCGAGATGCTGTCGCTGAGGAGAGAGGAAGGAGGGAACCCGTGGTGACCGCAGGAGCCGCCGCATCTCCCCCGGGGGAGATGGAGGCTCTCAAGGGCCGCCCCGCGCTTTGTCTCGTATTCTCGCACGCACGATCACAAACCCATTTTACAGGAGGGGAAACAGAGGCAGGGAAAGCAGCCCGTTTGAGGTCACAGCTAAAAGTGAGAGAATTCCGAGGGCGAGATTTGCATTCAGGGCTTCCTGCCTCCGAGTCACTTAGCTCCTAAGTCAAGGCCAGCGATTCATAAACCACCAGCCGGGACTTGCGACTCGCCGTCTGCTGCTGTATTTTTAGAAGGAAACAAGGATTTTGTCCTAATTTTTTACACGTAGATTAACCTGATCTATCCCCACAGCCAAAGAATGCCTGAGCTTGGGCTGGGGGAGGGGCCGGAGACCATGCAGGGGCATGGCTTGGACATGGGACATGGACAGGGAGCTCTTAGCCATTTCACTGTCCGTGGCGGGGGCTCTTAACCAGGGATCCGCGAACCTGCCTGTTTTATATTTTGTGTGTTTTGTATTTTGTGTGTTCTATATTTTGATAGATTTTAAGAATATGTTTATATTTTGGTTCCCTCTGTAATTGTATTTATCTCACTTTATGCACTAGAAAACATTTTTCTGAGAAAGGGCACCTAAGCGGTATCGGCTCCCCAGGGGCCGGGGATGCCGAAACGCTCCTTGATCTTTGGGGAGGCCCTAAGGGACCCACGCAGGGAACCCGGGACTTGTCCAGGGTCACAGCAAACCGCGGAAGCTGCTTTTGAACTCGGGTTCTGAGTCCGCAGCCGATGCCATTATTCCCACCATAGCTCGCTCCCAGCAGCCTCCGCCCAGAGCAAGAACCCTCGGCAGGAGCTGTCTCCCTCCCTCTCCTTCCCCGCCTCCGCCGGGCCCGGCACTTTGGGGGGCAGGAGGAGGGCCCGGATGAGCCCCGGGACTCACCAGCGCGTCCGGCTGTCAGCCTGGCCCTCGGAGCCGGTGTGCAGGCGGGGGAACAGCCCCGACCTGCGCTTGATGGGACTCCGCGATTGGTTCTTGGCTGTGGCGGCCGTCACTGGAGGCTGCGGAGAAATCCCAAAGGGAGAGCCTGACGGGCCAGTGGCTTCTGGGGGGAGGGTCGGGGCAGGAGCTGCCCTCCGGTCTCCCCTAGCCAAAGGCTCTTCCTCCCCTTCCTTCTATCCCTCCCTCCCTCTAGCTCTGTGTCTCTGTCTCTCTCCGCCTCTTTCTCTGTTTCTCTGTCTCTGTGTCTCTTGTCTCTCCCCCCTTTCTTTCTCTCTGTCTCTCCCCCTTTCCCTCTGTCTCCCCCCTTCTTTCTTTCTCTCCCCCCCTTTCTCTGTTTCTCTGCCTCCCCGCCCCCCCGCCCCACACTCACCGAGAACGTGGTTTTGGTCACTTCCACGCTGTTGTGCGTGATCCCCCCGCTGAGGCTGCCTGGGATGCCCCCGCTCTGGTGCTTCTTCTGGCCCCCCACCATGGTCTCCATGGAGTGGCTGCGCACGCGGATGGCCCTCTGCAGGGAAGAGCACGGGGACCACTCTAGGACACCCTTGGATTCTAGCGCAGCTGCCCGGCCCCTGTGCGCCAGCCCCGACCCTCCCTCGCACCCTGTACGGGGCCCTGGAGCACACACACTCCCGGGTGACTGAGCCAAGGCCCGACGTCTGCCGGTGGGAACCTTGTCTGGGTCCCCCGCACGCCCGGGGAGCTTTAGCAACTCTCTTGTCTATCGATTGCGTGAGCAGGACGCCCCACTGAGCCTCCCGGCCGTGGGACCCGTGTCCTACAGCAGGCTCTTGCCTTTCTGGACCTGACTCTGCTTTGAGAACCAAGACCTGGGGCTGGCGGGGACCCCAGAGACCGCGGCTCTGACCCCCCCCCTCTTACAGGTGGGAAAACGGCGGGCCCGCCGTGTCCCATATCTCAGAGGCCCCCGCAGAAGAGCCAGGTTCCGAGCTCGGGTCCTCAGACCCAATCTCCTTTCCACCGCATCCGTGTGCCCCTGGGACTTGTTTCCCACTGTTCCCAAACTGCCCTTCCTGTTAAACCTGGGTCCACCTCCTGGACGCACATTACTCATGTTATAAATCTCTCTGCTTTCCCCGGCAGGACCAGACTCTTTCTGTCACTGGATCCTCAGCAGAGTGCCTGGCAAATAGTTGGCACTTAATAAGTGCATGCTGAGGCTCTTTTTGTAATGGCAGGAAACTGGAAGCTGAGTGGAAGCCCACCGCTTGGGGAACCGCTGAACAAGTTATGGTGTGTGAATGTTATGGAATATTATTGTTCTGTAAGAAACGATCAGCAAGAGGATTTCTGAGGGACCTGGAGAGACTTACAGGAACTGATGCTGAGGGAAGTGAGAAACAAGAACATTGTACACAGTAACAACACCATGAGATGATCAACTGTGATGGACCTGGCTCTTTTCAACAACGAGGGGATTCAGGCCAATTCCAATAGACTTGGGATGGAAGGAGCCGTCTGTCCCCAGAGAGAGAATTACAGACAATGAAGGTCAAAGCAGAGCATTTTCACCTTTCTTTGTTGTTCGTTCGATTGCTTTTTTTCCCTTTGTCTCTTGATTTTTTCCTTTTTGGCCTATTTTTTGTGCACAACATGACAAATGTGGAAAGATGTTTAAAAGGATTGTGCATGTTTAATTTATGTCAGATTGCTCGCTGTCTTGGGGAGGGGGCAATTAAGGGAGGGAGGGAGACAAATCTGGAACACAAAGTTTTGCAAAAATGAATGTTGAAAACTCTCAACATGCATTTCAAACAATAAAATACTATTAAAAATAAGTGCTACCAGAGAAGATTGGGTTTGTTTTGAGTCTATTAGTAAAGAGTGGGCTTTCCTTCACAAGCCTATGAAAAGTAATGCAGGGGACAGTGTACTGGACCTGGAATCATCAAGATTCCAGCTTAAATCCAGTCCCAGGTATTTACCGACAGCATAATTCTGGGCAAATCACTTAACTGCATTCTGCTTCAGTTTTGTCATTGTAACAGGGGATGATAAAAGCTCTTATTCTAGAGTTTTGTGAGGATAAAATTAGGTATTTGCCAAGGATAAAATTAGGTATTTGCAAAGCTATTA
Organism: Sarcophilus harrisii; assembly: GCF_902635505.1. Classification (NCBI taxonomy): domain Eukaryota; kingdom Metazoa; phylum Chordata; class Mammalia; order Dasyuromorphia; family Dasyuridae; genus Sarcophilus; species Sarcophilus harrisii. The sequence goes on along the minus strand of NC_045429.1, from coordinate 440,009,402 downwards.
CAAATATTAAAGTGATAAATAAATATGATTATTAAAAAGTTCCATCCAAAAAAATTGTGGAGTCCCAAGCCCTGTGTTCAAGTGCTGGTTCTGCAGCTTCCCACCTGGGAAGTCTGGGTAAATCATTCCCTTTTCTGGGCTCCGGTTTCTTATCTGTAAAATGATGATCCCTAAGGTTTCTCCTTGCTCTAAATGTCCAATCCTGTTGCAGCTAAAGGACGTTAGTCACTGTTAATGAGGACAGGTTAAAAAAAAAAAAAGCAGAGGAGAGAAGCGCTGGGGGGCAATGTGAGAACTGGCTCCAAATATCCAAAGGGCTCTTTGCGGAAAGAGAAATGTTTTATTTGTGTCCGGAGAACCGAGGAGAATTTCTAGCCAAGAAAGTGACAAAGTGACACAGGGGAAAGACAGACTCAAAACTAGAGGCCCTGAGATCCACTTCCCAGCTTAGGATTTAGAACAATTCATTTAATCTCTTTGAGCCTCAGTTTCTTTATCTGTAAAATGGAGATAATAAGAGCTTCCATATCCCAGGCTTGTTATGAGAATTCAATAAGATGACTCATTTGGGTCCTCTGTGTACCTTCAAGTGCTAAATAAAAGCTAGCTATTGTTATTACTGCCTTGTTCACATTTATACAAGTAGGTACACTTATATGCAGAGATATAGAGAAACCTGTGTGAACTAGCCTCAGTTTCCCCATCTGTCAAATAGCCTCTGAGGGAGCTTCCAGTACTAGAACTAGGTTCCCACAGACAAACACATGTAGTTATGGCGGCCACCGGATCTCTCATTGTTGCATCGAGGGGGTCTCACCAGCTCACCATTAGGTGAGCTAACCATCGCCATGTACCCCATCGATGGCATTGGGCCGCTAATGGCCCTGAATGCCAGAACAGAAGGGGTTCACTGTTGATTTTGGACCCAAAGGATCTTCTCGACCAGGAGCCTGAAACACTCCGCCTTCTTTAAGGTCTTTCAGGGTTTGGAAAGGCTCTCTTCCTAGAAAGCCATCACGGAGCAGGCTCCCGCCTCGTGTTCTAGCTTCAACCAACTGAGCGGATTAATGGAGGGGGTCGGGTCACTCATAGAGCCCCCACCCTCCGCAGCCTGGCTTCCCCAGTCCCCTCCCCTGGCCATGTATCCTCCTCCCGGGTACCATGCTGGAGCTTCACATCAGAGAGCCGCATCCCCCACAGAATCGGGTCTCCTAGCAACAGTCGCCCGAAATCTCATTAAAGCGGCCGTGTCCCATTGGCTGCCTCGCTGAGAGATGACAAAAGCCACATACTCGGCAAGAGTGAGAAGGGCTGTGGGGGGAGGGGAGGGGAGGGAGCTGGGGCCCAGATGCTGCATCCATGGTGACTTCCTTTGGATGCTGAAGCCCTAAGCCGCATCACACAAAAGTCCGTTAAAAAAAAAAAAAAAAACCCTCAGAACCACAGATTCACAGCTGGGAGGGACCTTCTAGCTCACTTCATCCAGCCCTTTCATTTTACAGGTGAGGAAACTGAGGCACAAAGGTGTCAAATCACAAAAGCAGTCAGTGGCAGAAAAAAAAATTCACTATTCAAATGACAAATTCTGTGTCCTAGCCAGATGGGCTCGCTTCTTGTTTCTTGTCCAAGCCTTCCAGCTGCCCCTTCCACATTTTCTATCCCCACCCTCCCTTCTCATTTCTGCCTCTTCACAACCTGAGCCCCTTCACGAGCTCAAGGGCCTCCACCTAGATGAGGTCTTTCAGGATCCCTCCAGATCCCCCAATTACTTTGCACTTACTGCACACATATTTGTATTTCCATATATATTTAATACATGCTGATGTATAAATATATATTTATAACATACACTCTGGGGGCAGCTAGGGGGCACAGTGGGTAGAGCACCAGCCCTGAAGATAGGGAGGACCCGAGTTCAAATCTAAACTCAGACACTTAACACTTCCTGTGTGACCCTGGGCAAATCCCTTACCCCCCAGTTGCCTCAGAAAAATAAAAATTATATATATATATATATACTCTGCATATTTGTATGTATTTGTGTTGTCTTGTCTTCCCTGCTAGAATGCAAGTTCCTTGAAGTCAAAACGGTTCTTTTTTTTTTAATCTTGCCTACCCCGGCCCAGTGTCTGGCACACTGCGAGGCATCCGTGATGTCCTCTTTGTGGGGAATTCCTGGTGACGCATCCGCCTTGCAGTTGATAGTTTGAGAAATCTGCCTGGAGCTCCAAGGGACAAAGCCCCTTGCTCAGAGTCAGAGTCGGAACTCAAACTCAGCTCCAAGGCTGCTTCTCTCCCTGGATGCCATGGCTGCCTTGATACTTAATCAACAACTGTTCACTAGTAATGTGATTCTGCCCGAGTTTTTTCTACTCTTAATTGGATATTTCTGTACAGTATCGACAGCCCAGGCTCTCGTAGGGAGAACTAGTCAGAAGAGAAACTGAGGCTGATGGCCAGAAAAAAAGGAAGAAAGGAAAGAAAGGAGAAAAGGGATAGAGAGACTAGGAGACAGACTCCTGATTCTTCCTTCTCATTGCTGGCCCAGGCTTCTTTCATCGGGATGTCTGGAGTCCCTCCACAAAAGTATAAAGTCCCAGCCTGCTTGCTAGTACTGCAGTGGGTCACCCCTGAGGCACAGAGGTTCCTGTTGTTTTGGAAGAGACCAAGGCCCATGCGCTGGGGAGCCAGCGACGAGGGGTGCCTGGTGACTTTTTCTGTACATGTTGTAATTTGGGGAGCAAACCCACAGTTTTGGCCTCCTTGGCCCTGAGAATTCAACCCACTGAGCAAGTCCACACCCTGTTCTAGTCTCCCAAGTGCAAGGATGTAGAGGCGGTTCTTCTTGCCAAGGTCAAGCTCCCTGCCTCTCTCCTCTGGGAGCTGATCCCTGCGATCACCTTTATCTCTTTCACCTTCAATTCCTCCTTCTCGGTGGGCTCCTTCCCTTTTAGAATGTAACTAGATCTTCTAGACTATAACTAGATCTCCTTCATCCCCTTCCCTTCTTCTAGAAATATAAGTAAATCTCCTTCATTCTTATTTTTTTTTTACATGGCCACATCCTCCCAAAGCTCTTCTCCCTTTTATAGATAAATCTTTAACCTCCTCCAGACCTTTCTACCCACATTATCTCCACTTCCTCTCCTCCCTTCTCATTTTTCAGCCCTTTGCCATCGTGTTCCGACATCAGCCAACTGAAACTACCTTCCCCAAAGGTGCCACTTCTCCCAATGGGCTTGTCTCATCCTTCCAGGCCTCCGTGCAGCCCTGGATCCTGGGGAGCACCTTTTCCTGGGTATTCTCTCCTTCCTGGGTTATGTAGATGCTGTTTATTTCTGGTTCCTCCATTGCCCTCTCCCCTCCTCCAGGCCCCTTACTGGATCATCAGCCACATCTTGCTCCCTAACTCTGGATGTCTGTTTGGGGCCCTCTCCTCTCTTTCTCTCTCTCTCTCACCCATCCCCTCTCTCTCCTTCTCTCTCCCTTCTTCCCTGTCTTTCCCTTCCCACCTCTTCCTCTCCATCTCTGTCCTATATCTCAGTAAGCTCAATTCCCATGGATTCAGTTATCTCTGGGAAGAGGAATAAATAAAAAAGCATTTATTTCATATCTGACCCTCAGATCTTTACACTCAGCCTTGGTCTCTCCTAGTGACCTCCAGTCCCCCCTCACCAACTGTGTGGCAGGGGTCCTCAAACTTTTTAAAAAGGGGGCCAGTTCACTCTCCCTCAGACTGTTGGAGGGCCAGACTAGAATAAAAACAAAAACTTTGTTTTGTGGGCTTTAAAAAAGAAACTTCATAGCCCTGGGGGAGGGGGATTCTCGTCCTCAGCTGCCACATCTGGCCCACGGGCTGTAGTTTGAGGATCCCTGGTCTGGCCATTTGGATGCCAGAGTTCAGAAGTGCAAAACAGAATTCCTTGCCTTTCCTCCCAAATTCCCCCCTACTTTTCCCAGCTGTCACAGGGGCCCCTCCTGCTTTGTCACTCAGGTTCCCTACTCCAAAGACCTTGTTTGGTCAGTCTCTTCCACAGCACCTCCCCCCCGCCCAGAGCCAATGGTTGCCAAATTAGATTCTAACCCCAAATTTCTCATATCCATTTCTCTCTCCCCTCACTCTCCCTCAGCCTCGTTCAGGCCCTTGTTACCTCTCACCTGCACAATGACAACCACCCTAATTAAAGTGGCAGCAGTTAAAGGCCATGTCACTCCTGCTTACCAAACCCCACTCTCTACAGGACAGAGCACACATTTTTCTGTCGGACATTTAAAGATTTCCCAAGCGTGGACCTTCCTCTTTACATATCGACCTCCTCCACAAACATTCCAGTCTGTCCTCCACGTAGCTCCTCGTACTCGGCTTTTCTCTCCTTTCTCACCTCTGTGGCTTTCTTTATACAAGCTGTGCCCCGCCTAGAACGCAGTTCTGACTATCAGAATCTTGCACTTTCCTCAAAATTCAGCTAAAGCTCCCCTTTCTCCAGGACACTTTCCCCAATGGTACTTTTACATTTACTTTATATCTTTCTCTTGACTTCTAGTTTTACACATTGTTTCCCCTGATGGAACATAATCACCCTGAGGGCAGGGACTGTTGTATCCCCAGTGCCCAGACTCTGCACTTATTGTGATTTTTTTTTTTTTTTTTTTTTTTTTGCTGAGGCAATCGGGGTTAAGTGACCTGTCCAGGGTCACATAGCCAGGAAGTGTTAAATGTCTGAGGCTGGATTTGAACTATGCTCTCCTGACTTCAGGGATGGGGCCCCATCCACTGCACCATGTAGCTGTCCCCTCTGTAATTGTTGCTGTTATTGTTTGTGCTCCGTTCTGGAAGAGGATCGTGACATCAGGGAGGTGACGACATGACAGGAAAGAGAACTGGATTTAAGTTAGGGAGGGCTGCCTCATTTCCCCCTCCAGAGCCTTCTGGGTCCAGGGGCCAAATATAAATCAGAACCACTGGAGATGGCCCTGGATACAACGGGAGCCTTTGGCCTTTTAAAGCTAAAGTCTTCACAGGTCTCAGTTTGACTAAGGCGATACCCAATCAGTGATTAAGGCTAAGTAGAAATCCAGGCAAAAAATGGTCTCTTTCATCTAGTAAAAAAACCAAAAAACTAACTAACTAAATCCAGAAGGGGAAGATCCTATGGGCGCACCCCAGTCAAACTCAGCCATCAGGGCTTTGTCACCTCCCATTTCCACAGAGGTGGAGTGGAAGGAGAGGAAGAAGGAGAGTCTGGCTGCCTCAGCCATGTTGTGCCCTTGTTTTGTGAAACCATCGGGAAATCTCTGAGGACCGAGGCTGGCTCTACTTTCAGCCAGCAGGTGTCAGGTTTAGACCAGTGGAACAGCCGCAGCTTCCAGGAGATCCGGGAGTAACTTCTCTCGAATGAATGCATGAGTGAATGGATCCTGGATAATGTGGGCGTTCATCCCAGCCCTGCCACCAACTCTCTGTGTGGCCTTGGCCAAGCCCCTTTCCCTCCCCATAACTCTGAAATGATGAGAATTATTCTAGATGACCCATTTCCAAGTTCTTCCTCCCCCAATTCGCAGAGTGACTCCATTCATCCTTGGACAAAGTCACTCTTCCCGTCTGGGTCTCAGTTTCAAGGTCCAATCAATCACGAGGCACAATTCATGGGCTGCCCTCCTTGAACAAGGAAGGTGGGAAGATGGCCTCAAGATGCTCTGGGAATCTCCCTCTGCTTCTATTTCTCTCTTTCCTAGATTTCCAGACCATTTCTCCTCCAAACTATTTCACTCATTTCTCCGTCTCAGTCTGGGTCTTGAACCAGTCCGCCATTTTCTTCCCTGTTTCTCTTCTTCCCTGATCTCTCCATTACTCAGCCTTTCACTCAGCCAATAACTTTCCATCAGCACTTAAGCAGACCCCTGAGGGCTTTCCGACCAACCTTAGTGATGTGTTGTTCACCCTTCCATAGGCCTGTCTTGGGATGATTTGGGGTCATATGTCCTGACTGGGGACCAAAGAAACAACACTCTCTGTTAACCAAGAGTCTATTGGATGGGAGAATTTTCCCTCTGGTTGGCATAGGCTGGTATGTTATCCAAGGAGGAACCAACAGAAAGAGATAAGGATACAATCCCACTGGCTCTAGATGAACCCCCCAAGTTGGTCTTTCCAGAAACCTTCCCGAACAGAGAGAGAGCCAGCCCCCAGAATGATCTCTGCTGTCAGAATTTAAGCTCCTTGGAGGACATTTCTTTGTAACCCCAGTACTTAACAATACCTAGAACATGGGAACTACTTAATAAATACTTGTTTAATGACTGACAAAGCAACCTCTGGTCTTGCTGACTCCCCTCCCCAGCCTCTCCTCCACAGGTTAAATATGGATTCCTGCCAGAGCTCTGAGCTAGGAGGAGAAAGGGAACAGGGAACCACCATCCTCCTGGTCACTTAGGCCGGCCTTTTTCCTGTCCCATCAGTTGTCAGGTGCTCTCCTTTCCGCCTGAACGGCATCTCCAGCATCCATCCCCTCCCGTCTGCCTCCATGGCCACCTGAGCAAGGGCTGGGCTATATTTTTAGCTTTCTATCTCTGGTGTCTAGTGTATTGTGCCACATACACAGACCGTACTGGCTAGAGTCCTACTGGATTTTCGTTCGGACAGTCAAGAGGTTCAATAAGGGGCAGCGAATCAGACTTGGGAGGTATTCTGCTCCAACCACTTCCCACCACTTCCCTCCAGGCTCCATAGTAACACACCAGCTGCCTCGCTGACCAGACTAAGTCTGGCCGTGATCCAAGACTGGGTTTGGAGAAAACTGACCATCCTCACTTGTTGGTATAGAGGCTACCCATGTTGGGATCTTGTGAAGTCTGCATCATAGTCTGGCTATAAAAGGCATTTGTGCCCACTGTGGCACACTCACTCGGGTTTTTGGTCATTCCCCTTCGTCCCCTTGTCCCCTGGAAAGCCCCTTTCTCCTGTTCCTTTACCTTGAAAGACTCCAGGAATCCCCCGTGGCCTCCGTTCTCAAACTTGTCCTCCTCGGGCCCCAGCCCCAGCATGGCCTGAGTGTGGGTGTGGAGTTCATCGTGGAGATTGTCCAGCAGGGCTGCCCGGGTCCGATCCTGAAAGAGCAAAGTGGGGAGAGCTGTCTCAGGAGGATCTGATTTTCCATCTCTCCCGGGGGCTGTGTTGTCAGAAACCATCACAGCGGACCAGAGCCCAAGCAGGAATCACAGTTGGCTGGATGAGTGGTCACCTGGCTTACTGCTTACGGGTCCCCAATGAGGGGGAGCCCTCATCACCCTTCTTTCCCTTCCTCTGTGACTTTTCTCTATGCCCCTTTGGGGTCGTACAGAATAAGGCTGATCCCTCTTCCCCACTCAGGGCAACCCTAGGCTCAACAACAAGTACCGGCCTTCTCTTCTCCACTTCTCTTGCCTTTCATTCTCATTAAAAGAACAATAATGAGTTATATATACCCAGGGTTCTCACGGTCCTCTCTCATGGAACCCCAGAAATGGAAGGCCATGTAGCCTGACTTAGACCTGGACAGAATCCCCCTCACCTCCTGACAGGAGAGTTTGGACAAGGGCTCATCCAGGCTTTACTGACCTGCAGGGAGCAGAAGCCAACTGCCTCCGGGGGCAGGTCATTCTATTACTTTGGAACACTTTTAATTGTTAGTAAAAGCCGCCATTTATATAAAACTTTAAGGTTCACAGAGTACTTTATATACATTAGCTCAAACCACCTTACTGAAGTAGATACCACTTATTAATCTCATTTTACAGATGAGGAAACTGAGGCTGAGAGAGATCAGCTATTCTAGAGTTCCATTGCTCAGTCACTCTGTGACCCTCTTTGGAGTTTTCTTGGCAAAGATATCAGTCAGGGTGGTTGGCCATTGCATTCTCCAGCTCATTTTACAGATGAGGAAATCAAGGGAAACAGGTTGAAGTGATTTGCCCAGAGTCAGACAATCAGTAAGTGTCTGAGGCTGGATTTGAACTCAGTTCTTCCAAATTCCATGTGTAGCATTCAACCTACCATGTCATCATTTCCCCCATGTCAGGAAATTTAACTTTACCAGGGTCTAAATCCACTTCTTTGCAAGTTTTATTTATAGTTCCTAATTCTGCCCTCCGCCACCAAGGGGAATGAGTCAGTCCCTCTTGTGAGGCTTGCAAACAGCGCTCAAGTTCCCCTTGAGCCTCGAGCCACATGCCGGGGATGCAGCCTTTTCCCTATGAGGTGGGAGGGGACCACTCTGCGGGCCCAGCAGCCGTAGTTCAGGGTCCCGGGAATAACTGAGCACAGAGGCTGCTGCAGACAAAAGCTGAGCCTGATAAGTCAGGGAGGGAAAAAGAGAAGGGAAATCTAAAGCTCGGCTCGGGCCAGGATTTCCGGGAGCATGATGGGGTGTCGAGGGGTCAAAAGCTGAGGGAAGAGGAAGGGACAGAAGTTCCTCCAGCAAACCCACTTCTGTGATAGAGCCCTGACGGCAGGAAGCAAGCCCAGGACTCTAAATTGTCCTAGAGGGTGAACATCATGGGCCCCGGGGAGGGTTGGACAGAGGGATGGGGAGAGACTAGGACTAAGGACAGCTACTCATGTACTGAAGGAGAGGGACTGGATCCAGGCAGCTGGGGGGAGCCATCGTGCACAGACAAATCTAGCCTACATGATCCAAGGCAAGTCACTTTCCCCGGATTGCCTCAGTTTCCTCATCTGTAAAACGAGTTGGAGCAAGAAATAGCAGACACTGCAGTGCCTTTGTCATGAAAACCCCCAATGGGGTCGTGGAGAGGGAGACACGGGACATCACTGTGATTTTATTGGTGTGTCTAACTTCTGGGGGAGGAAACCCCCTTCAGGGCAGGTTAGCCACTTCTCAGCCATTTTCCAAGAACTTCCTGAGGTCTGGAGAGACCTGCCCAGGGTCACAGGATCAGAACGCATCCCAAGCAGGACTAGGGATGCCTCATTAACTGCTAGGCTGGCTCCCTGGTCTCCCAGTCTTCCCATCACTGAGATGGCACTGTGTCATATACCTAGCAAGCCCCACAGCAGGCCCTTGGGGTAGATATGTGCATTATCATGCTATTTAATAATAATAAAATTATTTAATAATTATAATAATAAAGCTCGGAGTGGGTCAGCGCTGGCCTGGGCTCCCGCAGCTGGTAGATGTCCGGGAGACCTGACCCCGAGCTGGCCGTGCTCTCCTGGGCCATTTGGAGTCCCAGGCTAAGTGTGGCTCTCACCTCCAGCTTTGCGAACTTGTCTGACTTGCAGCAGGCGTTCTCAGCGTTGGTGAGTTTGGTGAGCAGAAATTCCCGGAACTCAGGGCTCTGTGAGAGAAGGAAGGAGTCAGACCCAGGCGACACCTGCCTGAGGATTCGTTAGGGGACTTGCTCCTGGGGACACTGTTCAAGATAACCAAGCAGCCATGGTCTTGTGGAGCTGCCCCCCGCCCACCCTTGGGCCCAAGAAGAATCCCCACGGTTCCATTTTCTAGGCAGGGCGGGGCTGCTGGTGGCCGTGAGAGGGATGTCCGTTTAGGATCTCTTCCCTTTTGGGAACACTCTGGGACTAAACTCTCTCTGCCGAACCATCTCTGTCCTCACTGCTGGTTTTTGGAGAACTGTCTAGAGGAAAGGTATTATCCTGCAAAAGTCCTAAGCTGAAACCGGGTTAAACTGTAATTGGGAAACATTTAACAAAATAAATGGAAATATAATACAACAGTGATGACGTGGATTTGTCTAAGTCAATGTGGCCCACGGGGAACCACTTCTATTTGAGTCTGACAGTTCGGGTCCACAGAATTCTAGCGGCTAAATGACGGCCAGGGTCACTCGGCCACTACGTGTCAGAATCAGGACTAGAAAGCAGGATTTTAAGGCCCACTCTCCATTCACTATACCAGGTCAGTTCTGGAGCTAGAACTTGGGAAAATGAGGATTATCTCCTAGATCACGCAGGTAAGCAGTGAACCTGGGGGACCCGCTCAAAACTTGCCTTTGACACATACTGACTTGGCCCCTAAAGTTCTTTATGCCAGTGGCGTCAAACTCAAGTAGAAGTGGATGCCCATGGGCCATAATGACTTAGAAAACCACAAACTCACCTCACCTATGTCATGTTGTATTTTTATTTATTTTGCTAAACATTTAAACTCTTAATCCCTCAGTCTCCTATTGTTTGTTCTAGGCAACTTTTTAAGACTAAAATAACTTAAAAATGGTAAGAGTTTCTTCACCTAGAAATGCTGAATTATCAAGGAAATTATAGGTCCAGTCTTAATTTCTCTCTTACTTTCTTAATTAATACAAACACAGATATGTATATGTATATGTAATCATATTTTATGCATTCTTTATATACATATAGATGAACATATTCAAAATGCCCCCAAAGTCTTAGGATAGTTTAAAATCTTAACTTAAAATTGTCCTAAAACTTTTAGAATACTTTGCATAAAGAATTGGGACAATACATTATATGTTACATGTAACACTGGGGTTGTATTGTATATGACATATATACCATGATGTCACCTCAATTCTTTATATATAATTCTATATATACATTATATATAAATATAATGTTTACATATGTCTGTATATATGACCGTGTGTGCGCATGTATTTATATAATAAATGCATGCATGTATTATATGTGTATGTGTATGTATGTGGTTGTAGTTCTTTTGAGTTGCCAAGTACCCACTCTAAGCATCCTTTACTGGGTTTCATTCATAAAGAGCAGGGGACATGAGATTGAGGGAGAGACCTCTGCTCATGGAGGGGCCACCGAGACTTGGGTCTTAATGGGGAATGAGACTCAGGCTTGAGCCAGGAGCATTTGGAGCTTCTGGGGGGTCCAGAAAGCACAGTTTAGAGGTGGATGGAAGGCAGGAAGCATGTTACCTTCTGGAACACCGGGGGGCTGGGCAGGGGTGGGCCGAAGAGTGGTACGTCTTCTCGAGCAGTGACTGAAACCTGTGAGAAGCAGAGTCAGAGATGGGCAGGGGAAGAGAGGAAAGGGAACAGGAGGTGGGTGTGGTTGCTTGGGCACCACCAGGGACGCCCACAGGCTGCTGAGCCCAACCAGCAGAGCGGTGCCAGTCAGCCCACGTGGCAGCTGGAGACAGCTCTCAGCCAAGATTGCGGCCGAGGGCACGCAGCCCCTCTGCTCTACTGGGAAGCAACGAGGGCCAGCTTCTCCTTCCAGCCTTGTTGCTGAGCAACGTGGCTTCCTACGGGGAGAAGTCTTTCTTTCCCTCCCAGGATACAACGGGAAATGATGTATTAGACATGCAAAGCTGTGCTGCCCTCCGGATGCAGAGATGATCCTCCTGACCACTGGGAGAACTAACTTGCCTTCTTGTAGTGGGCTGAGTTCCAGCATCCATCCCCTCTCCATCCCCAGTATTGCCAGGAGGCCGGATGTGCTCTGGATGTGGACAAGACTCAGCAAATAAATGCAGCCGGATAATTGGGAAGTACTTGGTAATTTATCCAGGCACTAGATAGGCAGGAGAATAGCCCAGGGAGGCACACAGGGCAGAACAAATTAGGAGGAGTCTGGGAAAAATAAACGATGCAAGAGCTCACAAAGCTAGTTAGAGTTAGCAGGAGTGTTGGTGGATTCCACATCCCTTCCGACTTCAAAGACCAGGGTTCTTCTGTGGGGTCAGAGATTACTAATCTGTAGATTTATTGTTCCCCCTCTCCACTATTTTAATAACTGTATTTCAATCTAATCGGTTTCCTTTATAATCTAGTATTTGTATCGGACACAGCTAGGCAGTGGGGTGGTGGAGAGTTCAAATTCTTCCTCAGCTACCTCAGAGCTCACTGGGCAATTTCCTTAACCTTTGGCTGACTTGATTTTCCCATCTGCAAAAATGGGAAATGATCAGAGCCCCAGACTCACAGGGTTATTAATCGAGGTAACAATTGTAAAGTGCTTTGTAAACCTTTATCTATCTATCTATCTGTCTGTCTGTCTGTCTATTTATCCATTCATTCACTTTATTTATTGCATTGGACCCCCTTGCTCTGAAAAGGGGCTCCTAGGATCCACCTGACCCGATTCCATGAGCAGACGAGCCCACGCCGGCACCTGGCACTTAGTAAGCCAGCCCACAGCAGGCTGGGCCCCAAGACCTTGACCTTGTTAACACCAATTGAGCTTAACTGGGCACAGATGGGCAGAGGCAAGAAGCAGCAGAAGCAAGAGCC